>NC_052628.1:101021134-101364134 GCF_016161935.1 Mauremys reevesii
GCAGGCAGCATGGTCACCTTGTAATAATGAACATGTACTGCAAGCACTTGGTCACAGCTGAATGTGATCAGTTTTGGAAGGTTTAGGCAAACGTGCCTATTTAGCACCCTCTAAAATGTTTTTCAGGAACCCTGCTCATAAAAATTGACTATTTCCCAGGGAAATTTAAGACACTTTCCATTTGGAAATTGTGGACTGCACTTGTTCTGTGTAAAATTCACATATTTTCTTTCTTTCTCTTGTGGAAGTAAAACTCCATCTCCTCCACCCATTCCAGAAGAATGTAAATGTCCCTGCTCCTATTCCCCCCTCCCACATCCCCCAAAAATGAACTGATCAGGGAAATAAGTCAGGTCATGCCCCAACATGCAAAGTATGTGCCTGGGCATCGCAAGAGCTCAGCTCAGGATCAGGTCCAATATATTTAATGCTGGAAGGGGGCCTGCATGACCCTGTCTGTCTGAGTTTACCCTCTCTGTCTGGGTTTTATCTATCTAACTTATTAAATACAATTAAGTATCCAACACAGTTGTTTGTGTAGTGATCAAGATTTTGTTTGAGCCATTCCAAAGATAAGGACCATCCACAAAATGAGAGATCACGTTTTGAATTTCAAAGCACACTTTCCTTCAGTAAGTCTGAGGGGGTTAAAATCTAAGGACTTCAGTTGGACCAGATTTTAGCAGTAGCATATGGGACATCAGCTATCTTAATCATACAGGACATCTTTTGAGAAATACATTTGCCTCCACTCAACAAATTCCCAGAAGATTCTTCACTGTTTTTGGAGAGGAAAATGTTTGTTCTAGAAATGTACACATGCTCCTTTACATTTTACATATTTGTTGAAATAAAAAATAGAAGCATTCTCTCCCCTGACCCCCAAAGACTGTTTTCTTTACATCTCTTTGTTTAGGTATATTAACAGAATGATTTTTTTATTTGAAGAAAAGGTAAAAAGTTCTCTGAAGTAGGTGCAAGAAAGCAGCTGGAGTTCTCTGTGGGAAGAAGGTGAGTGGCAGATGCATGATGGCAGCTGGTGCGTGTCAGGGTTTTTGGTTTTTTTGTTTTTCTTGTGTCACCACTTTGCTGCTATAGTAACACAACAAAACAGTGACTTTAGTGCTACTTTGTTAGACAAGGATCAGCTTATCCCCTATCACCCTATGATGAGCTTCTCCCCGCCCAGTGAATATGAAAGGAACTTTTTTCTTTGCTCAATTTTTTTGATTTCCACACAGAGCTACATCAGATGGTGGCCTGAACCCTTCACCCATGTGTTAGCATAAGTACAAGTCTGCTCCAGTCCCATGGCTTCCGTCTTGGCATCCAGCATTATCGCTCCCTGTAAAAGGTCTGTGGCAGAATGACACAGTGACTCCCATGCATCAGTATCATTGTTTATTATTATTTTTTTAGGTATTTACATAATTATCCTCATTTTAGCTTTTTTCCTGGTCCTACCATCATTACTAGTGACAGTAAAAAAAAAAAAAAAAAGACACCTTTGTCCTTTCGGTCAAGCCACCAGTCAAAAATTTCCCAACACTAAATATTATTATGTTTGGCATTAGCACTAGGGGAAAAAAATTCCTTGGCTGCCAAGGAGTTAAAAAAAAATAAAAAACAGATGCATTTTTGGCAAGTCCACTGACTTGTCAGCATTAGTGTTCATTATGATGCCACTGTATTTTTTTAAACAGCAACATACTGTAGTTGTCATAAAGCTATTTTTCCATTTCTCTCCTCTAAAGTGTGGTGTTGTAAATTCATGTGACCTTTACCGAAAAGAATAAATACTTTTTTTATATATAATATCTCAAGACAAGGCCTGGTTTGTAACAAATAGTGGCCCATTACAAAACAGGAAAAAAACTGTGCTGAGCAGCAAGAAGCTTCAGTTCAATTTCACCTCATATCTTTCTAATAACTTACTTGTCACTTTATTACCTTCCAGTAATGTGAATGCTGCTGACAAGACTGTCACACTAACAGCAGACAACACCCTCTCTTCCTCGGCCCCAGCTCTCCTGGCTACTTATTGCGCTGGCCCTGAAGGGACACAAACTAATAGTGTGCTTTCAAGTTCAGCACTTGGCCATCAAATATAAAAGGATGCGTAATTGCCTGTTTATCCCTTGTGAAGGGGAAATTGAGTACAAGAACTAGGCTTTCCCTCTGAGTTCCCTGACATGCACGTGCTCTCTCTCTCTCACACACACACAGGCACAAATCTGCAGTGAGAGGAAGGGAGGTCCCATCTGGAGTTCTTCGATTTGTCTTTGGGAAGCCCAAGGCTGCCACTGGCTGCTCTATCCAGCTATCAGGCAGACAGTAACAAGATGACTTCTTAACAAAAGGTCAGCTGAGAAATGCTGTCTGAGATGGCACTTTTCTCTGCTTATGTAGAAACTAATTGCTTTGTATCAGCATAAAGCTACGCTGTGCCTGTTAGAAATAGGCACATAGGCTAGCTACAGGTCTCACTGTTTAAGTTAGATGGTAAATTGGATGCATGCTATTTTCCTGGATTAGCTCATTCTGTGGCAAAATTTATTAGGGACAAAATTCTCTCAGATCCATACAGTGAGTGCCAGTTTCAATCAACCATTCTTGCCTCACTATGCACATCTCGTTGAGGTCATTGGGAATCTCCATGGACATAGTGAAAACACAATATTAGAGAGACAGGCTCTGCTGTCTGATAGGAGGAGAAATTTGCCCTGATTTTTTTAATTAAAAAGGGCATTGATAAACTATAGATGCAACTTCTCAAGTGAGGTAGGCAGGAAAGAAAGCAAGTGGGAGAAAATAATTTGGAAATGTGTACTATTTTTTTTTAAACTTAGAATTATAAGTTGAGGAAGCAAACGTTCTTGGAAACTAGATAGATGCATTGTCCAAGACTGCTCTCCTTCCTTTAGTTCTGCTTGTGTTTTTTATCAAAGCCCGAATTTGATGGAACACCCACTGAAAGCACAAGATGCTGGAGGAGTAATTGAAACGTAATTTTCTTGTAATGTAATTAGAATATCTATTTAAAAATATTAAGCCATACTTTCTTGTAGCACTTATGACCAAGGTTTCTAGGGGCAGTGATCACTGTAATTTTGAATGGTTCAGGAGTTCATGAAAGGCCAGTGCAATACCTAAAAACTGAAGGTTGGATTCAAACAAAGCATGGAGTGGTCAATTTTAACACATTTTGAGGTTTATCAGCATAGATTTATGTGTCATTTGGCTGCTGTATGGTTTTAGAGGTGCAGCGAGGTGATGACTAATTGGAAGCAGCTTCTGTTTGCAGGTCCTTGATGCTAAAATACTCTTCAGTCCTATATTGCAGTTTGGTTCTGGTTGCAGTAGAGGTGATGTCCCTCACTATAAATACACTAAGGCCTTTTAATGACCAGACATAAGGTCATTGATCTTTTCCTTCCCTTTCTATCCAAGTGCACCAGAAATTATAATAAGGGACAAATTAACAGACATTTTGTGAAGGGGTGTTGGCAGGAGGGGAATGGGCTGTCCATTTCCTAAATCAAAGGTTGAGTTCAAATTGTGCCCACACATCAGTCCCAAACTGGGGTTACCCTGGGTGTAAAAGGAGACAGAATTTAGCCCAAATCAAATAAGCAAATGCATAATGAGCAATTCAGGCTAAAGTAGACCCTTTTGGTAGCATTGTTGAACGCTGTTTGAGGAAACATCACTTTCTGATCAGAGAAACGTTTTGGGTTCAAGAACCTTTTTCCTGTATGTTGGTGCATTTAATGATCCCAATGTGACTGACAGACCTATATCTTAACAGTTTTAGAACAGTCTTATACTGGGGCTATAGAAGGCCTAAATTGTACGGAATGTGGCATATCTGCCTGTATGTTTCCCCCCAAGCCCTAAATAACACAGGAAGCTTGAATGGGTATAGTTCTAATGCGTTTCCTAGCGAGGTGTTTTCAGTTGGTGATCTTCCTATTTCACATATTTGGAAAACAAAGTATTTTGCGAAAATGAAGAAGAGCATCCATTGTAAATATACGTCTTGAGCAGAGACAGAGACTAGCTAAGTGACACATGAAGATTTTATAAGGCGTCCATTGTCAAACAGAAGGTTAAGAATGATCAGATGATGATGCACGGTTAGGATGGCAAACTCATCAATAGTTAATCAGAATCTGTCCATTTCTGTTATGGAATGCAAAAGACTGTGAAAGGTGACTCTGGGGAAACAATGGCACTGGTGATTGTGTGTGGTGTGTGTCTGGGTGGGTGAATGGATGGAAGAGGGTCAAGCTGAAAGTTATACAATGACTAGTCATAGCCCTAAATTGTTTCATTAGGTGCCTGTCTCCCTTTACCCCCACCACTTTTACATTGGTAGAAGAGAATGCATCATTCCTGTCCCAGCTGTGAAACGGTACAGTAGTTGTGTGACTTGTGACTCTAGAGGTATTCCTCTTAGTCTCCCAGACAAAGTACTGGGTAAATAGGTTGACTTGAAATGTATAAATTAAGGTTTCTTTCTTTGTTTATTTTTGACCATTGTTTAATTAGGAGGTTTTTTTTAATATGTCTCTGTACAGTTATTCAAACCCCTCATTTTCTCCTTTGCCCAAAAACTTCACCTTCCCCCCCACAAAAAATAACACAGCTGCCTGATATTGCTCCCCTTGGGTTTGTGTGTTTTACCCATTTGAACGTTTACAGTTTGTAAAGTGATTATGTGAATGAAATGTCCTAGTATTATATGTTTATCTGACATTGCTGTCTATAAATATAAAATCCAATGTACTGGTTTTTCTTGTGCAAACTTTGGTTCATGTGCCACACAAGGAGCTTTCGCATCATGCAGTTGTTTCCTGATGGGCAGCATTCTCTGTGTTCCCTGCGTGGTGTGTTCTCAGTTTGTGCTTATTGTCTCTGCTTCTCTCAAAAGCTCTCTATGTTCTGTGCTCCAGAGCAATGTATGTACGGTACATTTGATTCGAACTTTGAATGCATTCAGAATTGACTTTTAGTTCAAGTTCAGCCTGGGTTTGTTTGACCAAAAATGGGTAACTCAAATTCTGGTTTTGTCCATGAACTTCTCAACAGAGGTGGTTCAAACCCACCACGTAAACTGGGTTTGAACCTTTATGAATCTTGGGGCCTCTAACTCCGCACATACCAGTTCAGTCATACAAAAAGCCCATGAACCCTTTTCTAACTGAGCATAGAAGGTTTCCCATGGCTCTGGTACATATGCTCATTGTTGTTCAGTAACATGCCAAGTACATTTGGGGGCTGGGGAAATGTGCTTCTTCAATGTGGCAAAACCACTGCTGTCTTTCCAAGTTAAACTTGTTTAATGGACTTTACTGTTGCCAAGCACATGTTCCAGCAACAATAAGATTTTTTGGGGGTGAACAATTTTGCAGTCTTTAATATATTAGCCTTTTTGTTTTTCCTTTTTGTTCTCGATGTGAGTGAAACATGAATGCTCTGCTATCCTGCCTGCAGAACCAAAGCATGCACTACAGAATATAGCTGTACCAGGGGAATTGAAAAGCTTGCATCACATTGATCTAATAATCATGACATTGGTAGCTTCATAAATACTGTATGTACCCTAAACAAGTTTTTTCCATTAGTAGTCTGAGGGAATTAGAAGTCCTGTTTTTAATTTGATATTTCTTCTTGTATTTTCTGTACTATAACTGTCCTACAGTATGTCTTTTGCATAAAATGCATAAGGGTTTGGGGATGTAAATGGAATTTTATTCATATTTTGTCCAAATACCTCTTGTAATTTGTATCAAAATTCTTGTACAATTTTTATATTAAAGATTTATCAGTCACTGACTTCACTCTCCCTCTATCTGTTCTTAATTTTAGCATGACTCACAGACGTTTACAAATGTATATGTAGTACATGTCGACTGAAGTATGCTCACCTACACACAAAACATGTCTCATGTTATTTTGAGAGCTGTACATGACACTTATGGGGTTTGCCCATTTTATTTGGGAAAATAAACTTGTATTAACCTTTGAACAGAAAAAAAAGGAATGATTTTTTGCCACAAATATCTTGTTTTCTGGACTTCTACAGACAGATCACCAGTTAAAAACTGATCCTTTCATCCTTTACTTTCAATATGTCCCAACTGCAGCTGACTGATTTTTTTAAAAAAAATATTTTGAATTTTTGGACAAATTTAGACTAACTCTAGTGCTAACAGACAACAGTTCACCACTCTTTGCTATCATTGGCTATTCTCAACCCACTGTACCTATCTAAGGTACTTATACGGCCCTCATTACCATGGTATCTGAGTACATCACAATCTTAATGTGTTTATTTTCACTGCACCCCTATAAGGTATGATAGTCCTATTATCCCAACTTATAAAAGGTGAACTGAGGTACAGAGAGACTGTGACTTGCCTGGGGTCATATGGGAAGTCTGTGGTACAGCAGAAAATTGAACCTAGGTCGCAAGAACCCTAGGCTAGCATATAACCACTACATGGTCCTGCTATTGCCACTCGTAGAGAAAAATGTGTTCAGTACTAGTATCCTGTAAGCTGGAAACTTTGGTTAAAGATTCACAGCCCTTGGCAAGGGCCAAGTGGAGGTGGCATTGGGATGTCATCCATGTCCATCTCCTCCCTGACCTTAGCACAGTGATCTAATGTGGGGCCTTCAGAATTACTACTCGAGGATTTTTCTCAGGCTCCTTGCTGCTGACCTTTAGCTCCAAATTGCAGACATTGTGGGGGTGTCCCGGAGTCCAGTGTCAGAGTAAAATAAATTAGTTTCATTTTATTTTTTTTCCAGAATCTGTTCCTTTTCTGCACCGCTGTGGGCAGTCACAGCAGCTGACAGAATGACAACAATATTCTTTCAGGGTAAATGCTTTTGTTTCTGTTTGTATTCTCATGGCACTAATGATTTCTGCATATTGTTATCCAGAAAGAAAACAAGCAGATGGAGAGATGTCTCATAAGATGGTATTTCTGTGTGTCTTAATATGTTTGGAGGAAGTTTAACAAAGAGACCACATTACTGGCATATCAGAGTCAAGGTATTTGATCATGATTCATAATAATTTTCCTTACCCGGACTTTCCTAGCTGAGGAAATAACACAATTCTTTTCTTTAAGCATTCAATCTTACAAACTGCTGAGCACTCTGGCCTCGATCCAGCAAAGCATTTAAGCATGTGCTTAACTTTAAGCATGCATGTGATCTCAAATTCTTTCAACGGGACTTACAATTAAGCACATCCATAAGTGCTTTGCTGGAGTGGGCCAGACTGGTCAGCACCTTGCATGATCAAGCCTTCCACAATGATGGCCTGGGCACAGGACTGGGAGTCAGGGCACCTCAGTTCTATCCATGGCTCTGCCATAAACTTCCTGTCAGATCTTGGGAGAGCCAGTAAACTCTCCCGTTGCCTCAGTTTCCTCATGACTAAAATGGAGATAACAAGACTTTCTTTAATCTATCACCAGATCTATTCTTTTACAAAGCACTTAGCCCTAAAAAATATGTTTCCCCTCACTTCCACTAGTTTTCATGTAGTCTGTGCCCTGAGGGGCATTACCTACATAGACAGAATAAGATGGCCCATTTTGGCCACTAACAAAAGCCTAATTTCCCTGTTTTTTTTATCACTGCCACATAAACAGCCTAATATGGAACTGAATGGTTTTAATCTATTACTGACTTCCAGTTGTTAGCTTTTAGATCCCTTCTATGTGATCCATTTTCATTTTTTCTCTCCTCCCCCGTTCCCCACCCTCCACAAAGAATGCTGCAGGCAAATGCAACCTTTTTAAATTTTTATAGGGGGGAGAGTAAGGGGGTGAGAAAAACATTCCCCAAAGTTGTTTAACCTTTAAAGTTAACCTCTGTTGAGGCATGTGGTTATCCTCCCATGTTATTAAATGTCATAGATGTGTTAATGTAGTTCTGCATAGAAGCCAAGCATAATTATAATCTTTTCATCTGTCATAACACATCTATAATTGGCATGAATTCCCCTCAAACAGATTTTTTGTAATGTAAGATTTTCATAGTCAGAGAAGGGATATTAGCAGGCACCCATAAAGACAGCTTTTGGCACAGCACTAAGCTAACTGCCTGGGTGAGAGCCAGTCAGCACACACTGGGCCACTTGAAAACTCGCTGTCTGCTTGTTGACTCCCTGCAAGTTGACAACATGACAGTAGATTAAGTGCTACTAATTTAATAAAGCTACTCCTACGATGATGTTGATCTATCAACAATGGGGGGAAGATGGGAATAAAAAAAGCATTGAAATGCCTGAAGTAATACTGAAAAAAACCACTATTGATCTTGCGTGAGGTGGTTATTTTTAGTCACCTGACTCATGCTCACCCAATCATTACCTATATTCATCAGAGACAGTATAATGAACAGATTTATTGATTAGCCAAGGTAGCTAGAGATATTTCCCAGCAGTGCTAGCTCACATTGATAGGTCTCCAATGGGACTACATGCAAGTGCAGCCCTGTAACATAACTTATTGTGTTCCAGGTCCTTCCATTGATTTTGTTTTAAGAAAAAAAATACAGGCTGGCTCTCCCTTGACCTTTAGCTGAAACCTCTCTGGAAAGAACATGAAATGACAGAGCAAATAAACATTGCCAGTTACGTTTTCAACTGTAATGTTAAGGCCCAATTGTGCTATGAGCTGAGAGCACTTGACTCGCCCTTATCTCAGTGGGAGTTGAGAGCACTCGGTACCCTGTATGACTGGGCCCTTGGGTTGCAAGTTCTAATCTTTTGCCAGAGTCCCAGTATAGCCCATCTTGATTTAAGCCAACTCACCCATAATTTGAAGTGCCAGTCATATTATACTCCTTTGAAGATGAACGTTACTATTATCCCATAAAGTTCAACATATGGTTTAGTAAAATTAATATGTTATGCTAATTCTGCTGAGCATGGTACAAACTCAATGCAGCCCAGTAGTGCATAAACCCCAAAGTCTGGGATCCCAGTAAGCTTGAAACTTTCCGAACATTTTTCTCTCCTGGCAGGAATCCTCAAGCTGCAGTTCCTTGAATGCTCTTTATCAGGTTTCCTGCCTGGCCTCGGATTGGCTTTGCCACTTTAAGTTCTTTAGGGTAGTGTGCTGCTGATGACTAATTTGGGCTTTGGTGTTTCTCAGGCATTCATTGTTATCCACATGCCACAATCATTATAAAACTTCTGCTTTGTGACAAGTTACATGCTGCTTAAAAGTCCAGTTCATAACTGTAAACCAGGAGGGAGGAAATAGAGAATGGGAGGAGAGATGGCTCCTATAAACAACTCTGTCCAACACAAACAACCAAGTAAGGTCCTCAGTGCTCCTTATTAGATATATTAACAGCACTCAACTTGTATAGTAGTGAAACACTGTGGAGATAATGACTCTTAGCAGTGTACATTTACAGCACCTTGGTATTCCCAAATGTCCCACAGTTTATATGAGTTCATCTCACCAAAATATTCTCACAAATTTTATGAGAGATGTTCTCTGAGTGTCGTTTCTGTTTCTTAATTGCCTTTACTTAATGCAGTAAAAATATCCACCTATAGGATGCCCTTTGTTTTTCAATATGAAGAATATGACTCTTCAGATAGGCAGAGTCCATAAATGGACAGCCTTTCTTATGTTCTTATGATATTTTTATAGAATCACCCTCAACCTTATCTTTTTTTTAAAAAACATAGTTTTTAAGACCAATTTAAGATTTCTTGGCTAGAACATTTAATTTAATCAGTCCAATATATTTTGATCCTCTGGGTTTGGAATGGAGTTTGATTCCTTTCCAATGTGTCGGGTCTCATAGAAAAATCTGAAGTGCTACAATAATTACGAATTACACACTCTACACTGCGTAGTGGCTTCATGTTATTGGAAGGTTTGAAAAAATATATAAACAGATGAATTTGGAGACTATTAGGGCTCCTGGCATGTGTTAGTGTGAAGAGATTTAAAATTATTAGGCCACTATCAAGTTTTTAGAGCACTTCATTCTTACAAATTTCAGTGCTATTCAAAATTCAAAGCACTCTATAATTTCACATCTTTCTGCTGTGTCCTTCACCAAAACCACAATTGCAATTTTAACTTTTTTTCTTCCCTTTGAAAATACAAAATTGGGTGCCTCCTTTTTTCACAGTCATTCGCAACGTAACAATGCTGTACCGTTTTAGGGCGTAGGGGGCTTGCACAAGGGCCTGTATACCACTTAAGTAGTTTGTAGGGCCTTGAGAGCATCTTTTGCACTGGGTTGAATTTCAGATAGGCACCTTCCTACTATGCTGATGGGTGCCTCATAATTACTTAAACGATAGATACACATTACATCAGTTTGAGGGTAAAGTATATAGGTCATTTTCAATCTTTTGTTCCTTGAAAAACCACACACTTTTTAAATTTGAAAACACAAAGATTCTTTCATGATTCCCAGATTATATTGCAAGATTTAAAACATTAGAGTTGCTGTATACATTTTTTCCAGCTTGTTTCTCTGGTCATGTCATTTCCCAACCAGTAGGTTCCACTTTGGTTTGGGTTTGTCCAGCCCACTCTGGCAAAGGAAGGGTCTGACATACAGGAGCGGTGATAAGAAACTGAACTTTTATTTCTTGACCCTAATCTTATGATTAGGTGGCCCCTTTAAGGGGAGATGGGCCCAATCCCACCTGTAACAAACTTGACTTGCCTCACCAGGTGGAGAGAATGAGTAACGTCTTATGATGGATGGGTCATCTGGCTAAGTCAGGGCTCTGGGGTGGATAGGAGAAGCCTGTGGAGAGACAGAAGGCGGAAGAGACCTTTGGTCGTTTCAGGAGAGACATGGGAGACTACAGGTAGGAAGTCTACTGCTTGGTAGGAAGCAGAAGGGTGGTGTGGGCAGCCCTACACAAGAATTCATCTTAGCTCCCCATGACAGGGCCTGGGGAGGCAGAGAGCCAAGTCCCAACCAGAAAGGCTGGAGTATAGGGAACAAGTTAGCTGAAGGAAAAACCTCAGCAGGGAGTTTTGTTTTCCTTTTGAACTTCTGTTGTTATTGGACATGTGAAAGCCTTTGTAGGCTCAACAGGGGAAACTGTAGAGTGGTGAGAATGAGCCCAGGCTATGTAAGTGGCTCACCAAGTGACAAAGGGCAACCCCCCATCATATGAGAGCAGTCAGTGACCACTGACTCAAGGGGTGAATGTTATAGTAATGAAACTCAAACTGGAACTGGTGAATTTCACTGGTGCATTGCATATTTGGTTTATAGGATTTCAGGTTAAAAAAAAAAACTAACCATGTGACCATCTGTTGCACTTTTCATTACAAACCATGAAATTCAATCCCCAAATATCTATGCATTCCTTAAGTTGGTCACAGCCAAGAAAATGTTTTGCTCTGAGTTATGATATAACATTTAGGGCCCTAACATTGGCATTTCTGAAACACTGCGAGATGCCAAAAATAAATGAGTTACTGTTACCCCATTATGTGCTATGATCTAGAAGCTACAGCTACACAGGAAAGACAGAGCAGGTCATTGAGGTGGAGGAGTGGCATCCTGAAAGATTCCAGAGACTAATGCAAGAATATTTCTGAGTGAAGAAAACTTTACAGCAGAATCTGCATGATTACCAATTCCAAACCATACTAACACACATATAATCCCAGCCTTCAGATCAGAAAAAGTATATAGAATGCATAATGCTGAAGGAGATCAAAAGGTCAACTAAGCCCAATAAAACAGCAGGGTGACTTTGCTGCTTGCAAAAAATGGTCATATGTCATGTTAAGACATGGTTTAGAGGAGCAATTTCTTGACATGTTAAATGATTGATTCTTGGAATAGCTACTGCTGGAACACACAGAAAGAGAGAAACTTCTCAGCTTAGAGCTACGTAAGGCACAGGGATTGGTTAAAAAAATAACTGTAGTTGAGCCGTTAAATGATAGTGACCACAGCTTAAGTTCAATCAACATCCTCCAAATAGGAATTGTGGCAAAAAGTAGGAGTAGAACACTAAATGTTAGAAAAAGAGATTTAAAAAAAAATATGGTAAAAAAGGCCCTCTCATCAAATGTGTGGCAACTAAAATCCTTAGACCAGCCATGGAGAGGATTTTAAACCACCACAACAGAGTCACAAACCATGTGCATGCCCCCTAAATGAAACACGAGGCAGGAAGACATGAAAACAGTAGAATATTGTTTTATTTTGTAATACTGACCATGGTTTGTTGCGACAGTGAGAGTGAGTTACCTTGTTTTGTCCAACAACTTCCGTGGCATTTTTTTTTAAGACTCAAATTCTCCCTGCTCCTTCTGAGCGCATGCCAGGCCAATGACAAAAAGCAACTGTCATTATTGTGCTGTGCTTGAGATGGTCACGACTCTAGGACCAGGCTAGGGAGCACATACCTGCCGCTAAGGAAAACTGTGGGGGCTCCCAGTGCAGCAAATCTTTGGCATGAGAACCAGAGAAGTCACTGCTCTCCAGATATTCTGGATTTACCCCCCCTCGCCTGCCTTTCCCTTTGGAGAGGGGGGATTGTAAAGGCTGCTGAGGCTACTCCAGCCCATAGGCTGTAATAGTGGCTGGAAGGGACTCAGTCTCTGCTTGTCAGCCTAGAGGGCAGAATTACACCTTTGTCCCCAAGGAGTTTCTTAAGGACCAAAGCTGCTTTAAATGACTTGCCCAAGAACACACAGCAAGACAAGGGCAGAGATGCAAAGAGAACCTGAGTCCCAGTTCCCTGGTTTAACTCTGCTGCCTGAAAAGGCAGCGCTTTGGTGTGCTAATCTTTGGCTTTGTTGTGAGAAGGGTGCCTTGCATGCTCACTGCTGCTTGCCTGACAGGCACTTAGAACAAACTATTGATTCTTCTTCAAGTGATAGTCCATGTGCCTGGAGCCAGAGCTTCTCAATATAGTAGCGTCTGTTGGTCCGTGCATGCGCCGTTGCATCACCTCGTGGTTTTGCCCTAGTCGATAAAGGCAGGATGGACCAACCATGTCTTGAGTTCCTTCTCACCACTGCATGGTTGGAGTCGGAGCTTCTACTTTTCTCTCATCCTTGGTGATGTACTTTCAAACCTCCTGGGCCTCATGAACTGTTTGCCCTAGAACGGATGAGGTCTCCACGTGTTCTGGTCCATTCACCTGCTAGGAGGGCCCCTTCTCATACGTCAGATCTGCTGCCCTCTGGTTGTGTAACTACCGCACACCCTCTTCTGCCGGCCCCATTGGTGCCCCCATTCATACAGGACTGAGATTCCTCTGAGTCTGAGGATTCAGATATTACACATGGTCTGCTGCTTCCATTCCAAATACATGACTACCAGAGGGTTCTGAGGGCACCGTTGCATTATCCTTCTTTACCTCAGCCTCAGGAGCCACTGGTACCTGTTTCCATGGGCACCAATGCAGCAACAGCAGGATCAATCAGATTGGCCATATTGAAGTTTGTGACCCCAATATTTGCCTTCAGAACTGTCTTGTTCAACCCAGGAGGAATCCTCTGTCTCACCCCCCTGTCCTTCGTTGAATAGATGTTCAGAACTGGGGGGCTGGCCGATGTGCTAGTCAGCCCAGCTCTGATGGTATTGACAGATCTGGAGACAAGGAGTTTTCCTTGTCATCCCCGGACACTGCTGTGTCATTGACTCCCTCCTCTCCCCTGGACGACTATCGTCAATTTCAGGAGAATTTCCAATGCTCTTCAGATCCCGTTGCAGGAGGTGCAGGACAGTCAGCACCAACTATTAGACATCTTGCATGGATCGGTATTGGCCAGAGTGGCCCTACCAATCAGTGATGCCATTCTCCAACCGGCACGCACTGTGTGGCATACCCCGGACACATGCACCCCACCCCAAAGGGGACGGAAAGAGGTTAAATCTCTTACATCTCCCCCCTGGCCAGTGGTCTATGTTTCTGTTCTCCCATCCTCCATCTAATTCCTTTGTGATCCAGGCTGCTACCAAGCAGCCCAAGCAACAGCATCCACACTACATCCCATCTGACAAGGAGGACAAAAGGTTAGACCTTATGGGTAGAAAGGCAGAGTTTGGTACATACCTTTTCTTCTCATTATGCTCTAGTGCAGGAGTCTGCAATGGATGCCTCGTTTGGTGCACTGGTCCTCCATTCCACGGTTCCATCATCTTCCTCACAGCTTCCTCCTACCTCGGTACTGCTTGTTAATCACCCTCAGTGGAATACAATAGGGACCACCACTTGAAGAAGGAGAGACTACTTAGCTCTAACTGGAGGTTCTTTGAGATGTGTGGTTGAGCCTATCTGTATTCCAATTGCACCCTCCTTCCATTCTGCTATTAATCTGGTAGGTCTGTGGTGGAGAAGAAACTGAAAACGCGGTCAGTTCGCCCCACCCTTTATCACCTCGTGTGAAACCACAAGGCAATGCAAGGGCAGATACACAGTGCGACAGACACTACTACTTTGAAAACCTCCGGCTCCAGGCTCTTGGCACATGCGCATAACCCCCAGTAGAATACAGATGGGGACCACACATCTCAAAGAACCTCCAGTTACAGATAAGTAACCTCCCCTTCTTGTGGCAGAAATGAAGAGTGAAGCTCCTTTAAAAATGAGAGTTGCCCAACACCAGCCCATTAACATTTCTGAGGGATGAATTGCAAAAGCTCTTTCAACCAAAGCCCAGCATTAAAGCACCAGCCGTGCCACACACGTGTGAGCCAGAAAGCTGCGTGCTTTAAGGGTAACAAGAAAGCAATGCCTTGCCCTACAAAGTCCCTTTGTGGGCTCTCAGTGCTACACAGCTTGTTTATTATTACAGTACTATGCAGGCCATGTGGTCTCAGCAGCCATTACAGGAGTCAGGGCCGTGTGCTAAGTCATTAAACTAAACATATTTTAATCCATAATTGTACAAGATTTATTCAATTTAGGATTTTTATTTATAGTTCGATCAGGATTGTAATGGATTTTCAGCTTTCTTCACTGAGCTCTGTCAATTTTTACTGTGTCCTTTTAATTGTATTCTCCAGTCCAAGTGCCAGCAGTTTTCTAAAGAAGGCTGTTTATAAAATACCTTTTGCTTATGCAGGGTGGTGAGAAGGGGAAATAATGTATTAGCCCTTGGTCAAGCCACTCTTTAATGGAGATGTCCTTATACTCTGCACCCGGGGGAAGGTAATGCCTTGAGACATGTTGCCCTCTACATATCGTAATCGTCAGATCACCCCTGTTGAGCCTTGATCACCAGCATCCGGTTCCTTTCCCTGCTTCCAAAAAATAGGAGCTAATTTCACTGCTCAGCTTTAGTGTAACATGCTATATGCACACATCCATGCCTCTGACCCAGATGCCTATTAGTTGTTCTCATTTGAGATCCTAATTGGCTTCCACTGCTTTTTCTTCGGCTGGGGCCGTGGAGACTGCTCCTTTGGATCTGCTGCAGGTGAAGCATGGGCCACAGTGCGGTCACACAGATTTGGTGGTTGGGTGCTTCCTATTATCTCCCATGCTGACAGCATCATTCACACTTGCTGAATGGGTGCTCACAGTTTGGGCAAGGAACCTGCACACCCTGTGCAGTGCTGGGGAGGTACCAGTTACTTACCAGTTAGTTTTCCCAGCTATCAGCAGCCACTGTGAAGCCTGGCTTCTGGCAACCTCTTTGCTTTCTCCTTCTCTATTCACCTGCTGCCGCCAGGCACTGCGGGGCCTCCAGAGAGGAGATGGTGGCAATGGCAACAACTGGTAATGAGGAGGAAGAAGCAGAGGGAGGACAGAATGAGTGATAGTGGATGAAAGGGTATAAGATGGGGGTCAGAATAAGAGAGGTTCATGGGGAGAATGGTGGAATGAAGGAGGCTGCTCTGGGTTCCCCCACCTCCTAAAACACCCAGACTCCCACTGCCGCCAAAAACTCACTCCTGAGGGTCTGCACCCAATAAGCCTCTGAGCCCTCTCTCATACCCACACCAACACTCCCTCTTCTAAACACACCTTCATTCTCCCCCTCTGGTGTCTGGAGGGATTCTCACTCCCTCCAGACACCAGAGGATGACAGACTGACCAGTGGCTTTTCCTCACTGTCAAGAAATGTCACACATGGAGTGGCACAAACCTTGGGCAGCTGTGCCGGGTCGCTGTGTGCTCTTGGAATAGTGAGGCCTGGGTTTTGGCCTGCAGTAACCAGAAAACACCATGGCAACACTAATTAAGCAAGAGGCAAAAACTGTAAAGATTTTAATAGTGACCACCATGGGAGCAGTGCGATATTAAATGTTATTGTCTAGCGTGTGTGTGTGTGAGAGAGAGAGAGGAAGAGAGAGCTTTGAAGCACTGACCAATGCAGCCAAGTTCTATGTAAAATTACACTGCTTCTCTGTGCATATTCAGTATTATTGGAAGTAATGGAGTGAACATCCTTTCCTCATAACTTTTAATAAGACAGATCATCAACTGTATTCACTGTGTCTTTAGCAGGAAGCTTGAAGTGGTGCTTTGTGGCAGGGAAGTACATCCAGTAGACACAATGGCAGGTCCCAGTAAAGGCAGCTGTGAAATATTACACAGATTTACCTTCTGTGTAGTTAAGAGGGCAAGCCAGGAATTCCAGGGTACAAAGAAAGCCACCTCCACTGAATGGCTATCAAAGGGATAATCCTGTTAAAAGAATATATTTGCTGTGTGCTGCTGATTTATTTACAAAGCCTATGTGCCTGGTGAAACCTTTTAGCCCTGTTAAACTTGAAGGAGTAAAGTCCCTATTAGCATAAATGAGGAGTTACATACCAAGGTCCTAGAGCTTTGAGAGGAGAATGTTCCCTTGAATTGGTACAAATGGTGAAATATCCATTTAATTTGGCTTGTTACAATAATAAGCTGTTTAAATTAATGTTACAGTATTAATACCCTACAAGGGATTACCTAGAAAACCACGTGTTCAAAATCTAGGTGGTTGCTTTGAAAACTCTCTTCCTCACAGACAGCCATAGTATAGACAAATACTGGGGAGCCTTCCCCGCACAACTCTTCCTCTGTGCCTTGCCCCTAACCTACAACAGCCTATGTGAGTGGGAACTTGAAGCTGATGTATACCACAGAGGAACAAATTCTTTCCTGATTTCTGGGCAAGGGCCTTGGCTTTGTATGCATTCAATGCCTTTCAAGTGCAATGGGCTCAATTTTAACTGTAGCCCTTGGTGCTACTGTAGTATTAACTAATATTAAGTGCAGCATCACATGGTGAAATCTGTAGATTTGGGGGGTGGGGTGATGTGATGCGGGGCCCTGTATGTGTGAGAAAGAGAGTGCATGTGTGTGTGTGAGAGAGAAAGAAATCAGGACAGAATTTGGCCTTTAAAGTTTAACAGCAACTACCAATTGTCCTGCTTTGTGTCAACTGCTCTGGTGGTTTTGTTCTTTGGATATATGTCCACCAGACTAGTGACTAAGATGAGACCACAAGATTCATTATACTTGTCATGTAAGTAGCACAGACGGCTCTTTGACTGACGTTCAAAGTCTTTTTTTTTTTTGGCAAAGATGTAGGAAAATATCACACACTCCTGCCAGTTCTTCCAGTCACGTTAATAGGAGTCTTGCTTGAGTACACATTTCTGGATCAGGCCCTTTCATTTCCTCCTAAGCAGTGATCTAACCACTCCTGTTGTTAGTTTGAATGGGTACTTTAACTACCATAAGATTTTTTTAAATGAGGACTCCACTGAATATTTCATTCTAACAGAGTGGGATGGGAGCAGTTAATATCCTCACTCTCCCATTCACAAACAAGCTGCTAGACTCCTAGATTCAATTATTTTTCTTTACCTGTTTAGAAAAAAACATTGTTGAAGTAACTCCAACACTGGTGGTATGTAGCCTGCAAAAATGGCTGAGGCATGGGCCTATTAGCCTGACCATGCTGCACTAACGATTTCACTAATGCTTTAACCTCACATGATTGAACAGGGTTTCCCTCAGATGACTGGACAAATGAGAACAGATGATCAGCAGAGTTCATAAAAGTGAAATATCTGATGCTGCTCCCCCATTGCTCTTGTGCTGTGGGTAATCTGCATGTGGGGCGGGGGGGTGGAGGAGGAGAAAGGGGGAGAGCTGTAAAACAGCTCCATAATGACTGTGTGTATAAAGCTATGCATCAGCGAGAAACTTATTTTAAGAGGTACATGCATTGCCATAGGCACTTAGGGCTGAATTCTGTTTTCAGTTACACTAGTATGAATCTAGAGTGACTCCATTGTTTTAAATGAAGTTACTTCTAATTTAAACTAGTGTGACTAAGATCAGAATCCATCCCTTAAGAAAAAGGGACTATGTTGAGCGTAGGAGAATATTATGCACCCAGATCAAACAAGGGGGAGAAATCCCATAAACCCTTTTAATTCCTAAATCCTGGACCCTTTACTTTCACATGGTAGGCTACTCCTCTAGCATGTCTTTTCACCTCCTCAGTACAGAGTGGACAGCATTTGTAAAGTCCTTTCTTTATTATTCTTTTAACCTGAATGATTATTTTACTTCTACCCAGCTTACCCTGCACTGCAGACAAAACAAGAAGCAATAAATCTTAGTCAAGGCATCTCGGTGTGGGGTGAATAAGCAGCACTGACGCTGATTCCTTAAAAAAACTCATTTCTTGTAATGTGAGCCTTGCTGAGGATGGCCATGTCAACTTATTAGACTTTTTACTTGGCCGTATTGATTCTGTTCTACACCAATGCGGCCCATAATGCTGGCTAATGTTATTGACGAGCCATCAGTCTTGCAGAGAAGTGTGGGGCTTGCAGCTCTTTCTGAACCACAAAAACCTATCCATGGACAATGATGGAGAGAAGGAGGAAGATGCAAGCGAAGCACTCAGGCTGGCTTCATTCGGCCTGTGATACATTAATGAAAGACATACACTGTGGGAAGAGACAAATGTGGCTCTCCAAAAGCCATTTATTTATAAAATAATTATGAATGCACAGTCGAGTCATGGATTTTCATTATTGTGTGCGTGTGTCCAACACCCTTTCTTTGTTCAGATTGTGCTCTAAACAAAATGCTGGCATAAAGGGAGGGGGACAGCAGAGGAGACCCAACCCAGATTACTCATCCCTTCTCCCCATCACATTTCATTAAGGGTTAAGGGCAGATGCAGACTAGAGTTTGTCAAATAATGTGAGGCGTCATCTGGGAGATACACTTCAATAATAAAGCAGCTGGCCAACTTCTTCAGCAGAGCCATAGAATACAGTCTCCTGATTCACTGAATGCAGGAACACATCTGAACAATACACAAACATTGCTGCCAGCCAGTCAGTTTAGGTGAATGAGTTTTGTCTTGAGGACCACTGAACAGGAGTTGTAAACGATGTAAATCTCAATTGTGTTCTTTTTTTTGGTGTGTGTGTTTCTTTTTGAAAGTCTAGGGTGATTCTTTGAAAGTTAGTCTTCCTCTTTCTATAATTAAAAGATAATGAAGCTACTAAGGACGTTGATTTATTATCACACACTGTTCTGTTTCTAGAACAATACATGCAATATATACCATCTTGCAGTTATTGTGAGAAATATAAATGAAGGGTTTGGAAATAAAGCTTTGCTCTATATCACCTGTAGGATAAAGCTGTTGGGTTGGATCATGACTTTTTTTTTGAAAATGTCATGTAAATTTAGTATAATCCTGGCCCTTTAAAATTCTTCATCCATCCTGAAGAGTATTTTCTGAGGTGCAGGAAAACAAAAACAGATGCTCCTTCCTTCAGGAGAGGAAGAATTTTAAAGGGCCGGAACTGCTGATCATCAGCAATACTGTTCCTAGAGTGTCTGTTATGGAGGAGGAAGCAAATCCCCTCTGTTCAATTCTGTTTTATAACCTGAGAAGGAAAATAAACTGTCAAATAAACAAATCTTCCTTCTCTTCCCTATTAATAAGTAGAACTGTTACCTCCAGTACAGAAAAATGGTGGGTTCAATAGAGTCTTGGGTATTGAGCCCTGACAGTGTGATGCAGTGCTGGGGCGGTGCCACGCTGTTAGACATGCTGTCATGTCACAAGAAAGGTAACAAAGGTAACAGGAAGCTTAATCAGAGGATGGGCAACTTTAAAAAGCAAAGGAGCTAAAATGACGTCCTTATTTATGAAAAAGACTTGTAGCTGGTGCTGAGAGAAAGCCCAAAACTACACCTGGTGTCAGCTTACACTACAAACGTGATATTCAGCCCATTTTCATTGGAAGATTTATAATCCTTTCAAGCAAACCTGAGCCTATTTATGATTTTGATGTGAAACAGTCATTGATATTGAGTTTTGTGGTGGAGATGGGTGAATTCACATGATTTAAAATCAATACAAAAGACTTGCAGAAATTTCTGTGAAGAAAAAAAAACGGATGAATTTTGCACAGCTCTTCTCCTGCACTCTCTCTCTATTATTACAAAATAAGCTAACATTCATAGATAGCAATGTTGAGGCACCCCACTCAAGACGAATGAGAGCTAGCAAAATAAGTGTCAAGTTAGGCTAAATCACACTGAGCTCCACACTATTTGCAATGTTAACCCCTGCTCACCCTCCACATATCATTTCTATAGAGAATTTAATCACCATTGAAAAATTGTGCATGATGAATTTTTCACGCAAGCATTATCCAAGGAAAAAGAGACTTTGCAGAGTGACTGGAAGATAAAGTAAGGAACAGAAAATGGGAAGCAGCAGTAAAATGGGACATCAAGGTGAAATGATTCAGAACTAGAGTTCTGCGCTCATTAGAACTAGAAGTCTGCTCTCATTTACGCTGGTGTAAATATAGAGTAACAATTCAAGACAATGGTGTTATTCTGAATTTACCCTAGTGAAAAATTTAGCCCTATTTCTTGCTGTTACCTGACATTTTGTTGTTGTTGTTTTATCAGGCCTGCACTTTTTTTGGGGGGGGGGGGGGAGAGAGCCCATTGGTTTGAGCATTGGCCTGCTAAACCCACAGTTGTGAGCTCAGCCCTTGAGGGGGCCACTGGGGCAAAATCAGCCCTTGAGGGATCTGGGGCAAAATCAGTACTTGGTCCTGCTAGTGAAGGCAGGGGGCTGGACTCAATGACCTTTCAGGGTCCCTTCCCGCTGTATGAGATAGGTATATCTCCATATATTATTTATTATTTATTTTGTATACTATTCCCCAACAACCTGTAAAATTGTTTTTAAAACCTTTTTTTACATCCAAAAAAGAAGCTCCTAAATGCTATGATATTTATTATGAATTATTTTTTCTGATTTCCATTTAACCAGTTTAGGGCCAGAGAGAAGGTCTTTTTGCTGCCAATACATTAGCAAATGGGGATGACCTCAGAAAAGAGACAATTTTACAGCATGCAAAAACATAATTTCATGACTGGTCAATCTCCTCTACTTGGGTAAGGCAGTGTACTGTGCCAATGCATACAACAATAATGCTATCCTTGGTCTATCATTACAGTGAGTGAAATCCTGGCCCTATTGACATCAATGGAAGTTTTGCCATTATCTTGAGTGGAGCCAGAATTTCACCCTACAATAGCACAAATGTTCTGACTATAAAAATGATTAAAATATCACATTAATTTATGTGAAATTTACCCTTGTGCAGAAGGCCAGCCCAGGGCATGTGCATCATGTAAGCCTATTTTCTTGTGAACCTCTGAATTATTGTGATTATATTGTTTTTTGATGAACCACCAGAGGTTTTTCTTTTGATATTTAAATTATTAACATTAACTGTAAAATTCAGTCTGTTATCAAAACATTGATAACTCCACTTTATTTTCTGTTTGTTTCAGCCTTCTATTATCCTTCTCCTCATCACCATTGAAGATTCTTGAAGACAGAGACATAAATCAATAATCATTTTTTTAGACAATCATAGTTAATGGGGTCAGGTGATGATGTTAAACACAGAATTTGAATGAGCTTTCTTTTTGTATATACAGTAAAACCTGCTTTAATGACTACCTCTGAAGAGAGACCACCTATCATGAGTGGCTACTTGCAGAGGCCCCAGAACACCACTGCTGGCTGGTGTGCAAACTGCGGAAGAGAGACCAGCTCTTACAAGCGACCACTTTTGCTAACTTCCATGAGTATCCCTCTTGGCAGGTTTTACAGAATTTTCCTTCCTTCTTTTCCAAGTTCCTTCACCAGGCCCGCCTCACTACAAAAACAATTTATTATAGAAAATTGTTCGCCTAAGTATTAGTCAATCATCACATGCATAATTCCATAATATAGAACTCTTTAGAACTCAGAGCGATCTAGAATTTAGGATCTGAAGGTTTTATGCACTTGAATAATTACGTTCCATTTATTATCAGTTCCACCCATCTGATATGATATTCTTCATTTTCTGACCTAGCATGCTATGTATTGTTGTGCACTGTTAAAGAGATGCAGTATTCCACCCCAGAGGTGGCTGGATTTAAATAAAGGGTGACATGGTTCCTGTGTTTGTAGAGCTTTTGGGGGTCTTCTGGGTTGAGCGGCACTACTGTATATAAATGTGAGATATTATGTTGCTTTGATATGAGGTTTTTCTTTCATACCTAGAACTTCTTTAGTTTCTCCCTTCACTGGGCCAAATTCATTCCAAGCATATCTCCATTGACTTCTGGGTAGTCAAACTACAGATGAATTTGACTGTTTGTGTATATTATTAATAAATCTTTCACACATCCTTGCTTTGACTTTTCTTATACATTCTCTTGAGACTGAAAAGATAGCCATCACTCCTCCCTTGTTCTGTGATCTGAGAAAATTGCTGTTCATCTTTTTTACCCCACACAAACTGTCTGATGCCACAAAGAAAGAAACTGTCCTTAACAGCAGTACATTCCTTGGACTGGTGACTCAGAACTTGATACCTGTCTATGTATGCAAAGCTCATATGATACAAATAGACTGCAGTAAACACAGTTCCCCATCATTAATAGTCTACTTCTTGCTGAGCTCTTCTTGGCACCATATGCACCTAGCCAATGAGCCTGAGTATGGTACATTTCAATTCAGGAAACCTTTAGCTATATGGTAACATGTAAGACTCTACTACAGTATCTCTCGCATCAAGTCCTGTAAGAGTCAAAGTGAGGCAACAGAATATTTTGCTGACACAGGATAGCGTCTTTTGCTGATGCTATTCAGAACAGCATTTTTAAGTTGATTTTATTTTTTTTATTTTATTTTCTTTTGGTCAAGCAAGAGAAGTCTGAGATATGTCAGGCTGATGATAACATAATAATAAAATATTCTCTTTGTATTGTAATAGTGCAGACGGTTCACAGCACACTTCAATTTCCAGCATGTGACTATAGAGAAAATGCTCCTGGGCACTTCCCTTTAAAAACTAAATCAACAGTATTTTAATTTGCGGTCCCTGCTTCCATTTTTACAATGAGGCACAAGGCAATAAGGAGGAACAGGAACATATTTCTCTTGCAAGTTAACTCAACATGCACTATGCAGAGGATTACTCTGGGCTCACTCAGTGCTAGCAGTACACGGTCTTGGAGACTTCTATTGATCTTAGCTAAAATGATTAATTTTATTTTCTTTAATTTTCTTTCCTTTTTTGTTCCTTAAGTTGAAGTGGGGGGAAGGCTAGAAAATGATACCGTGTATGGTTTTTAGGTTGTGCTGGAACAGGAAAATCAAACTGGGCTTTAGTAAGTAACAATCCACAGCATAGAATATGAGGCACTATGGAAATATTCAGCATCAGATCATAATCCAAAAAGGTGCAGTTTGGCACTCGATTTGCAAATGTGGGGATTATGACTATATAATTATCCCTTTACTCTGGGGGGAGGAGGGTTTTCATTAACTCCACATTTTAACAGTTTCACATAAAACAAGGAATGTTAAACTCATATTTGTTACTAGGAATTTTTTTTTAAAAGTATGACCTGGTGTCCCTGTATTTGGTCTCCAGGGCAATCGTACCAGTGTCTTCTAGCCACATCTATTACGCAAACATTCCCCTGGCACTAAGCCTTGTTACTGATTAACAAAGTGATATCATTTATAAAAGAAGAGAATTTCTGCATATTATATTACAATTATGAATGACTCTTGCTGGATCACAGAGCACCAAATAAGCCTCCTTTGAAAAAGTGGCTTCCTCCTCTGGAAAAAACAGTGGCCTTTTATATTTTTAAATTAATACCCCAAAGAAGCCACTTTTCGGTGGTCCACCATTTATACATGTATGTAAGCACAGATGAAATAATATTTATTGTGTAATTACTTTTAAAACCAGTCCCAATGGCTGCTAATTCAGTTGTTCTCAGCCTTTTCCATACCATGACTCCATGTTATAAGAGAGACGTTTCCAGAATCTCTCTCATATAAATTTCCAGCCATAAAGAAAAGGAGGGTGGTTGGGAGCCCCTGAAATCATGTTTTCACCCTCTCTGCAGGTTGTGCATGCATGTATGCATTATTTGAAGGCATTTGGCAAATGTTTAAATTAACAATTTTAAGCTTTTGGGTTGTTCAGGGACTTAACTCTGAAGTAATTACAATTTGTTATTTGTACCATTAGGGAACGGATAGATAAATCCATGGTATGCCTACCCCTTGAATACCGCATGCAGTTCTGGCCACCTCATCTCAAAAAAGATATATTAGAATCTGAAAAAAAGATACAGAGAAGGGTGACAAAAATGTCTAAGGGTATGGAACAGTTTCTGTATGAGGCAAGATTAAAAAGCTTGGGACTATTTATTTTAGAAAAGAGACACTAGAGGATGTTATGCTAGAGGTTTATAAAATCATGAATAGTGTGGAGAAAGTGAATAAGAAAGTTTTATTTACTCCTTCTCACAGCACAAGAACCAGAAGTGACCCAGTGAAATAACTAGGTAGCAGGTTTAAAACAAACAAAGGGAAGTACTTCACACAAGGCACAGTCAACCTGTGGAACTCATTGCCATGGGATGTTGTGAAAGTCAAAAAAAGATTTAGATAAGTTCATGGAGGATAGGTCCAGCAATGGCTATTAGCCAAGATGTTCAGGGATGCAACCCTATGCTCTGGGTGTCCCTAGCCTCTGACTGCCAAAAGCTGGGAGTAGTTGACGGGATGGATCGCTCAATAATTGCCCTGTTCTGTTCATTCCCTCTGAAGCACCTGGCATTGGCCACTGTCGGAATACAGGATACCGGGTTCTCCAGATGTGTATCACATTGCAGATCTGGTTTTCTGCGGTTTGGTTGTTTGTAAACATTGATATGATTCCTTTCTGGGCTCTTATGGATAGGGCAGAATTGTTCTTTTCTGTTGTTGCTCCTGCTCATGACCAAATTCCACTGTCACCCTTCACTTGTCTTGTTCTCCAGAACAAAAAAAACCACCCAAAAAAACCAAATGCCAGTCCCGGTGGCTTAGTGCAAACATTCTCAGTTCTAGATTATCTTGCCAAAGTCCTGGGCTCTACCGCTTGCTTCTGAGCTGTTACACTGGACAAGATGAATTAGCAAAAGCACTCAGCCTCTACTGATTAGGATAGGTAATAGCTCCTGTTGTGCTACAGCAACCCATCCAGACAAGTAAGGCGAGCCCCATATGCAGTCCTCAGCCAGGAGGATGATTTTAATGCAGTGGGGCAAGTGTGAGAAGATTCTTAAGATTTGACCACCATATTGGAGGATCCCTTCCCATCCTCCAAGACAGAAGTCAAGCTGCAACCCCCTCAGAGGCCAGAGGAACAGGAAACATCTAAATAAAAGCCATGGCTTTGAAAAATTTCAGAGATTTCTTGTGCTCAGGAGTCAAGAGCATATCTGGCTTGGGGTGAAAAAGAGAAGTCATCTGGTTTAAAAAAAAACACCCACATTCTCTTCAAGTGTGTCCTTTTAAAACCAAAAAAAAGAATAATGATGCAGTTCAGGGAAAAAACAAAATCTTGTAACATTTTAGGAGGGATTATTAGAGTGAAAATTAAGTGTCATGCAGAGCTCTGCTTCGGTCCTGATGTCTTTTATTCAAAGAGCCATCACCCTGTAAACCCACTTTAACAGCTCCCTTCAGATGAAATATAAAAATTAAAGACATTTACAACACAGCTTAGTAGCAGATGTCATCTTACTGTGGGGGTTTATATCAAATGGTGATGTAACCCCACCAGAAGGGTTACGGCTCTTATGAAAAACTCACACCAGAAAAATCTTGGATAGCTGACAAAATGCGGGGTTCTTTTTTGCTTCAAATCCCATTTCCCATTGTCAGACTGGCTTGACTTTTTATTTACCTCTGTAAGATGGAAAGAAAAATCCAATTTTGTTCCTGGAGGCCTTCCCTGTTTCATTATTCTTCTTCAACTGTGCATTTGGGTGTAGGACAAACAAAGGGTCCTTGCAGTGCTCCACCTGGACAGGGCAAGGGGCACCATGTGAATGAGGGGAGGGAGAGAGACAAGCTGTGAGGGTCAGGATGGTTTCCTGAACCTTCCAGAACAATCTAACCGGTTAAAAACCCAGTCATACAGTTTTCTGTCGCCTCGCTTGAGTGATTTAGAGTGTGATCCCATAAGCAAAGCTTTTCATAGTAAATCCTATGGAAAATCAAACCAAAAATCAAAGGTAGATAAAGTTACGACTCTGCATTAGCCTCTCTCCTGAGAGGGAGGAGATTTTTCTGCGGATCTTGTCACAATTACCCGTGCCACTGCCATCTCGAGATTAGACTGCTGCAATGCTCCGTGCATAGGGCTAAACTTCTGGGTCACTCAGAAACAGAAGCTAGAACAGAATGCTGAATAAAACTTGCTTCAGTGGGGTTGCCTGTTGAAGCATGTTAGACCAGTTTTAATAGGTTTCTGGGTGGAATTCAAGGTGTTGGGTTTAACCTGCCAAGGCCTCAATGGTTTGGGAACTGAGTCTTCACCTGTCTCACTGTAACCTGCAGCCACTTGCACAGCTCAGCACTGATGTTCACACCAATGTAAACAGGGCGACTGTGACAAGGAGGCCTCAGTTTTGAAACTTGCTGCAGAAAAGGCCAGGTTTGTTAACTTTTCCAGACACACTGCAAAGTCCGTCTGTCCTCTCTTTTCTAGCACTGTGGCGTAGCAGGTGGGCTGAGGTGGATTTATGGGCAGCCCCTTTGTTAGTTTTGTGATTTGTAATGTATGGGATAGGTGCCATGAGCACAGGACAGGTGCCTGCAGTTACATTTTAGAAATCTGAAGAAAGAAAGCACAATAAAATATCCATTTCAGAGAAGACTTTTTTTTGGGGGGTGGAGCCGTGAGGAGGCACATGCAGTCTTAGGTGTCTAGCTTAGTTGATTTCTATAGCACTCAACACTATAGTATTGGAGCACGCTAAGGACATGAGGCTGGCTTATCAGTTGTGGAGTCAGGAGAGGACTTAAGAAGGGGCTTGCCTTGCCGGAGCCCAAAGCAGGCCCTGTGGACAGGGAGCGCATCATAGCCATGCAAGGCACTCTACAAAATAGAAGCTCTCCCAATCTCAAGTCAGATGAGACTAACAGAAGATGACAACAGAGGGAGTGGCTGGAGTCTGCAGGACAAGAACAAACATTAGCATGAGAGACAACTGACTGGAGTCTTGAGGGTGACAAAGTTGTTATTGTTTACTCCATATGAGACTACAGTTTATAAGAAGAAGTAGGTTTTGAGAGGGACTGGAAGGAGGAGGTGGGAGTGGAATTGTTGCACATAGGGCTGTGCGGGGGGTCAAACGTAGGGCGGATGGGTGAAGGCATAAAGGAGGCAGTCAGATGGGCAAGTTGGGCTAAGTGAAAGGGGGATGTTTGGGGAAGAGATGAGAGCAGAGAGGCAGGAAGAGCACTGAAGGTGAGAACAAGTAGCTAGACTGATTCAGCAGGCAGTAGGGAGCCTGTAAAGGGACCGTAATAGAGACTTAACATCACGTGAGATAGATGACTTTGTCAGAGATACTGTCAAGAGATTGTGTTGTCACAAGAGAATTTAGTGGAACACATTGATAACCCAACGAGCAACTGATACCCAGGACCAGAGGGCATTCATCCAAGTGCTCTGAAGGAATTTAAGGAAGTGATTGAACAGCTACCAAAGTGTATAATCATTCACATCATTTAGATAATATACAGGAGAACTGAAGGTAGCAAATGTTATATTTTAAAATGACACTGGCATCCTTTGGAAATTAGTAGCCAATGAGGATTATTTCAGTATCAGGTAAATAGGTTAGAGCAACAGTTACAAGTAGAACTATATAACACCTAGATGGATATTCGAGAGAAACCAGCACAGCTTCTGCAAAGGAAGATTGTTTTTCTCCAGTTTGCTAGAACTCTTTGAGCATGTCAATTAAATAGTGAATAAAAGAGAACCCGTTGACATAATTTATTTGGAGTTTCAAAAACTCTCACAAGAGAAGTTAAGGAAACAAATCGGTGGTCAGATGGTCAGAGGCAAAGTGCTGCCATGGAACAGAAACTGGCTAAGAGAAGGAAAATAGAGTGGGAATGAATGGTCATTTTTTCAGTATGACAAAACAAAGGGATACTACATGGTTTTGTACTAGCACAGTGATATCTAATATTTAAAAGGATGAGAGACAAAATGAGTAGTTGGTGCATTTTAGGATACAAGACTAGAGGGGACTGAGAAATTTCAGAGACTGAATGGTGAGCACAGTGGCAAAAGAAATCCAGTGTTGACAAATGCAAAATAACACACACTGGAGGATTAACACATTGCTGGATTCTATGTTACCTGCAAATACACAGAAAAAAATGCACTGCGCATCATTGTGGACAGCTCAATGAAAACCTCTGTTTAATGTGCATTTGCAGCTCAGCATGATTTAAATCATCTGTGTTTCAAGAAGAAATGCCTTTAATAGCATGTTTCTTTTGGATACTTTATACATCTCTTCCCTAATAGTCCCCCCAACCCACCGGATATTTTTATTTATGCTTTCTCTTACTATTCATATCTGTTTTCTCCAAGAAAATAAAAAGGAATTTTTTTTCTCACTTAGTGGAAGTATAATGGTGAAAATGTATATATAGTATGGATGATAGCTGTCACAGGAGAGATCACATACAGCTGTCACAATAATGGCGTTGCTCAGCACATTGTGGATCAGTTGTAAGAATAAGCCAGAAGGCTCAGAACATAAGAACATAAGAAAGGCCGTACCGGGTCAGACCAAAGGTCCATCTAGCCCAGTATCTGTCTACTGACAGTGGCCAATGCCAGGTGCCCCAGAGGGAGTGAACCTAACAGGCAACGATCAAGTGATCTCTCTCCTGCCATCCATCTCCATCCTCTGACGAACAGAGGCTAGGGACACCATTCTTACCCATCCTGGCTAATAGCCATTTATGGACTTAGCCACCATGAATTTATCCAGTCCCCTTTTAAACATTGTTATAGTCCTAGCCTTCACAACCTCCTCAGGTAAGGAGTTCCACAAGTTGACTGTGCGCTGCGTGAAGAAGAACTTCCTTTTATTTGTTTTAAACCTGCTGCCTATTAATTTCATTTGGTGACCCCTAGTTCTTGTATTATGGGAATAAGTAAATAACTTTTCCTTATCCACTTTCTCAACATCACTCATGATTTTATATACCTCTATCATATCCCCCCTTAGTCTTCTCTTTTCCAAGCTGAAGAGTCCTAGCCTCTTTAATCTTTCCTCGTATGGGACCCTCTCTAAACCCCTAATCATTTTAGTTGCCCTTTTCTGAACCTTTTCTAGTGCTAGAATATCTTTTTTGAGGTGAGGAGACCACATCTGTACACAGTATTCAAGATGTGGGCATACCATGGATTTATATAAGGGCAATAATATATTCTCAGTCTTATTTTCTATCCCCTTTTTAATGATTCCTAACATCCTGTTTGCTGTTTTGATCGCCTCTGCACACTGCGTGAACATCTTCAGAGAACTATCCACGATGACTCCAAGATCTTTTTCCTGACTCATTGTACCTAAATTAGCCCCCATCATGTTGTATGTATAGTTGGGGTTATTTTTTCCAATGTGCATTACTTTACATTTATCCACATTAAATTTCATTTGCCATTTTGTTGCCCAATCGCTTAGTTTTGTGAGATCTTTTTCGAAGTTCTTCACAATCTGCTTTGGTCTTAACTATCTTGAATAGTTTAGTATCATCTGCAAACTTAGCCACCTCACTGTTTACCCCTTTCTCCAGATCATTTATGAATAAATTGAATAGGATTGGTCCGAGGACTGACCCTTGGGGAACACCACTAGTTACCCCTCTCCATTCTGAGAATTTACCATTAATTCCTACCCTTTGTTCCCTGTCCTTTAACCAGTTCTCAATCCATGAAAGGACCTTCCCTTTTATCCCATGACAGCTTAGTTTACGTAAGAGCCTTTGGTGAGGGACCCTGTCAAAGGCTTGCTGGAAATCTAAGTACACTATGTCCACTGGATCCCCCTTGTCCACATGTTTGTTGACCCCTTCAAAGAATTCTAATAGATTAGTAAGACACGATTTCCCTTTACAGAAACCATGTTGACTATTGCTCAACAGTTTATGTTTTTCTATGTGTCTGACAATTTTATTCTTTACTATTGTTTCAACTAATTTGCCCAGTACCGACATTAGACTTACCGGTTTGTAACTGCCGGGATCACCCCTAGAGCCCTTTTTAAATATTGGTGTTACATTAGCTAACTTCCAGTCATTGGGTACCGAAGCCGACTTAATGGACAGGTTACAAACCTTAGTTAATAGTTCCGCAACTTCACATTTGAGTTCTTTCAGAACTCTTGGGTGAATGCCATCTGGTCCGGGTGACTTGTTAATGTTGAGTTTATCAATTAATTCTAAAACCTCCTCTAGTGACACTTCAATCTGTGACAGTTCCTCAGATTTGTCACCTACAAAAGCCAGCTCAGGTTTGGGAATCTCCCTAACATCCTCAGCCGTGAAGACTGAAGCAAAGAATCCATTTAGTTTCTCCGCAATGACTTTATCGTCTTTAGGCGCTCCTTTTGTACTTTGATCATCAAGTGGCCCCACTGGCTGTTTAGCAGGTCCCTCCTGCTTCTGATGTACTTAAAAAACATTTTGTTATTACCTTTAGAGTTTTTGGCTAGCCGTTCTTCAAACTCTTCTTTGGCTTTTCTTATTATACTCTTGCACTTAAGTTGGCTGTGTTTGTGCTCCTTTCTATTTGCCTCACTAGGATTTGACTTCCACTTTTTAAAGGAAGTCTTTTTATCTCTCACTGCTTCTTTTACATGGTTGTTAAGCCACGGTGGCTCTTTTTTAGTTCTTTTACTGTTTTTCTTAATTTGGGGTATACATTGAAGTTGGGCCTCTATTATGGTGTCTTTAAAAAGGGCCCATGCAACTTGCAGGGATTTCACTTTAGTCACTGTACCTTTTAACTTTTGTCTAACTAACCCCCTCAGTCCTCATCAGTGATCTGCTCAGTGTAGCTAAGAAGTTGAGAAGGAAAGGTGGAGGAGAGAAAAGTGCCTCTAAAGACTCCTTTACAGTTCCCTGAGTTTGGGGGCCGGGCAAGAGACTAACTTAGGGCAGCCTCAGGGTTTGGTTTAATTTGCAACAGCTACAACAGCCCCCAAAGATTATGCCAGAAAGGGATCACCAGAGTGTACTGTGCTCTGGCCACATCCCTTATCTCCTGGCCATGCCCCTGACATTTCCACTGTACTAGGAGATGTGAATGTGGGTGATGGGTGCCCGCACAATCATGCTAGCTCTCTACTACCTGGATATTCTCCCAAATGAGGGAAATTCTCAACTGGCTGGTTAAGCCAGTTATGGCCCCATTCCACCACCAAAGAAGTGCAAAGAGGCCGTACTGGACCCAAGGAAATACCCATAAGGTTGCTACAGAGACTACCCCACTTCCATTCAAAGTGCTGAGCTACTTTAAATAAGAGGGTAACCCTGTTGCACATAATTAGTGGGCAGAATGGTGAAGCAGTAAAGTGTGTGTGTGTAAATGCAATTTTTCATATGGACCTGACTATTCTATATGTAGCTGGTGTGTGTGTTTGTCTATATCACAGATACACTGTTAGCTTTAAGCTACTGCTGCATTATTGTTGCACCTGACAAGGATGTGCCCCAGAGAAGAGGTTGTCAAGCTGCAAAACCTTTATGGTATTGCCCTAAGAACCAGTACATTGCTGCTGTACTTGGTTTCCTCTGGGGAGCACTGATCTGGCATCGGAAGGAACTTGCAACAGATCTACTCAGTTGTTGGCACCATCTGCAAAGCACTCCTGGTGCCCTTTCAGACCCTAGATCATACAGCTCTCTGACTCTCACCAGCACAAGGACTTGGCTATTGTGGCCAGACTGAGTCGTTAAAACTGGATCATTTCAAGAGTAAAACCACAAAATTTCCTGGGAGCTGCATGAATGATGGATCTTGAAGCAACTCAGGAGGTCTACACTGCTGGACATAGGAGTTGAGAGAGTAAAGCAAGGAGGGGGAAAAGAACATTTTCCACATCCCTTTAGCCCGGGTCATTTCCAACACCTTGTGTCTTCACATGTCTTTTAGGTTATAAGCTCTTTGAGATAGGGGGTGTCTCTTCATATGGGATTTAGAGAGCCTAGCACAACTGGGCCCTGATCCCGCAGAGAAAGAGGGACTGCACGTGGCTGTTAAAGGTACCAGCCCAGGAACCAGGGTGACCAGCAAATGAGTGGCCATGAAGCAAAATGTATCAAAACAGCGGAGTTGATTCAGTCACAGGTGCTGAAAATTCTCCAGCTCCCTCAGAGGAAAGAGCATGGAAGAGTGAGATGGTGCCTGTGGGGTGACATGGCTTCATGCCTAAGGGAGAAAAGAGGGATGGAAAAGGGCGCTTGGAATAGGGTACTGCTGAGTCTACAGCTGCAGCCCATCCCCTTCACCCAATTACCCCTCAGAATTACAAAATTTGAGACTAAGGATAAGGAAGGAGACCTGGATCCGCTTTTTGGTTCTGCCTCTGAACCTCAGTATAACCACAGGTAAATCATTTAACCATTGTGTACCTTGGTTTCCCCATCTGTATAACAGAGTTAATACCTTCCTACCTTAGAGGGTGTTGATGCACCATTCATTAATGCCCATAAAACGCTTTGAGAACCCTGAATGAAAGTGCAAGATATTAACATTCTTTTTCAGGTATCTTAGAAACAAGCAACTGCAAGGAAAAAACTGGCAGGAGGGGTTGAGGCTTCTGCTCCACTCTTCCCCAACATGGAAGCAAACCACACGGGGGAAGGTAAGCTTCTTAGTTGTGCTATATGCTTTACCATGAGACTGCCTTTCCTACTTGTTTCCTGAGCGGTAGAGTCAGGCTACTCTCTTTGCCAATAGGTTTGTTAAAACTGGAATGAGAGGGTTCTCAACAAGAAAATAAAGGGAAAATTAGTAAGATTTTTCTTGTGCATATTACAGCATGGCAAACCCAACTTCCGTCAGCTCCCAACATTCTGTAGGTTTAGGATTAAGCATCATTGATAAGTGCTGTGTTTCCATTTTTTTTCTTCTGGTATTTAGACAAATGCTCTTTTTTGATGAAGCATCCCTCCCCCACCCCATCAGTTTCAATAAGCTGTGCTGTGCCTGGGTCTCTGGGGGAAGTCACTGTACTCTACTCAGTACCCCAAGAAACAGCAGCTGCAGTTACTATGTGAAACATGGCCTGGTTTGTAACTGTAACAATGGCAGTTTTCAGCTAATGACGGTGCCTATGGCACTTCTGTGCCAACAGGAGAGAATACAAACCTCAGAACATGCAAAGAGTCTCGTAGGTGTGGGAGGCAGACTGAGACTGAGACAAATTTGTCTGCTCATCTGCCTGATGGTGAGATCAACTTTCCCGCCCCTGGGAGAGGTTTTTAAAAAGTAGCCAAAACAATTAGCTGTATATCTAGTCTCTCTTGACCCTGAAGGAACATGCCTCTTCCCCATTCCTCCCCAGCTCTCAAATGTCATCGGAGGAAGCAGAAGAATGTTTTTAAAGGACATTTAATTGTAAATAAGCTGATGTTAACTTCTGAAGTGTAGGACTCGGAGCCAACTGTAGCACTTAGAGCTAGTGAGGGAGCAGAGTGGAAAGCTCTCTCGTGGAATGTTACCTGTGTTGACCTCAAAGTTATTTATCAGATGGCTTGAAAAATAAAAAAAATTGACACAAAAATGTTGCTTGCGGTTATTGTGCTTTAATGGACACATTCATGGGACCAGAGAGTGAAGTACTGTTCAAATGCTTTTGGATATGAGGAGCACCTGGACAGGTGAGACCAGGGTATATCACCAGAGAGGAAAGTATATATAACTCCAGTCAAAGAACTGTCTACTCTCTTGGTCTCTCGGGTCTTCAAGCCACCTGGAATTGGGGGTTTTCCTTCCTTCCTCACTTCCAAGGGCAACAGAACTTGCCCTCTGCTCAACATGCCAAGCATCACATTTAATGGACACTTACAAGACCTATCACATTAAGTGGACACTATTAAGATAAGAGGCACATTTAAGCATAGAGATGCACTTGCCTAATTGCTGAACAGTGTTTATAGCTGTGAACATAAAGCCCTCCAAAATGGTATCTAATGTTTGAATTCCATTTAAGAACTGACATCATCACTATCAGCCAATTCTCTTCTTGGCCTCATTATTATTATTTCAGCTCATTTTCTTCATTAAAGCAGACGTGGTGTAAGTGAGGGCTGTTAACACACATATTCCACATCTAATGATTATGTATTTTACTACCTTGAGCATCAAGCTGAAGGGGACCGATGTCATTTGCTGCAACATAATGTAAAAGACAAATTTCAGTCACTACCATGCTTAAAAAAGAAAGAAAGAAAGATGGAAAAAGAGCCCCATTCCCCCAGATCAGACACTCAATGTGCTAATATATTCTGTCTGAACATATGATACCAAGTGCAGGACCCTCAACCCAGAAAACTCAGTGGATAGAAGAAAGCTGACTATTTAAGACTCTTGCAACAGGTTCAGTACATCTCTAGACACAGCCTGGAGCAATAAAGAGTGAAAGAAATTTTTTTTTTTATTAGATACCTAGTTTGGTATTTAGCAGCCTTTTTAGCAGTTGGAGACTTTAGCTTATACATCTACGATACATACATCTTTTTATGCATTTATTCAGCTAGTAATCTGCAAAATTCAGGGGCAAGTTGTCAACCCAGGGGTCCAAGATGAACACCTGCAAAAATAAAATGTCCCTGTGGCATATTTGCATATGCATCACATGCGGTAATTGTATATGTATGCACATCAGACACTTGGACTCATGCGTGAGTTAGGTCTTTTACTTCATGTTTGTACAGAACCTACCATAATAAGCCCTGATTGGGGGCGCTAGACACTAAAGTAAATACAAATAGTCAACCACCGCCAGAGTCAGTGACATAAAACACTCAATTAATGTCAGCAGCCACTAGAGTGCTGATATAAATGTAGTGTTCAGCCTGTGCAATGGGAGCACATGCATTTTTTTTCACAGGTACCCATCATGTTTGCAGCTGAAAATTTGGCCTGCATGATTAACATAACATAGCTCCCATACAAATAAGAGGGAAGTAAACTGCGAATATTTGAGCTGTAGCTGAGGAAGGAACTGGGCAATGAGATCAGTCTAGGGGTAAATGGTATGACTGGCATTCACCACTCAACAGAGACACACTGGAATGACTTGTGTGAGAAAAGATGATTCACAAAAGAAAGGATTTGCAGGATCCTCGAGCAAAAATGAGGGGCTGCAAATGAGGAGTGAGGTGCGACAGTGCTAAGGGGAGAAGCATGCCCATCTGCTCACACCAGGCTGGGCACCAACCAGTGCTTATCAGCCCCCAATTTCACAAGCACTAAATATTCGCTCACATTTAACAAAATAAATAACAGCAAAAGTGGGGTGAAGGGAGGTATTAGTTCAAGATGCTGCTATTTGAAACCTCATGCAGCTCTGGGGAAATAAGTACTGAGCATCTAATCCAAGCAATGACACTAAAGGTAAATGGATTTGGGTTTTTTTTCCTCCATGTACAGTAGTAGCAATAACGGCAGTGACAGGGCATTTGTATCCACACATCACATCTAGTGAAAATATTTCATCTGGGAAGCATGGCTCTTATCACATAAGTTGGTCCCTTTTTTTTTTATTGCCTAAGGTTTCAGATTGCTTGTGATCCTGAATCCTGGTTAGAAGGCATCATTCCACTCCAGATTCAGGAAGGCAGGATATAAATTGAAGCCAATATATTTGCTATCGGAGAAACATGTATTATTATTAAAAATCATACATCACACACTGAAGTAAATATCTTGCATGAGGGAATTGGAATCATTCACAGAGAACTAGATCCATCACTTTCTAAATCAGGTACATCAGCTAGTGAATCAAATGCATCACCTTTGAATTAGATGGACTCCCCGTTGAATTAGATGCATCACCTATTGAATCAAATACATTACTATTGAATCAAAAATTGTACGTCACCCAGTAAATCATGTAAATATTACCCACACTGCATGTTGAACAGCTGCATCGCCAATACGTTTAACAGCTGACATATTAAAGCTGCTATAACACTTAAACAATTACCTTAAGGACCAAACTCAATCCATCAGTCACTAGTCCTGGTAGATAACTTTGCAGAGCCAGAAAAATCACACTGAAGAAGTTTGTTTCTTTAAATACAAGATTTTTTGGCCTATAATGGCTGGATAGAACCAGCTAAAATAAGGAAGAAAAAAGCTGTCTCAACCATACTGCCATTTTAGATTATGCTAAAGGAGCTGGTTAGATGTTTAGGGAGATGTTTATATATTAATGAATAAGGTGCCATGATTGTTCTAGGTATTTTAACCACTGTGGGGAGGTAAATCTGCTCAGAGCAGCCTGAGATTATGCTTAAAGTGGTGTAGGCAGCCAGCAGCCCAACCAGGCTAAGGCACTTGCAACTTTGCTAACACCAGTGAAGCTGAATCAGAGGTAGGACTGGGGAAAGCATTTTTGCAAAACGGCCCTAGTGCAGGCGACGTTTAGGAACCTTGAAGCCAAGTGACATTCACCTGATTTTAGTTTTCATTTCAAACTCAAAACTCAACCCAAGGTGAGCACCACAAATAAAACTGGAACTGAATTATGGCAGAAAATGGATGATTTCACAGGCTGGTTGCACAACATCAGGTGAAAAGGGATAGTTCCAGAAGTATTACACTTTGAGTTCTGGGCTCCATCCAAACTCAAAGGTGTGGCCACTCTTGCAATGAAATGGAAAGGAAGCTTTTCACTGATGCCTGTGAACTGAAAAAAAGCCAGTTTTCATACAGTGCTATTAATAATATTCTGCATTTCTTCAGATGGTTCTACTGGAGGATCTCAAAACACTTAAAAACATTAATAAATAAAACCTCACAACTGCCCTGTGAAGCAAGCCCCTTTTACAGACAGGAAAAATGTGTCAGGGAGCGATTCAGTGATTTCTCCCCTGCCTCCCCCAGGTCATATAGTAGCCGTTGCAGAGCTAGGAGCAGCATTCATATCACCTGACTTCCCGTGCTATGCGTTAGCCACGAGCCCAACCTTCCTCATCTTTGCAACTATATCACAAGCTATTAGATAAGTGTTGGAACTCTTGTTGGCTGGCTCAGAAGCATGAATAAGCTAAAACTGCAATGATGCCTGCAACAGTGGGGCACAGTTGACAGATCTGCTCAAGTGGTATCCAGGGGCTTTGCACAAAACAGTCAGAAGCTGAGCTCAGGTACTTTTCTCCAGCAGGAGCTGAGTGTGTAATAAGCACATCTGAGTTAGAGGGATTTCTCACTGTTCCACATTAGCGAGGGGGGTGGGAGGGGAGTAATGGAAGAAAAGACTGGAAGAAGGAAATAGAAGCAGGGGGTGGAAGAAGGCCTATGTGGCCTGTGTCAGTCCAAAACATAGGGGCCTTAATGAAGCTCTTCAGCAGCCTATTAGAATATAAAACCTTTTCATGTGGCCAAGATCAGCTGATTCTTCAGACCACATGGTCTAGAAAAGGGTAAAAGGAAATACAATTAAAAGGAAAGAAAGCGAAGAGAGAGGGAGGGAACCTGATCTGGTCTAATTGGACCTAATCTGCAATGGTCACTCCTATCCAATAAGCTGCATTAATAAAACCATTGCTTCAACATTATGGGTGCCCTTATTTCTCGCTTATTTCATTGCCCATAGTAATCTGAGAAATTAAATACATAGGGTCGAACCTGCACAGCATCTCCCATCACTATGTTTGGCTTAGGCTAGTGTGGTCAGTAGTTCATTTTCTGATGCACACTTGTACTTTAGAAAAGAAAGGAAATGTTTAAAAAAAGCTAACAGAAAAGCTCTTAATGAGAATGGCCTGACTTCCCCAGCCTTTGTCATCCTTGTGACCATCACTGTAAGAAAGTAGTGGAAATAAGACATCTGAATTTCAAAGCCCAGTCATCCATAACAGACAGAAGTTGCATGCTGTACTCTTTAACCTTTGAAATATCCTGTAGTTTTGAGTGGCTGGTTGTTCCACCTTTTTTCTCTCAGGTTCCCAAGGCTGTAAAAGGGGAGAACAGGAATCAGTCAGCCAGTCAATCCAATTATAGCACAGAGAGTCTACTGCTGTCTTTCACTGAGGGCATGAGCAAGGAATAAAAAAGTCTCATTTGTGCGACAAAGGTTCCAGGGAGAAAAAAGAATGAGCAGAAGAAAAATATATTCCTCTGCCAATGGCTGGAATGAGAATGGGGATGGGTTAACCTCCATCCATCATTTTCATAAGGGGCGTTATCTTTTTAGTCGTCTCTTGATGTAGATCAGGTAGCTCTCTTTGCAGCTGAAAAATTCTTGCTCCTTGTGCCCTCATTCTGTTTATATATCAGTGTCTTAATGTGGACACAATAGGTTTACCAATGGTTGCCTGAGCTTCAGTAGCATCAAGGGTACTGTCTGTGTCCAGTCCTGGAAGCAATTGCTTTAGTAGACATTGTAGCACCTTTTCCAAATACAGCTGGTTTGTGTGGCTGTTCACTTTGCAACGTACAGTATTGGACTCAATATGGAGATAATTTACTAGATGATCTGCCTGTCTAATTCACAAGGGGAACCATCTGTTTCAAAAGGTGACTTACAGTTTGGAGTCAATAGATGACATATACGATTTAAAAGTTGAGCTCAGCACTTCAGTATGAAATACCGTACATCCATTGCAGTTCCTTGTGCAGTGCATTTACGTGTGTGTGTGTGGGGGGGGAGGGAATATGGAAAGAAGGCTGGGATTGGATCAGCACTGGTCCCATTTCTAGAGTTAATGGACCCAGCTCATCCTTGGCTCAGTGTTTCCAGTTTAGTTTGTACTGTGAATACCTGCAGAAGCCTTTGTGAATGTTTGCCTTCTACTGGTGCTTTGCTGGCAGAGGCACTGTTAACAAATCCCATGACCATCAGCGATGGCTGAATCTCAAAGGGTGTGGAGGGCCAGTTCCAGTGGCACTGAAGCTGGGTGAAAAGAGGTGGTTTTACGTTCACAGGAGCTTGTCCAATCCTTTTGTTTGAATTCACATGATTTTACACCTCCTAGTTTCACATACCACTGGTACCTATATACCGCAGGGAAGGAAACACGAGAAATGTGATTAGATTTATGTCCCAGAATTGTCCATTTCTTCACAGCAAAAACAGGTTTTCCTTTCAGCTCAAAAGTCATTATTATTATGCAGGACTCTACTGCATCTGACAATAGACACACCTCTTCTACCCACATCCAATATAAAGACAAGCCCCTGAGCAAGACTCAACAATAGGTGTCCCTCTTCCAACAACTTTCACATAAATATATTGTGTGATATCTGAATGAGATATTTCAGTGGACTTGCTGCTGATTTGGTCACCAAATATTGGTAAGTGTCTGTAATCACATATCTGCTGCTTCAGCAGCAGAGTAGTGGGCTGGCGGATATACAGAGAAGAAGGAACTGTGGGGTAGTATTTTGACCCTGCTCAGGTCTTTCTACTGCTGTAGTAGAAATCAAAATGGAAAGGCAAAAAAGGGATGGTATAAACAGTATTTTGGGAGTCAGAAAATCCTGAGTTCTAACCCCAAGTCTGACAATGATTTTCTTTGGGCAAGTCACAACTCCTCTGCTTCAGTTTTTCTGTCAACGTAAAGGGAACAATACAGTACAGATACAGTACAATACAGTGTTGTGAGCCTTAGTGGACCAAATGCAGCTCGGAGTAACTATCATGGCGAAGTCTGGGCTCACATTGGCATTGACAGAAATAGTGATGTAAGAGCCAAAGTAGTATAATTTGTACCCATTTAGCATCCTGCAAAACTAATATGGAAGTGGCAAGATCTAGATTCTGATTTCTAATGAAATTGGTGGATTTGTTCTGGAATCACATGAGAGGAATTGGGGACAGATTCTAAAAGCTGTCCCTTTTAGTGGAGTGAATCTGGGTTTTTACCAGAATAACTAAGAACATGGTCTGGCATGTGCTATATAAGTGCTGCAAATTAAGTAAAAAAACGTAGTGTTCTAATAATTAGCCTGCCAATTTTTCTACTCGTTCACCCTTCCCTGCCCAGCCTTCTCATTTTATTGGGTGATGATATGATTTGTAGGAGAAACATGACCTTGTTTGCAGCATTGTACTTGGTTATTACCAAAAAACCAGAAAATAAATGCTAACTTGCTTTAGCTTTTTCTTCTCTATCTGCAGCCACCCCCAGGAGAAGGGATGCAAGAATCTAAAAGTCCTCTCAATGCTAGGCCCCTTGATGCCTCTTGGAAATGCTTCTTTAAATGGGATCAACCATCACTTCCTATTAGTACAACCAGCCTTTTCAGTGATGACGTTACGCAATGTGAAACACTGTGATTACTTTGAGTCATAAGACTGGTCTTATGAATATACCTCTGCGTCCCACTGTGTGCAGAGGAGGAACTGTTTAGCTTTGTCAAATGAATGCACAGTGAACACAGAGTGGAATACGGCTCCTCTCACAGGTCTAATGTTTACTACCAGCCTCTTTTTTTTGCATCTGCCCTCAGCCGTGTATGTGTTTTTCAGGGACGCTACCTGTTTCACCACATTCACCTTTGCACTAAAATCAGAATGAAAAATCTGAGTCTCATGCCCATTACAATATGCGACGTCTCCCTTTTCAGAGGCACACTGGTAATTCAGGGCCAGTTCGTCAACTGGTGTAAACTGATGTTACTTTACTGCACTGACTTCAATGGAACTACAGTTTTATGCCAGCTGAGGATATGATCCATGCTGTTTCATTCAGGGCTGACAATGGTATCCAGTAAGGGCTGGGCTTGTCATTTTCTGACAACAGAATTTTATTTCTTCATTGGGCTTGGACGTCTTGTTCGAATACATTGGTATAGCCTTTGCCAGCAGCAGACTCGCCTATGACCTGCTGTAGAGCTCTCTGTCATTTTGGGGCTGGGCTTGTGACCCATCCCACTTTAAAACTAGCAAGGGCAGGATGCTTATTAGAAATACCAAGACTGAGCTTTCCCAGTGGATTAGTGGTAGAGTTCTATTGCCAAGCAGGAGATCTGAGTTGAACTCCTACTCTCTCTAGCTGGTCATTTCTAGGGAATGCTACAGTGGCTGATTGCAATGCATTCACTAGCCTTTGCATGGACGAGAAGTTCCTCATTCCATTAAGGGCCTTCCCCCAGTGGCAGAAGGCAAGCATTAGGCATGTGCAGTACATAAGTCCCACTCAAACCCTCAAAATGTGGGATATACATGGTTCCTAGGCCTTGTTCTGGCTCTTTGCACAGGAGTGAATTTTGAATGAAACATGGATAGAGCTGGAGCATGGGTTTCAGTCATTCCTACTCATCCTGAGGCAGAAGAATAGTATGTGTGGGATTGGATGCGGTGGGCTCATAAGCACTATGCAATAAGAAGTATGACAAAAATATGAAAGGCTCCTTCCCCTGAAAATAAACACAGAAGCTTTTAAATCACTAATAGTAAAACTAACTTGTTGTAGTTTGTTGCATTATAAGTGCAGTTTTTCTCTTTTGATGTAGATTCTTTGTGTCACATAGGCCTGATTTTAAAACATACAGACCTCCCCAACAAGGCCTTATTCTGATCTCATATCGATGTAAATCAGGAGCAACTCTATTGAAGTGAGTGGCATTACCATGGTGTAAAACTGGTGTCAATGAGATTAGACTCAGGCCCACAATAGGTGACTCAACCGCGGACGTGTCTATGTATACAGTTTTTAAAGCAAGAACATATGAAAACATATATGAGCCAATCACTTCACAGAACATATGTGAAACCTTCTTTGTAAATGTTTAAACGATCAGCACTGTGGCGCAGTCTCTTCAGCAAAAACAGGTGCATTAGCATAGCAGAGCGCTGCTTGAACAGGGCAGAATTCCCAGTTTCCCTTCACTTGTGTCGCCTCCCATGGTTGCGATCACCTTCCTCCCCTTCATTCCTTTGTGCTAATTTCTTTTTAAGGAGCACAGTTGCTGAGAGAAAAAAATAAGTTCTTGGTTTGTCAAAAACAACAACAAAATGTGGGGAAAGTAAATCCATTGAGCACCATTAAAAAAAACCAAAACCACCCAACCTTACTGCCCCAAGAACCACAGCACTCGTGTGTATTATGACCAGGAGAAGCCACAGTGCTATAATTGCTGGACTGGGTGCAACTGTTGAGTTTTTCATGAGGCCTACAGTGTGTAAGCTGCAGGAAGGCACTGGCACCCAAAACAGTAATTACTGATTGACTACTGTAAATGGAATCACCACAAAATCATCCTTTTACAAAAAAGAGGAGGGATGGCCCAGTGGTTTGGGGCTAGTCTAGTGTCCTGTATTACCTTGAGCAAGCTACTTAGTCTCGCTGTGTCTTAGGTCCCCATCTGTAAAATGGGGATAATTCTTAGTCTTCTAGTAGTACTTCCCTACTGGTGACCATATTTTCCCAAAGGGAAAATGGGACACCTCACAGAGCCAGCCTGAGGCCCCCTTGCATACGGGACAGGCCCCAGACCCCGCTGCCGCTGGCCTGAGTCCCCCCTCTACCACCTGCACAAGGGACTGGCCCAAGACCCCCTACCGCCTGCCCGCGCAGGGCTGGCCCAGCCCGAGCCGCTCTCTCGAGCCCCCACTCCCATGCAGGACAGTCATTGCCACTTGCCCCCACCCCACGCACGTTCCTCACACCCCACTTTTTGGCAAAACTGTGCATTTGTCCTAGGATAGGGACTGTCCCAGACAAAATGGGGCTGTATGGTCATCCTACTTCCAGGAGTGTTGTGAAACTAAAGAGTGTGAGGAGTTCATCCTATAATAAAGGGCGTCACACAAGAACTGAAGATAGATAGAAAACTTCTGTGCTACCTCCCTGATTGTGCCATTAAATGCAATTGCAGGTGGTGTTCTGCAAAGTGACATGGCAGGGGCATGTCTTCCCCATTAGCAGTTGGCTAATCCTAGGTGCATATTTCTAAGGCTGTGGATGTTCTAAACAATTTTAGCACAAAAAGTGGTCTCTGTGTTTACAGGCACAAATAATTTTACTCACAAATCCAGATACAAATCTTTGTTCATTCTAAAAGTGTAGATTTTAAGGGGTCCATTATGTATGCTGCAAACAATTAAAACAGCGATGATAGGCACAAATAGAGGGCAGTGATACCTAGAGATGCTCAGCACCTCTGAATAGCAGGTCACTTGGACTGAGGTGCATAAATATACAATATAGATGCAAATGCCCATTTTTTAGGCAACCATGTCTGACAATTTGGGACAGTCCCTTCACTGTACCACACCTGCCACTATAGGGCATGTGATACAGTAAAACATAGTGTGTTAATTTGTGTTTACACACTCAGAACTATTATTTTGGTATAAAACGGGGCTGACCTTCTGCATGGGCTGAGACTGTTTTTTGTTTAGGGCACCACATCTAAAGGGCAGCGACACAGTACTGCAGCCACTGTGGGCACTCAGCCACAGATCGGTTCCACACTGCTCTTCTCTGGTTTTGGAGTTTGTGCCTGCTTAGTTGCCCACTCCTACACAAGGGTGTCTCAGTTCCTGCCCGGGCACTGTTAGGGCTCAGCTGCACCTAGGCCCTTTTAGAAAAATGTTTCTCTTTTTTGTTTTGATTAGACAAACATTGCCTTTTTAAACTGTGACAAAGACACTGTCTATCTATCTAGCTCCTTAAAGTATATCTGCTGCCCCAGTGCAACTGAACTGACTGAGCAAGTTATGTAGTGCCCAGGGGAATTCCTGAGGAATTTATTCAGTTCTACTGGGATCTATATTCTGGGAACGTAAGTGCTCCGAAACCTGTTTGTGAATCAAACCCAGACATTAATATGGGCTTGATGACTAATATAAAGAAGAAGAAAATAAGGGTTGACACAAAGGAAAAAAACAAGAGGAAGAGGAAAAGATTAAGCTCCTGTTTTGTTTTGTTTGGAATTTTTTTTTCTTTTTAGTTTTTAAGTGGAAGCTAATGGAATCCAATAGCACTGCTGAAACCTTGTCATCCTTACTAGCAGTGAGAGCCTTTGAATAAGCTAAATCCTTAATCAGTATAGCCTAAGACCCCAATGACTATAGCGTAGAAGTGTTAGTCCAGCTAAATCCTTGAAGGTTTCAAAGATTTGAAGAGCACTAGCACATCTCTGTGTAGTGCCTGCCCTTTGTCCTTTTCTCCATGATGTCATTATTGAAGTTTTACACTCACTATGCATGGTGTAAGTTGACATTGACAGTTTCAACACTTTCACACTGACTCTGGAGGATTGTTAGCTTTGAAGCTATTTGGCCTTGAGCAGTGAATTCTTTTTTTGAGCTCACATTGGCTTATAATATCTGAGAAGGTTTGCTTCAGCATAGCCCCGGCTTGAATTATGAAAGGAGGCTGTTTTCCAAGTTGGAACCAATACCAGCAGGATAGGAATAGGAAATATTATCCTATTTTGGATGGGCAACAAAGTTAGTGTTCTTGAGTCCCCTTGGGACTGAACAATGAGTTTTCACTTTAACATCCCAGTCAAAGCAGCATAAGCAGCAGGGCTTAGCTCATAATCAGAACTCTGAAGAGCAGTTGGGCTTAGAAGTGCCTGTAAGAATATGCACTTTTCTGCCCTGCAATCTGTTCATTATTAGGCTTTTTTGGAAACATCTGCATGGAGCTGGAGGCATGTTTCAGACAAGTGTAATTCAAATATTTTATGAAAATAAAAATAAAAACTCCTTGTGACAATGTACATGCTCTGAATATCAAATCACACAAGTGAACAGCAAAAGTGGCCCAAGTCTGCAAACACTTACTCACATCTAGTAGTCCTTGCTCATGTGAGTAGTCCCAGTGACTTCAGGTAAGACCTACTCATGGGAGTAAAGGTTTGTAGGCTTGGGCCAAAGGTTTTTGTGTTACTCAGTATGGACCTTATCCTGGGATTTACAGAGTTCACTCAGCTGCCAGTTGGGACAAAAGGGGTATGAATTAAGTGAGAAAGAAACTCTGTACTCAGAACCTTGTGTTAATTCCATCTCTGAAGTTAAGAAAATTTCTTTCCCTGTGTAAAGTTCTCCTGATGAAGGTAAAACATGGAAGAGGGGATGTAAATACTGCAGCTGGTATCCAGATCAATGAAATTTCCTTGCAAACTTCTCTCAGCAAGTAAAGTGTCATCACTTGATAGCTGAATTGAGTAATAATGATGTGGCAGTGTTCAAGATACAAGTCCTAATTCCGCTCTGCGTAGGCTAAGTCCAGTGTAAAACTGATATGAGGCAGACCAGAATTAGGCCCGATTGTTTTAGAATATTTGTTTTGATCTTTTAAAAGAGGAGAAGAGTAAAGCCTTTAAAATTACTGACTCAGGACAAAAAAATTGTATTGACATGATAATTAATTATCTGTAACCCTGCTGCCAAGTGTTGTCAGCAGAAACAAGAACAGGGTTCAAATAGCTGGGGGGGTCTCTCTTACCACCAACAAATGCCACTGGCTCGAGCCCCCATCCAGATTTTTTGGCATCCCTAACTACCTCTTCCCTGGGAGCCCTTGCTAGACAATACTTCCCAATTTGCAGCCTGGTACATGAAAGGTAACACAGCATCAACTTGGGAAAACACAGCTGCACTCTACCTAAATGAATGATAAATAAAACACTACCCAACAGTACCTTTGGCAGTAGTCCATCAGCTCACTTTCCCAGTCACTAATGTGATCATCCAACAGGCAAAGGTCCTCCTATCATGTCTATACCCCCTTCCACTTCCTGAGCCTCATCCACTAAACCCCAGGCATGGTTTGGTGTCAGTGGATGGTGTAATCCCGGAGTTTTGAGATGCACTCAGGAAGGCCTGTCTCAAATCCCTTGGGAAGCACTGCCCAGTCTTGTCCTGAGGCTCCTCTATCTAACCCAGCTAGAGTGATTTCAGCTTTATTTACTGGGTGGAAGTAAGATCATCATCACCATCAGAGTTTACTCAATTTTTCTTCAATCCTTTGCAGCTTCAGCAAAGACTCTTTCTAAGTGGACTGATTCCTCATGGGGCTTAGCTTACAGAACCATTGAACACCTTACCATACAGTCCTTGCCATAAGGTAAGAGCCCTTTCCCCTCTGCTCTTTGTTCGGTTCCACTTCCTCCCCAATTTTGAGTTTATGTAAAATTATGGTGACCCCCAAAGTGTCACTGAAAGAATTCTGGGTAGCTCTCTGTAGCACACATCTCCCTGTTCACCAGTAGATGGGGACAGAGACCTCCTTCCTCTGTGGAGTTTCTGTGCCCCTGGAGTTCCAGGTAAATAGCTTATACAGATGAAGCAGCCCGAAGGCCAAAACACCTATTCACCAAAAAACATAGGAGCAAAGAGCTCTTCACTTTCTAGAGCTTCAGGACAGAGGATTTACATATCCATCTTTCCTTTTGTCTGAGAGTTAATCTTTGAATATATTATTTATGTATATAATCTATGGGATGCAACTTTAATGACCATTCTTAATGACCTAATTTATTTTCTGAGTGTACAAGCTTCAAAATAAAAAAAACCCAAAACCCATATTGTAGCCCTTCCAATTATAACTAAAGCAAACTTTTTGGCTGGTGTGAGTAAATATAAGTAATGTCATACTAAAGATGAAACCTTCCAACTAGGAGTAACTGCATTGAAGTAAATGCAGGAACGCTGGTGTAAAATGCCTGTGAGCCGCATTCTACTCTCATCTACACTGTTGTAGACCTGGAGTAATTGCAGTAACATCTAGGGAATTATTCTAAACCTACACCAGTGTAAATCAAAGCAGAATTTGATTAATTGATTTCAGTGGAAATACTTCTGATTTATACCATGATGGGTGAGAAAATAATCAGGCCCATTGTGGCTAAAGTTTAGGTGGAATATTCTAAGATTGTCTGCTTCCTGAAGGAAGACTAGCTAGGAGGAAAGTTGACTATCTGGAGTGTTTATTATTTCATTAAATTCCTTACAAATGACAATATGTATTTTATCATTCCAACTTTCATGACAAAGTACAGGAGAAAACAGAATAAAGTCTAGTGCTAAAAGGACTTCAGGACATATCTTTAGCCAATGTAAATCGGCATAACTCCATTGAAATAAATGGGCCTGTTTAGGGATGGGGCTGAATATCTATATAATATTTTTACACTGTAGTGAATTATCCTTGCTACTTGTAACAACTCTGGGCAGGCCTGCACAGTGTTGTGGAGTTTGTTGGTGATACTGTACCTACAAATTGCTTCTGGCTATAAGTCACCAGAAATGTAACAAAAATCAATATGGGGAAAAAACCCTCCTTGTTGCTATGATTTTCTTCCATTTATATACATGCCTAGAAGGTCCATGGGAAGAATACCTCTGAGGCTCCAAAGCATCATTTTCTTTTCAAGAAGTTAGTATGGCAATAAACACGTGCTCCTTTTGTTTTAAGCTACACTGTTGTAAGGAACATCTTTAGGGTCTTTAGTATGGTTCCTTTTTTGCAGAAAGAAAACCATTTGTATTTTTGTGCTCCGAAGAGAATTGTTGCTTTGGTGTAGTAAATGGCAGTGAAGCCTTAGACAGGAAGGAGCAAAGCTTGTTTTGGGACCAGATCCTCCACTGGTGTCATTTGGCATAACTCCAGAATCTGGCCTTTGGTTAGGAAATGTGGTTTTAGCCTTGCTAGTTAACGCTCTTTAATGTTTTTCATTTAGGATCCACTCCTGAAGCCCTTATTTATACTATGTCCTTTATCTTTACTCAGGAGAATGAAATTCAGTACAATACACAGCTAATCCTGCTGCCATTCAACTCAATGGGAATTTTAACATTTACTTCAGTGGGAGCAGAATCGTGCTGGAAGAGCCTGATTCTGCAAGCACTTACTAACATGAGCCATTCTTACCTTAGTGCCAAAGTGAATCTCACCCCTGCACAGAGGACCAGCACCAGGTCTATGTATCACAAAAGCACCAATAATGCTCTATTTTAAAAGCATGTTATCTGATCCAGTAGTCAAAGAGTGCAAAGCTACAGTAACAGTTCCCATGCTACTAATGTTCACATTCAGAGCCTGCAGTTTCCATGAATATTTGTGCAAATTAGTGAATGCAAATTAGTGAATCTGCATTGTGAATTCTTCTAATGGCCAATATGAATTTTCACCATCAATGCCATGTGCAAGACGGTGAATTTTCCACAAAGTAACATCTTCTCATTTTCCCAAAAGAAAAGTTTTCTTCCCCAGCAAGATCCTTCCTTTTGTTGCAAAGCAGCATGTCCTAATGATGAATCTAGCAATGAACAAATCCCAAAGGGTTCAGAGCACCCAAAAAACTTGTGTGAAAAGTGTTAGAATTTGGATATAGGTACTTTTTAGGAGATCAGAAAAGCAACTTGAAGTAAACATTTAATATTAAGAAACCACCAGCTCTGTGTAGGCGACAGGAAAGAGGGAATGAAACTTAATTCTCATCTAGCTCAGAAACAATGCAGGATCTGGCTGAGGTTTGGGTTTTCCATCAATTTGCCTTTTTTGAAAAAACAAACGGAAAAAAAAGGAGTACAGGTTGTATGTGTGCAGGGGAGGGTATAGTGGGATATCTGAAATATTTACAGAGTTTGGGAATATTAAAGGGAGTGATGTAGTACGGAAGGTTAATGCCATCGTTAATAAGGAAAAACTACTCTCTCCGTATGACATATGCTTGTGGGATAAGCTTGATATATGTGTGTGCACATTCAAAATGTCAGCCAGAGTTTCATTAGTTTCAGCCTCCCCCTAGAACACTTCTCTACAGTCCTGAAGTTGCATGTTAGAGTCTGGAAATGGATGTGATACAGATTACACAAACATTGGGGTACATTTTTGGATCAGTCAGGTAATTCCCCCACACCCATTTAATGCTAATGAGAAATGTGGGGCTCATGTTGTGTATCTGCTCTCTGGTGCCCATCTCATAGCTATGCTACACAGGGATGTGTATTGTTGTACCAAATCCATGGCTCCAGGGCAGCAGCCTGGCAAAAGCTGATTGTCGGGCTATGAAGAAAGTAGATTTAATAAAAAATGTCATTTAATATAAGCATCTTAATTTTTGTCTCTCCCCCAGCTATTTAACAATGTTACAGGGTTATTCCATTCTGGAAAGTGGTTAGGACACATTTGACAGGAAATGCTCTGTACAGAATAAGGTCTCGATCCCATGAGGTGCTAAAAGCCCCAAGGGATGGCTCAGGGGCAGCTCCCTCTCATTTGGCCCAGAATTTCTGTGGTGACTTGTAAATAGATCTGGATTCTGGGGTCATACTTTAGGTACACTTAACAGGGTGGGAGGAAGCATCCAAAGTGGGCTTCTCATTAACCCTGTCAGTGAGATTTGTTTTATATTCCCATTCTGAACACTGGGATACCTGAGAAATTAGCCACATTGCTCCCGCTCCCCACACTGTCAAGGGTTCAGCTGAAATAAGTCCATGTAAAACAAATAAATAAAAATCTCTCTCCAAGCTTGGTAGTATTTATAGAGCCAGTTCCTGAAGTTGCCATAATCACAGACCTATTTGCAACCACGTATTGACAAACAAAGATTTTTCTCTATTCCAGATCCTGAACTGTAACCAAATCCACATTGCAAAAGTCGGCCATTCACATGTCAGAGCAGTAGTGAAGCACGTTTGTCGCTACATGCTGCACTTATTTGGCACATGCAGCTGCCATTGGAGTTGGTGAGAGTTATGTGTGACTATTAATTACTATTTCTAGCCGAGGGCATGTTACAAACAGGAAGACACAGTCCTTACCCAAAGAGGACTTGGAATCTATAAGGAGAGCTTTCACAGGAAGCCAGACAAGCAGGCTGAAGGAGGCAAAGGAAGACAAGAGACGCTTACAGAAGGAAAGTGAGGATGCTGGGCATGCTCAGGAAGGAAGAGGGTGGGAATTTCAGGTTTGAGGGGCAGAGTGGGAAAAGGCAGAGTCTCAAGCGGAGAAAGGGAAAATGAGCATGGTGAGTCTGGCAGAGTTGGCAGAGCAGGAGCAGGGCTGAAGCAGAAGACTAGGGCAGAGCTATAGGGCCAAATTCACTGCTGGGGATAACTCCAGTGACGGCAAAGGAATTGTTTCGATTATGCTATTGGGGTGAAATCCACCCCTTTGCCGAAAGCTTGCCTACGTTTATATACACCACCCAAAACCCACGTAAGCCCTATTTTAGTACTAAAGTGGAGGAAAGGCCTGGTGCTGGCCCTCTGCGCTAGGGTGAATTTAACCCATGGTGAATGTTGCAGAAAGGGAGGAGTGACACTGTGCAGGGCATGGAGTTTGAATGGGCTGCAGAATAAGACTGGAAGTAAGTGGTGGTATTTGAATAGGGTAGTGATGTGGTCAGGGCATCAGGCAAGGACATTGATATTAGCCACCATGTGGATTGGAGTGGGGCGAGAAGGGAAGGAAGAAGGCTGAGATGGAGACGATGCAGAATTTTAGCAGTGAGGAGAGCGAGGAAGAGATGGATTTTGGAAATGTTGCAGAAGGCGTGCCTGGAGCTGAAGAAAGGAGGTAAGGGAGGAGACGGGTCCGTGATAACCCCAGTATTGCACGCATGGATAGCAGAGATGTAGTCTACAAAGATGGAGATAAAGGGGAGACGAGATTGATTAGGAGGAAGCAATAGGATATCAAGGAACATACATCAGGGATCTGTATATGTCAAGTGATGGCAGTACAGGGCTCTCAGTAGTCACAGAAGTACAGTGGTCCATGCTAGCATTTGCCACTAAAATAGTTGCTTTGGACAATAGCAGGGACAGTAGGTAGAGAGAGAGCTGCAGTGAATTAGAAAAATAATGAGTTATTTAGATTTCTATGAGATGTATCTGAAAACAAGTGTGGGATCACAAATTTCTCACAATACAGCAAACAAGGCAACTGGCAGAGTACTATAGGGAAAATGACATCACTGCAGATTTTTAGGGATAATCATTTAACTGGATTAGCCCCAAAGTGCTGTGTCTAAAATCAGCATCCCTTTCTTTTTATGTACTCCAGATGAAACACATTAGCAGAAATATGGCAAGGGACATTCACAATACACTGTTCTACACTATCAGCATTTTTTGCAAATCTGCAATTAGTCTAAAGGGCCTGGGTAAATTAGGCCTCTTGATAAATGAAGCACCTAGACAGGTCTCAGATTTATTGGATCTAGCTGTCCTGCTGCCCAGAGCCTATTGCCTATGTTGTGGAGTGGAGATGGTACAGTGGGAAAGACAATGAAGCCAACATAACTGTGAATTGCTGAGCAAATGGTGAAAATCCCTGATTAGGGCTGCTGACTGATTAGCCTTAAAAGATTCTGCCAGGAATGTTGTAGGTGTACTGGGGAACACTTGTCAAGAAATGAATGGAGTATTTAAGGGGTCCTTCTTAAATCTCTGTGTTTGCACGTGTGTATGGAATATATGGGTGTGGCAGCATGAATTATGTTACTATATGATGCACACGCAGACATTACACATATAAAATGCATATGTGTATATACGTGTTTATATGTGGTTTCTAGGTGGGAAGAATAGTAGTATTTCATATACTGCATGAATAAAGGGAGAAAGGGGCAAACATTGAACTGCCCGCCTTCTCCCCTGTAAAAACCCATGTCAGTAGCAATTGCTCACTTTGTGTAACAGCAGTCTGATTGTTTTTATGGTTTGTTTCTCTATGTAGTTTTAAAGGAAGCAATACATCTTATGCAGGCAACAGAATATGGGGTGTTACACACACATGCATGTGTGTGCATACACACATACACACATTGTTGTCATCTTTTAGGACGTGGATTGGTTGGGGGTGAGGGAAGCATGGGGCACTGCCTAGATTATTCTAATGTATATCTTGAGATCATCTGCAACCATTTCCAGCTAAAGTGTGGTGACATTTGCCAACTCCTCTGCTTTTGCTGCTGCTGAACTCAGCTGAACAAGCCAGTCAGGATTTTCCAGCAGATGTTCAGATGTTCCTGCTGTCTGTGTGTGTGTCTCTCCCTCTCTTTCTTGCCTTCTGTTTTTAAAAAAGCCCTGCAGAACACCTGTAGAGACCTGCAGTTGTCCCTTCCTTCCGGGGGCCAACCTCCATCCAAAATTCCTGAATTCTTATCACTCCATGGAGTGCTCAGATCAGTGGAGCTAATGCTTGAAAGCAGGAGTGTGTGTTTGTGTTGGGGCAGAGGAGAGAGACTTAAAATGTCTGAACCTATTTGTTCCTAGAAAAAGTGCACCGTGCTCCCCTTTCCCGCTCAGTGCCTTGTTTGGTGTTCTTCAGTAAACCCATATTAATTTTCCTTTTCATTACATTCCCTCCAATCACAAAGAAACTGTCAGTACCAAATAAATGGAAAGCATTTTCCTGCACCAAACCTTAGCTCTCCCATACTGTAAATGTTCTGTTCACTGAGGCAGCAGCATGGGCAAGGTTCCACTCCCTCTTCCAAACAAGTCCTCGCTATATGATCCTTAAAAAAAAAAAAGAAATCTCTCATGCTTACCAAGGACCAAAATCCACACTGGAAATACATAGTATATCCAATTATGCTGCAGTTTGATCCTGCTACTTTTCAAGGCCTTCTAAATTATGGAATTAAAATGGTTTAGTGGAAAAAAGGACTGGTGACACTAGGAGTGTTAAGAATTTAGAATGTGCCTTCTCATATATTAAAAAAGGCTCTTTGAATACCATCAAAGGGATTTAACAATTTTTATTCCTTGTTAAAATTGTTTTAAAACTGATTAGACTTTTTTAGAATAGACTTCATCTTTTCTCTCTCTCTCTCCTGCTGATTAATCAAACTTTGTTTTTTTTGTTACTATATGGCACTTCTGCCAAAATTCCATAATTGTGCCAAACCATGTGGGCAGCCAAGCACTGAGACCTGGCACTGTTTTGTGCTAAGGCCTCCTAAACAATGTAGAAGTAGAGACAGGGAAGAATCAGCACTTACTCTTTCCAACAACAAAAATCCCTGACATTGGTCTTGTAGTACTGTTACAAAACCAGGAGGAAACCACAAAGTGAAGTTGAAAGCTCTAGTGGCCTGAGCACCTGAAAAGGAGATGGAAGCCTGCATGAGGAATGTCTGTGGGTATAGGTCAGTGAGGAGGTAGGTGCATATGAATGTGTATATGCGTACTTGTGAATGTGTCATGGGTGAGAGTGGATATGTATGTGAATGGGGTTGTGCAGTGTGCAACATTAAATTGCTGACAGTCACCATTTGCAAGGGATGTGAAGGGTAACAAGAAGGGGTTCTACAGGTATGTTAGCAACAAGAAGAAGGTCAGGGAAAGTGTGGGACCCTTACTACATGGGGGAGGCAACCTAGTGATACATGATGTGGAAAAAGCTGAAGTACTCAATGCCTTTTTTTGCCTCAGTCTTCACAGATAAGGTCAGCTCCCAGACTGCTGCACTGGGTAACACAGTATGGGGAGGAGGTGAGCAGCCCTCAGTGGTGAAAGAACAGGTTAAGGACTATTTAGAAAAGCTGGACATGCCCAAGTCAATGGGTCCAGATCTAATGAATCCAAGGGTGCTGAAGGAGTTGGCTGATGTGATTGCAGAGCCATTGGCCATTATTGCTGAAAATTCATGGTGATTGGGGGAGGTCCCAGACAATTGGAAAAAGGCAAATATAGTGTCCATATTTTAAAAAGGGAAGAAAGTGACCCCGGAGAACTACAGACCAGTCAGCCTCACTTCAGTCCCTGGCAAAATCATGGAGCAGGTCCTCGAGGAATCTATTTTGAAGCACGTAGAGAAGAGGAAGATGATCAGGAACAGTCAACATGGATTCACCAAGGGCAAGTCATGCCTGACCAACCTGATTGCCTTCTATGATAAGATAACTGGCTCTGTGGATATGGGGAAATCAGTAGATGTGATGTATCTTGACATTAGAAAAGCTTTTGATATGGTCTTCCACAGTATTCTTACCAGCAAGTTAAAGAAGTATGGATTGGATAAATGGACTATAAGGTGGATAGAAAGCTGGCTAGATTGGCGGGCTCAACGGATAGTGATCAACGGTTCAATGTATAGTTGGCAGCTGGTATCAAGCGGAGTACCCCAGGGGTTGGTCTTGGGGCCGGTTTTGTTCAACATCTTTATTAATGATCTGGATGATGGGATGAATTGCACCCTCAGCAAGTTTGAAGATGACACTAAGATGTGGGGAGAGGTAGATATGCTGGAGGGTAGGGATTGGGTCCAGAGTGACCTAGACAAATTGGAGGATTGGGCCAAGAGAAATCTGATGAGGTTCAACAAGGACAAGTGCAGAGTCCTGCACTTAGGAAGGAAGAATCCCATGCACTGCTACAGGCTAGGGACTGACTGGCTAATCAGCAGTTCTGCAGAAAAAGATCTGGAGATTACAGTGGACGAGAAGCTGGATATGAGTCAACAGTGTGCCCTTGTTGCCAAGAAGGCCAATGGCATCTTGGGCTGTATTAGTAGGAGCATTGCCAGCAGTTTGAGGGAAGTGATTATTCCTCTCTATTCGGCACTGGTGAGGCCACATCTGGAGTATTGCATCCAGTTTTGGTCCCCCCCCCCCCTCTACAGAAGGGATGTGGGCAAATTGGAGAGAGTCCAGCAGAAGGCAACAAAAATGATTAGGAAGCTGGGGCACATGACTTATGAGGAGAGGCTGAGGGAACTGGGGTTCTTTAGTCTGCAGAAGAGAAGAATGAGGGGGGATTTGATAGCAGCCTTCAACTACCTGAAGGGGGGTTCCAAAGAGGATGGAGCTAGGCTGTTCTCAGTGGTGGCAGATGACAGAACAAGAAGCAATGGTCTCAAGTTTCAGTGGGGGAGGTCTAGGATGGATATTAGGAAACATTATTTTATCAGGAAGGTGGTGAAGCACTGGAATAGGTTACCTAGGGAGGTGGTAGAATCTCCATCCTTAGAGGTTTTTAAGGCCCAGCTTGACAAAACCCTGGCTGGGATGATTTAGTTGGTGTTGGTCCTGCTTTGAGCAGGGGATTGGACTAGATGACCTCCTGCAGTCTCTTCTAATGCTAATAGTCTATGATTAGCACTGCTGTGGAATTACCACTACTGTGATGGGAAGATGTACCATAATGCAACACAGATTGCTTTCAAATGCTAAATTGGAACTACGGCATATGGGTGGTGTTGTGTTTGTGTATGTATGTAATGTGTGTCTATGTCTGCCAGAAATAGCAGGATTCTACATAAGTTACTCCCATTCAAGAAGGAAAATCAAAGAGATAAGGTGACTCATACATGGCATAGAGAAAGAGAGAGAGAGGCTGACATGCTCGCTCTTGTTACTTGCAGCTCTAGCTGAAGAGGGAGAAAGAATAATCTTGTGATTAAGGCACAGGACTATGAGTCAGGAGAGCTGCATTGTATTCCTAGCTCTGCCGCAGCTTGACTATGGACCTTGTACAAGTCTCTGTACCTTCATGTATCTCAATTTACCCATCTGTAAAATGGGGATAATATTTTTCAAAAGTGACTAATCATTTTGGGTATCTCAGTTTTGGGTATCAACTTGAGAAATCTTAAAGGAGCTTGATTTTCAGAGGATGGGTGCTTGTCTCTTTCTGAAAAGGTCAGACCTCTCTAGGGTGTCCTATGTTGGGCACCCCAAAAATGGAGGTACCCAAACTTACAGTTGCTTTTTAAAAAAAAACTTGGCTAATAACCTTCATCTGCAGCACAGGGTCTCACAGATCTATTTGTGAGGCTTAATTCATTAGTGCTTGTCAAGCAAATTGAGATGCTCAGCTGTATGGTGCTAAATTGCAAAACATTCTCATTCTATTAAGATCTTCCTATGCCTAAATCTAATGGGCCTTATTCTTGTCTCACAATGGTGTAAGTCTAGAATAATTGCAATGAGGCTGACAGAGTCACATTATTGAAAATCTGATGTCAATGGAGAATAACTGGGCCCAGGTCTTTGTGTTGGTTTATGGTTTTTCTTTAAACTCCATCCTTTGCCCCAGTTAAGTGGATTTAAATTAAACAGAAGTCCAGTTCACCTCATTCAAAGCTCCCCTATGTCTACACTACCACAGCATCGACTCTCCCGTGATTGATCCACCGGAGGTCAATTTAGTGGGTCTAGTGAAGAACCACTAAATCAACCACAGATTGCTCTCTGGTCAACCCCAGTACTCCACCCTGAACGAGAAGAGTAAGGTAAGTCAAGGGGAGAGTTTCTCCCATCAACCCATCACGGTGTAGACACCGCAGTAAGTCAACCTTAGCTACATCGACTCTAGATGCATTATTCATGTGGCTGGAGTTGCATAACTTAGGTCGACTTACTGTGGTAGTGTAGACATAGCCTGAGATGCTCTGCTTGCAACAGGTGCTGTGTGTGAATCAAGATGGTTCTGTATCCATGAGAAGATTCAGTTTCACTGCAGTGCTACATTTTTCTAACCAAATTTGTCTTGGGCTTTCCTTCATTAGAAGATCATTAAGACTATTGTCTCTTATGACATCTTCCACCCACTCCCTCCAATGTGGTTATTTGTTGCCTGAATCTAAAAAGAAAGAATAATATTCACTGGGCCTAAGTTATGCCCTCAACCCCACTGAGTTTAGTGAAGTTTCAGGGTGCAACTGAGGGCACAGTTTGGCTAACTGTATCTAACACCAAAGCAAATCCAGTTCATGTGTGTTCCACTTTCAGCAAAGTTCTGTTGCCCAGTATACAAATGACAGAGAAAGAGGCATTGTGGTACTTTCTACTGTTATGGTAAAAAGGAATCAATGGGGAAAATATGGCGGGTAAAGACCACAGTGCTTTATATTAATGAATGAGGGAAAAATTCTGGTAAAGCCCTGCCACACAGAGATGAAAATACATCCCTTCAGTCTTTGTTTGATAATGGCAGAGGCAGTCTGTGGAGTGTATAAAGAACAATTCAGCACCATGCTGCTTCTCTGCTGTGACTGTGTACACCTTCTTCTAAGAGGAGGGAAATCCACATATCTCAGCTCGTCACCATCTCTATGAAAATGTACTTCTATCCTTCTTGCTCTCCTTGTATCATCGCTGGCTGCCAGCCCTGCTTTTACATGCCAGCACCAGCAAAGACTTTATATCTCCCTAACAATATCCTGCCCATTTGAAGCACTGTAAAACATGACTGAACAGGGAATATCAGAGGCTGTTAAACGTGCTTTAAAGTTCTTTAATTTGTTGTACTACAATAACTGCACTTTAATAAAAGCAATCTCTTGTCTTAATCGCCACACAATAAACTGTTATTTATATGAGTCAACATGCAGGGCTCAACCTTCCAGGTGTGCCCCAGATTTTGAATCATCCAAGAGTGCCACAGGGATGAAGCTACCTGATGGAAACCAAACAAGATTTATAAACAGGTGCCATTTTGCCTAGTCACATCTAGTGGTGTGCTGGCAGTATTCAGCTCCTGGCACGACATGGCACTTTCAGTGCTTTGATTTATTTCAGTATTACATTTAATTGTTTCCTTCTTGTCAAAGCCTTAACATGCAATGCTTGTAAATATAACCTGAACCCTCCATATGGCACTCTGGTTTTCCATTTTCAAATGCAATCGCCCTGGAATAATGACTGTGGTATAACTCAATTTGAGTTCTGCTGCCGGGGACTTTATTACATAATGCTTTCTAATTGACCCTCATAGTTTAATAAGACAGAACATTTCACCAGAACATTGACAAAAGTTATTAATTTTCACTTCAGCAGAGACCAGTGTCCCAATTAAATCCCATGATAATGCCTGACTGACTGACTGACCTCATTATGGCTAATGCTTATTAGTCCTGCAGAGAGGATAACATCACACACTGTTAAAATGCCTAAATGAGCACATACAACTATTCAGCGTGATCATAATTTACATACATGACTAATTTTACTCCACCAGTCCTTGTCTGGTGAAACTAATGCAGTAAAGACCTGTCATACAACAAGATAGCTGTTGAGAATTTTGAACTTGTCATAAAAAATAGTCCTGAAGTGTATTAAAAACTACACCTAGATAAATTAAACCTGCCTTCTTGAAAAACTATTATAAATATGCATGCCATACATCCTCAAATTGGTAATGTGCTTGTGCATGTTTCTCTTTTAAAAGTAATTACTTCATTTTTTTAATGAACTAAAAAAATGGTTGAGATCAAACCTTTGTGCCAGTATTTTTATGTGCTCTACAGTTTAACTTTTCTTCCTCGTGCAGTGCTGTATTTTCACATTTTCATAGCAGGTTTTGTTTTAATGTACTGTAGGTAGCAGATTTTGTATTAATCAGAACCCTCCCCTCCATTCCTTTAATAGTTCCTCCATACGAAAACATTTATGCCAGAATTCTTTATTAATAACTACAGTAACCACATGTTTAAAATGTCACCTCTTTCGACAAAGCCCTTCCAAAAGGTCAGCCAGAACAGCTGTATTTTTCACATGCTTTTAAGCAAAAGAAGGTACTGGGGGTAGAAGAAGTAAATTTTTATGGAGCACCTGAAGTTTTTATACTTTATTGTTACATTTTAAAGTAACTTTAAACACACACACACATATCATAGTTTCCAGCATTTCTTCTTCCTGATACTTCATGAATTTCTGGTGGTTGTTGTATCCATTTCCCACGGGGATGTGTGATTTGACACATGACAGCAATGTAGCAGCAGATATCAAACTTCTGTTTGTTCAGATGAAATGTGGTGTCGAGTTGTAGTAGGAAAAAAATGTAAATAGCAATGTACAAGACAAGACCCACAGATGCAGGTAGTAGATCAAGATAAAATTGCCACTGCCACATACACACAGTCTATCCCAGGTTGGGTAAAGACAGATGTACTACGGCTAAAATTTCCAAAAGCACCAAAATGATTTAAGAGCCTAAGTCCCATTGATTTTCAATAAGACTTATACTCCTAATTGCCTAAATTGCTTCTTGAAAATTGAACTTAGGTGCTTAATGACTTAGCCACTTTTGAAACTATTTAGGGCCTTTGACTTTGCCCAGGCACCCTATTCTGGAGTCACATTATAAGAAAAGAATTCACAGCTTTCCTTAAAATAGAGGTGGTGGGTTTTTTTAAGTCCACATGAATGCTAAACCAAGCTTGAAAAAGCGAACCAAATCTCCCAGCTGTCTGTCTGAGTCTGCAAACAGTCTAAATAAAAGGATAAATGCAAAAGGTGAGAACTGCCCTATTCATATTAACACTAACTTCCTGAAACCCTAAGGTGGGACAGGGCCATGGTGTGGATATAAGGTTAAGGAGTTCTTTATTTTAGTGCGAGCCCTGGCTTACTTTAGTTAAGCCCTGGGTTGAGCACAAATAGCATACCTTTATAATGTACAAGCATAGAGAGATACAGACACCTGAACCCTTGTATAGGTTCTATCCATCTATCTAGTTTTTATACCATGTTCCTCACTGTGGTATCTAGGAACCCACATAAACCTCTTAGACTAGCAACAAGGCAACCAAGCCAGTGGAACACCAGGTAAAAAGACATTTGCTCAAGGAGAAAACATATGGAGGAAAGATGACTCAAGTGTCTACTGCTGAAAGAACATCTTCTAATGTCTAATGCTGTATATCAGATACATAATTAAAAAATAATCAATTAAAGATCTTTTCTTCAAGTTGAACTTCAAAGATCATGGACAGCAGCTTGGGTTATCTTCTGCTGCTGTGTAAATTCTGGATTCCTGATAAGACCTTCCTGAAGCTGCTCTGTTTCACACACAAGTCTTTTCAGGATTCTTTTTCATTCACAAATCCCTTGTCTGATTGAGATTAGGGTTACCTTTTCATCCTCATTTTCAACCACATTGTCATTTTCCATTCCTTCCCATCACAGTTATGTCTCCAATAGACAATCCTATTAACCCCCATGTGGGCCATGTCCCACCTTCTCCCATATTACTTTGGAGGGGGGGTGTAACAGATTTTGTCTGCAACTTACAAACATAACCCAATGGACAAAAATGTAGCTCTCGGCCAATATAGTACAGTTCTGTAAATTTTGCATGGTTGCAAGTAAAGGCAGAATTTGGCCCAACATCTTTTAACATGTAGCTCTGTAGGTCAATGTGCTGATAATGTGCTAGTCAAAGTAATAAACTCTTGATCTAAAAATAATTATTCCCATTTATCATTTAGCTATCATGTGCCATTTTCAATATTGTGTGTCATGTTTGCCAACAACATGATGAGACACAGTGTAGCCAGTAGCGTAGCTAGGGAGGGAGCAGGGGGAGCTGCCGCTCCCCTGAGCACTCACTCAGGGGCGCTTCCCATCACGTCCGAGTCTTCAGCGGCACTCAGGCACTCACTTCAGCGGCAGGTTTCTTCAGTCACTCCGGGTCTTTGGCGGCAATTCGGCGGCGGGTGCTTCAGTCACTCCAGGTCTTCAGCGGCAATTCGGTGGTGGGTAATTCAGCAGCGGGTACTTCAGTCTTCAGTGGCAAGACTTGGGTTTTTCTTCTTTTTCTTCACTGCTTCGCAGCGGGTGGCGCCTTTTTTTTATGTGTTCACTCCCCCTGCTCTTAGAACCTGGCTACTGAGTGTAACATTAGTCTTTGTGATGTAAAACAAGTTGAGGCAGTGCAGCTATATAAGGGAAACATCTGATTACACCATACCCAGTAAAAACTTTGCCAGAAAACAGACACCAAGGGCTGAAAAACAGGTACTTACGCGTGGTACAGATCTTATCCTGTACTGTGGCAAGGGGCCTTCCTGATGCTGCATTCTGCAGTAGGTGTGAGTAAAGGTGCAAGGTTATTCTCCAAATCTAAGATGTTGACTTCTGGATTGTCATCAATATCATCTTGCTCCTTCAATAAGGACTGAAAATATCCGCACATTTTACCCATAGCAATGAATAACTAGTAAAGATGATTCTTCCAGCTATATCCAGTCCTCAGATGGTGCTGTGCATTTGACGCCCGATGGTGCTGTGCATTTTGATGGATTTTGCTTCACGCCTGCACCTAAGAAGGCCCAGCGCCTTTTTAATTTATTTTTTTTACTCAGCCGGTGGCGGTCCGCTCCGGGGGTCTGCGGCGGCATTTCTGTGGCGAGGGGATTTGCTCCGGGGGGCGGGGGGGTCTTTGGTTAAGCTTGCACAGCATTATATAAAGTCGTTGCCATCTGTACGTTAATTCTTTTGTTACAATGCAGTGTGCACGCTTCATTGTAAGTGTGGACCACAATCACAGTTTTGCTTTTGCTCTTATTACAATGGATATTTGGCTCTGAGTGAATCAATGCCTTACTGTTTCTAATATTTAGTGAGAGTTGCAAGTTGATTTTTTTTTATCAGTATTATGTACTCATGTAGCGGGATGGAGGCAGAAACTACTACAGACACAACGAAGGGGGGCATGATCCAGGGCCGGCTTTAGGCCAATTCCCCTGATTCCCTAGAATCAGGCCCCAAGCCCGCGCCTAAGAGGGCCCCGCGCCTTAGGTGCCTTTTTAATTTATTTTTTTTACTCACCCGGTGGCGGTCCGCTCCGGGGGTCTTCGGCGGCATTTCTGTGGCGAGGGGGTCTACTCCAGAGGGGTCTTTGGCGACATTTCAGTGGCGGGGGATCCTTTGGTGCCACAGAAGACTCGGAACAGACACCCCCCACCGCCGAAGCCCTGGAGTGCCGCCGGGTATTCGAATCGGGCCCCGCAGTTCATAAAGCTGGCCCTGGCGTGATCAAATACGTTTGAGAACTACTGCGTTAGACTATCCTGAATGGAAGAAGCAACCAAATGAGGCAATATTAAGAGACATGAGCAAGGTTTGTAAACTAGTAGGGAAGGAAGTATTCAGCATCTTAAATGACTGCGCACTGAAAGAAAGCAAAAACTGGACAATGAATTTGTCCATATGATAAAGGACCATTTCCTCATTCAGCATGAACCACATTCTGCCCTATTTGCACAACAGGAGCTGTGTGGGGACATATAAGGGTGGGACTTGGCTCTGTGTAATGATAGGAATTTAGAAAAGGAACTGTCATCAATTTATTTTGGGGTAATAATGAAGATTGCAAAGGTCACAAAGGCTGTTATGGGAGTTGTACCCAAATAAACTGACTTCTTATTAGACTTTCAGTTTCAACCTGCCTGGACTCATGGAAATGTTTTCCCACTGGTTCATATAATCCACAGAGCTGATCCCAGCAATAGCCTGATGCGTTTATCCTGACTATGTGGACCAATAGCATCACTTCTATGTCTCTGTACCAGCCTGCCCTAACCCTTCTAGGCACATGCAAGTGGGGATTATTAGAAGTCCTGGCTGAAGCTTTTGGTCTGACGATAGAGCTAAGCAATGGTGGCCATGCTCTGGTTAGGTTTGTAATATGACTACCATGAGAATGAAAAGGGCAAAGTAAAGATGGTAAATGTCAACAGTGCACAAAATTTGAAAGAATACAAGAAGTGCTGAGGTACAGCAACCATGGGCAAGGGAGAAGGAGAAATGGAAAGTGTCTACAAGTAAATTAATGGGTGTGCAAGGGTTATGTATGAATTCTAGCAATGAATCATTGGTACAAAGCAAAAAACAATAACTTACAATTAGTGCCTTTCATCCTAAAGTGTTTTAAAAATGAAGTAGAAAAACCAATATACAGACCATATATACAAAAATCTCTTCATCCTGTTGCTTTTCGGATAGAATATAGCATCTATTTAACGGCCGATGGTAACACTGAATAACAGATTAGGATCTGCAGTAAAGATTAATATATCCAATTGAAACTACAAAGAGAATTTAGGTAAGCAGACTGTAATCACTCAATCTGGAATTTGGCTGGGAGACAGGAGTTAACACACCTATTCTTGCAGAATGTATCATGAGATTTTTAATGAGCACAAGCGGTCAGAACCCCAGTTTCCCATCTCATCTGAAAGGTGTCACAGTGCCCTCCTGATTTCATTCTGGGGCCATGATTCAGCACTGACTCAGGGGTAAGAATGCCACCTACTGAATTGCCAACATTTAATAAAGAACAAGGAAGGGAAAAAGACAAAGTAACCAGAGGTGAGGAAAGGATACATGAAACGTTTAAAATATTGAATCTAAAATGAGCTGGAGAAAGAATAGCACGGAAGTGCAAAAACAAAATTAAAAGAGCAAAGGTGAAGAATGGAAAGAATTTACCACTCAAATTATGATTTAAATGGAATTTTTCTAGTGCATAAGAAACATGGGTGTCAGTGAAAGAGACAATAGGGCCTTTAAAAGATGGCAGAAGTATTTTATTGACAGAAGAAGGCTTTGTTTAAAAAAAAAAAGAAATGATTTTTTTTCTTCTGTGTTCACAAAGGAAGATGGGAGACCACATGCCAGAAACAGATCTAAATTTCCCCAGGGTGGAAAAAAGAGATATTGAAAAAAATCAGGATCATGTCAGACCACGTGATCAAGAACGTAGAACATCTGAAGACTGACAAACATTTACAGTCAGATTAGATCCAGCCCATAATAAGGAAGGAAGGAAGGAAGAAAGAAAAATCTTTAGCAGGTATTATGGTACAGAATCTAAAGTTGTGCTAAAATGGTTCACAAAAAGTTCAGGCACTGTAAAGCCAAATATATTAATAACTACAGTATGCCATACCCACTACCCAGGTCAATCCAGTCTTGGAGGAGCAGTAAGAGGGAGTCTTCAAAAGGGGTTCTCACTCCCTCAGAGGCTATTTTGCCTGTTGTCTAAGTTATGAATACCTAGCATTTTGGCACTATTGATGCTCATTTCAGTGTGGCTAAACAGCATGCCAATAACTTTATATCCCTGGTGTCAGGCAGAACTACGCTCCCCATTCTCCTTAAATCAACATTGTAAATGTGTCAACATCATCAAGAATCATTAGAAAGTGTTATTTTAAAGTATGTAGGAGGTAACTTGGATTTTTTCCATTGGAGTTTGTAGGGAAGGGCTCTCTACTACAAAGGGTTCCTGTTAGCGGCATCCAGCTATCAAAAAGAGAAAAAATAGGTTAAAAACACAGGGCCAAGTTCATACCTGGGGTAAGCAGGTGCATTTCCCATAGGTGTCTCTTGGCCAAATTCAGCAGTGAACATAAATGGTGATGTAAACTGGTCAGAAAATGGTTGTGCCAGGGTAAAAGATTTGGCATTCAGTGTGTGCAGCTTACATGCTGAAAGGGAAGAAAGGTCAGTAGTATAATAAACAACGAGGAGGGTGCTAGATAAAGTAGGGTGTAGGGCAAATCAATGTGGGCTGCATTACTTTACTATTTACATATTTATTCTGATCAGCTTACACTCCGAGTTCATTTTAGGCCACTACTCATGTCACAACTGAATTTGCTCTGAGGTTTGATTGGCCCAATAGTTGCAACAGCAGAAGACTCACTGAAGTTAATGGGAGTTACATGTGGCCAGAGATAGGATAATTAGGGTCCTACAGTGAGGGGGAGGGGGAGTTGTTCGCTTTGTTTGTTTATTTTCTGATGTATGAAACAGCCGTGGTTCTTTAGCTACATGTAAACTAGAATACTGCAAATTGATAGCACAGCACACGGGCCGCAGGTGGACCCCCCCCCCACACACTCACTTCGGGGAGGCTAGCCCCATGGTCCTGTCCCTTCCGCATGAGACCCCACCACCCATGAGCATCTTATAGCAGTGATTCTACTGTTGTGTATCTTGCAGGCCTGAAGCATGTTCATCAGATACCAAATTAAGCACTCTGTCCTGCAACCATGTCCGCATGGCTGCCAGCATTTAGCTTCAAATAAACGTGAACTTTCCCCTTTGCTAAGGCAGGCCAAGTCCCTGGTATTTTCATACTATAATATCTCAGTAAATTCTTTCAGCACACTTAAAATGTTTATGTAAAAGGTAATATAAAAATATGTCATCCAGACCAAGGTCTAGTCTCCTTGAACCAGACATCCTTTATAATAATTAATACGGCTTTTTATTTTTGACTTATTTTTAATAAACTTGAAACATATTATAAAATAACTGTCACCCAGTAGAATTACAGAGCCCGAATTTTCCAGCCTGGCTTCTCAAGCTGAGTCTCCAGTTTTGCACATACAAATGGCTGTGTAGCCAAAACTCAAATTTTCTTTCATAATGCTGCAGATATCCAGCTACCTTCCATGTCTGCACAAGTGCACACATCTGTCTGTCTGTGCCCAAACACACAGACACGCAAAAAATACAAGCAGAATGTTTTATTAATGTTGTCTACAAAAACTTCATCAAATACCAAAGTAAGTAAATCTGTGAACTTTGCCCTTTGCTATGACAATCAAAGACCCTGAGATTTGCATATTAAAAATATTACAGTAGATCACATTAGCTGAAGGCATAAAGCTTCAAAATAAATTGTTGCAAACAGGACAACAAAGCGTGTTATTTTAACCTTTGCCCTGTAGGCCATTGTCAAAGATCAAAGTTTCTTAGATCAAAGTCATTTGCATGCCTTCACGCCACACAATACATGCTGTCAAGGAATATTTTTGGAAGTATAATTATAATGTTTGAAAAACAGAAACACAACAACAACCTATTTACATGTTTGCTGAAGGTTAAAGGAAAAGGTCAGTCTCGGTTGCTGGGCTTTCAAGGGTTGGGGTTTTTTTTTCATATGAAATCCCTTAAGTTAGGTAATATCCACATAAAGGGACCCACAAATCCAGTTTCAAGAAGTGGTATTAAATATAAATTTAAACTTTGACCTTTATTCCCAAAACAGATGATGAAAATTCAGCTTTGCAGTGAAGCAAGTGTTATAAATTAACTAAGCAGAGAAAAGAGTGGTAGTACCTGGGATTTAATAGTGTAAGTATGAATGTGAGGGTCTTTGCACAGTGTGCAGACTTATTCTGCGTTTAATAGTGGCTGCATGGGGGGAAAAGATCTTGGTACTTCTGGCCTATTCTATGTGTTTCCATAGCAATGTTTTAAATGTGCCAGGTAGAACACACTAGAATTTGGTTTTATTAGCATCTTTCATACTCATAAAATGCATTAAAATAGTGAGTAGTGCTGGTCATGTATTGGCAATGAAGTGACTACAGTCAGGTGAACATGGCAGCCATCTTGCTCACACATAACCTTGAACATTAGTGTGTTCCAGAGCATGTAATGTTGGCAAAGAGACGGGGATTATTTTATATGTATATAATCTATATTTATAAATATATATATTTGCTGTGTGGTCTTCAGCTTCTACCTGAACCAGAGTTGGGCATGAGAGTTTTGAGTTTAGTTTCTTTTCTAAACACCCCAACCCCTTCACTATACGATAATATTGGCAGTACGTCTGAGCCAAATCCCTGGTGGGGAACTCAAACCTATAACCTTTTGGCCCATTGAGAATAATGCCATTTTAAACAGGGACACATCATATTCAGCACAGGCAAAGAAACAGTAGCTAAAATCTGCTCCAAGATGACAATATTAACATGTAGTCACTATGAGGGTTCTTTTTTTAAAGTTAAAAAAAAGCAGGAAATTGCAATACTTTGAACACCTGCTTCAATTATTGGATGTTTTGTTGTTTGACAATAGAGTCCAATAAATAAGATGACTCACAAAATGGTTTTCTAGTTGTAGACAGAAGACTATATTTTACCCTTTAGGTAAATCAAAAATGTATTGAACTTCTATGATATTGTGGAGCTAATGTCAGAGACTCTTTTCAGTGAATGCCTGATATTCTTACTTAGGATACTTTGCTTAAATAATAACTTCTCCCTAACCTCAGAGCCATCAAGCCTTGCCCTCTTTTAGGCCTAAATCTTTTTAAATGTCTGACTTATTTCCCCCCTCCATTTTCAGTAAGCTTTACACTGCCTGTCAGCACTGGAATAAGAAGTACTCAGATTCCACAGGACGTGCCCTGGTATTTCTGGCCAAGAGTGGAACCAAGAAATGTATGGAATCTTGCAGGAAAGCGTATTAAAATAATATTGCATAGTAAGATTTCCAGCCATTGGTGGACTTGGGAGGACAATGGGCAAGAGTCAAGAGAGCAAGCCTGGCAGCAGGAGCTCCACTCACCTGGCAGCAGCAGCTCCAGTCCCGTGGGGCTGGGTCCAGCTCCCCTCTTCATGCTGTGGTGCCCGGAGCAGGGAGCTGAGCCCAGTCTGCAGGACAGGAGCTACCACTGCCAAGTGAGTGCAGGCAGGTTCACTATCTAGCACTTGGTTATGAAAATCCAAGTCAGACACCTCCTTTTGTCAATTGCATAATATGCTTGGAAAGGTGCCACACATGCACTTAAAAGCTGCTGCAGGGGGGAGGTGGTCACTCCCTCCCCTACCGTCCCCCACCTCCTATTAGCTCTGCCACTATTTGCAGCACAGCCTTCAGATAATCATCTGCACTTTTGATGTTTGCATGAACCCAAACGCTGCCTCTTTGAGGCTGCCCCCCCCCCATCACTAGTTATTATGTCATTGGTTAGATTCATTTTAGTTACACAGTTATTGGTATAAAAGATGGGTTCAAACTAAAACTCCAGACCCAAAAGACCTCACTGTGCCTTCGTAAAGTTCTGATCCAAATTTTGTAAATTGCTTGTATCAGTATAATGGGCTGAACCAAAAACCTCAGATGGAAAATCACCTCTTTTCCCCAAACTTTGAGGAAGTTTGGATCTGGATACAAATGTGGTATCTTGGCCCCACCACAGATTGATATTAGGGGCCAGGGCTTCATCTGGGGTAAATAAGTGCTACTCCATTTACTACCTTGAATTCTCGGCTTACTTTGCAGTAAACTTAAAAAAATAAGTCCTTAGTTGCAGTACCAGACTCTGGATTCAATTAATTTGTAAGAGCGGAGAAAAGCCCTTTTCTTTTTTAAACTAGACATTTATTTTTAACAAGGGATGAAATCATTAGAGAACAAAAACTGAGACATCTGTTGTTTTATATCTGTTTATTGCAAGTGGTTAAATGTGTGTTTGGTTTCACACAGTTTTGACATTGTTTCTTTATTAATAATGCTTACGTAATTGCAACCACAAAACAAGCTGTAAGGCTGTAAGGTTTTCATTACTTATTAGCAAAGAACTCAAAACAAAAGACAGGATCAGTTAGGAGGAAGCACAGATTTACATGTTGAAGGCTGGTCATAGACAGACTTTTATAGCTGCTGTGTTGTGAACAAAGCTGATTGAAAAATTTTCAGCAGCACAGGTTTCCATCAAAAATGCAGTTTTGTCAAAATCAAAATGTTTTGTAGGAACCTGTTGATGTCAGTGACATTTTTGATGGGAAAAAGTCAAAATGAATCATTTTGACTCTCTCGTTTGAGCTGCACAATTTTCAGACAACACTGGCCACCAGCTCCCATGACATATCTTAGGTCACAAATTAACAGTGGTCTGGGCTTTCCCTATAGAGTACAGAGGTCCATTTTCTTGGCAATGGTAGAGAAAGGCACTTCACCTCCAGCACATCTGTAATTATGAATACAAGGTATAAACAAAATGAAAGCCAAGGTGCTGTATCTTATATAATTGAAACATTGCAGGTTTGTATGGAAGGACTAGTGAGGATTGGCAGACGCTTGAAAACAGAATTGTAATCTAGAGAAACAGAGAGTCTTAAACTGAGGATGGAGAGCAATTGATTCATGCTAATGGAAACATACACGATATTAAATGAAATTGTACTACACCTTCTTCATAAGGTGGCACTTGGGAGCCAGGTCTTTGCATTCCATTGGGTACATTTCCAGCACGGTGAGAGGGGTAAATCAACTGCGCAATTCTGGTTCTGGTTAATGACAGCTGTGCTCCTAATCCACTATGTAAAATATTTACCTATGCCTTTTTAGCGAGGCTTCTTGTGCAATTTCAAGGGAGTATGTAGCCAAGGGGAAACTGCTTTATACCAATTAAATGGAAGAGTATTGGATGGAGGGAAATTCAGTGTATTCACTCTTACAGGGAAATCTGTGTTTAAACATCTCAGTGGGGCTTTTTTAATGAAGAACTAAACTGCACAACCTGTATGTGCCAGAGAGGGATTGCTGGGGCCCACACCACTGAATTTTTCTCTAAGGAACAAGGGTGGTGTGCAGTAGAGGCTCCCGCTGTGTGATATATTTACCTTATCAAGATGCTCACACTGAACAGTGTGGATATGTATATTCATAAATCACTTCACCTTGGGACTAGTGATGGGAAAATGTAACAAGATTAGGAAGTTTAGAAAATACCTTCAAGTGTGTAGAGCCTTATTCAAACTCATCAGAATATATCTGACCTCAGAGAGGTCTTCTCCCTCCTCTATGTCTTACCCTTGTGACCCAGCCTTTTTCCTCCTTCATATCCCCAAGAGAACTCTAGATTCTTCATCCTCCTCCACCCCTTTCTTTGACTTGCTACATGATTCTTCTGCTCTCCTTATCCAAATACAATCAACTCTTGGGCTGATCTTTCCAGACTAGATCCAGAGGGCCAAATCAGCGGTGTTATATAGGGTGCTGTGTGTAAGACTCAGTTAAGCTCCTTCAGAGTCCTTTGCCCCCACTCTACTGATGTGTAAGGGAGTATAGCTTGGTTTAACTTACACACTGAGGAGCTGGAAGATGATATAAGGTAAAGTAGGATTGGGGATTTCTTCCAGCTCCTCTGCATGTGTTACATCCAGGTAGACTCCTTCATACATTGGGAGAGAGGTGTAAGAAAGTTTAATACCACCTTACTCATCAGCCCTGATTATAGTCCATGATGTCCTAGAGGGATCCCTTAGAGGAGGTCAGATGTACCTCATAATGTTTTGCATACCCTAAGCCTTTTATGTAAAAACTGAAGGGAGCATCCAGCCTAACATCTGACCTGCCAAAATCTCACCAGGGATTTTGTAGAGTCAAAAATAAACTGAGTGGGACCAGGGATGGGAGACTGTTGGTAGGTAGAGAAAGAGACTACATTTATCCTAAATTTCAGAACAGTTCAGGCTGGTGCTTGGGCCTTGCTTCAGGATGATTCTAATTCATTATCAGCTGTTCACCCCAGATTACACAGGCCTGATTCTGCTATCACTCACACTAGTATAAATCAAGACACGCTCCACTGATGTCAAAAGAATTTGCCCATCTGAAACAGCGTGAAATTGGAATCAGACCCCAGATTTGGATTTGGGTCCAGATTCTAGAATCAATGGGCTTACCCTGGATTTACAGGGGTGTAACTGAGATCAGAAACTGGCCCATGATCCCTCACTGGCAGTCACACTTGACAGCTATGCTAAAAAGAACAGGACTAGGATACTAGTATGATTGCAAAGCCTGTCTGCTTGGTAGACCTTGGGTTACTCATTTTTGTAGATTCTCTGAACCTTGCACAGTAACTGGGAAAATTCCAAGGCCCCTGACAGTAGAGCAACATCAAAACATTTTAAAGAAATTTTGCTCCCCCACTAGTCTATTTATCCATCCAGAGGTGTGTGAAACAGTCAGTCCCTTTTGTTTCCTGTGTAGTGCACATTTAAATTTCTAAGCACTCTGCAGGTGTGCAGGGCTCAGTACAAATTGTCAGAGGTGACACACTCTGTGTGCTCTCTCGCCTGGAGACCTTACTTTTGCTCTTTTATGCTTCTCTTCATCTAAAAATAAAAGCCATTGTTACCAAGAGTATACATGCCTGCTTTGTGTGCATGGAAAAAACCATTATACATCCTTTCTCACAGGAAGATGGGTTTTGCCATGTGGGACCAGTATGCTGGCCCTGCAAGTCCAGAATCAGTGACCAGTACCTAATATTTCACAGGACAGCAACAAACCAGTCGACCAAACAATAAAACTACAATGTCCCTAGAAAATCATGCTCTTCTGCACTTTCACATGCCACTGCACTACCGAGAAGTAAGAAGGCATAGAAAGGATTGCCCCTCTACCTTCCCTAGCCCTCCTCTGAGTTATAACCTCCCCCCTCACAGGTCAGACAGTGCTGAATGGAATGGAATGGATGTCTGTACAGGATGCAACATAGGGAGTTCCTAACTTATTTTTCATTACTTGCTTAATTTAGTACCTCTGACCAGTGATGCAACACACTCTGGCACCATTGCAAAGAGGAGAAGGTTAAGTGGAAAAGTCAAGGCTTCCTCCAGCTTTTCAAGTGGATAATGACTTCTCTTTCCTCCTCTGAAAAAGAAGTCAAAGTAATGAGTTTTTAAGATCCCAGGTGCTCCCAAGAAATAACCAACAGCTTGGGAGAAGCTGCAAGTCTTATCATCAAAAATCTTGTGCAGCCGGGAAGACTGGGGCATGCTCAACGGGGAGTGGAGCTATCCTTAAGATCCCAAACAAAGGCAATTCTTCCTTGCAGTGAATATACCTAGTACTTTTCACACAACAATAGCAACCATAAACTATTGCACTAGCCTAAGTTTTACTTTCTTCTCCCTGCCTGCATGAGCTTAGTCATAGCTGTTTACAGCTTTAGCCAGCTACCCTTCAACCAAGTGTTTCATTTAGATACTTGGGCAGATGGACTGATCAATTCCAAAATATGTGGGGCCCCTGAAAAGCCATTTAATTAGGACTCACATTTGCAAACCTCAAGATTCAGCTTGTGACCTACTCCTTCCACCTGCTGCAAACGCCAATCCCATGCAAAACAGGGAAGGGTAAGTGGTTCAGTCCCCACCAGTCCATAACTGATGCATCTGTTTCTTGAGGCTACCAGGTAGGGTTACCATACGTCCATATTACGTCCATACGTCCATATTTTCCCGACATGTCTGGCTTTTTAGTTTTTAAATCGCCATCTGGGAGGAATTTTTAAATATCTAAAAACATCTGGGATTTTGCCACATCAGTTAGGATGCCCTTTGTCCCAATATCGGGGACTGCTCACCTCACTGCATGCACCAAAGTCCTGGGGCTGGCGACACTTCCTGGGGAAGCTCCCGGTGCCCAATCACTGGCAGGAGCCTGCAGTGTGGGCAGCCCCTAGGCACAGAGGCGGAGGGGGTCTCTGCGTGCTGCACTGGCTCCCTCCTGCCCAATCAGAGCTGTGAGGGCAGAGCCGCCCCAGGTAAGCACTGCCAGAACTCCCCATCTCACCCCTCAGCAGGTCCCTCTGGCTCTTAGGGTTGAGTCAGGGCAGGAAGGAGGGCTCTCTTCATGCTGCCGGCGCCTGCAAGCCCCACTCCGTGGCTCTGGCAGCTCCCATTGGTGCTCTTCCCAGCCAATGGGAGCCACGGAGCTTATGCTTGTGGTGGACACAGCGCATGGAGACCACCTCGGCTGCCCCTGATCCTAGGAGCCAGAGGGACCTGCAGCAGGAGGGTTGAGTTGGTGAGCAGAGTGGAGTGAAGAGGCGAGTGGTGAGCCAGCAGTGGGGGGAGGTGAGTAGGCGAGCAGGGGGTAGCGGTGAAGAGGCGAGCAGCGAGGGAGCCAGTGGCTGGCTGGCAGGCGGGTGAGTGAGGAGGCAAGTGGCAGGCAGGGAGGGTGAAGAGGCAAGCAGGGAGCCAGCGATGGGTTGGGGGCGGTGAAGAGGCGATCGGTGAGGAAGCCAGCAGCGGGTGGGAGAGTGAGGAGGCCATATCACTTTTTCTTATATATACTTAATATAGACGAAATGTAGCGCACAGCATATATATAGCAGTATAATAACACATTAATACAATGCAAGTTGGTAGATACTGGTGCAAATACTCTCCCCCCCCCTCCCCGCCCCCCAGAGTGTCCTCTCTTCTGAACGTTCAAATATGGTAACCCTACTATCAGGAGAACTGTGGATGGATGTTTCATGCTAAATAAGAGCAAGAGGTGGCAACGTGTCTCAGCCAGAGCTTTAATAAAAAGGTGGCCTGCTCATACTCTAGGGGCGTCACATTATTATAGAGCTCACAAAGGTTGCAGCAGCTTGTAGTAAACACCACACGGCACTGAAGTATGAGCAATAACCATCATGATAGCATCAGCTAGGTCCTTTGCAGCTTTGTCTGAACCAGCCATGTGGTTGGATCACTGCACTGTTTGTTCCCAAGGAGAAAGGAAGCTGGAGGACTGTGTCATCAGCCTATTGTTGACATTTGAACTTTTACAATTTCTCGTAGTAATCTGACATAGAAGAGGGGATAGGATTGATCCTGTGGGGAGTCTGCCCATGTAAGCCTTTGAGTGATGAAAGAGTTACCCTTCTTTGGATTTCTTGGAAAGGAAAGAAGGAAATCAGATTAAGTACCCCCATCTATTCTTGATATGTGACATGTTGGGAGACCACTGGTAGAGCTAACAGTAAAAGAACTAAAACACAGTAAAAGAACTAAAAAGGAGCCACCGTGGCTTAACAACCATGTAAAAGAAGCAATGAGAGATAAAAAGACTTCCTTTAAAAAGTGGAAGTCAAATCCTAGTGAGGCAAATAGAAAGGAGCACAAACACTGCCAACTTAGGTGCAAGAGTGTAATAAGAAAAGCCAAAGTAGGAGTTTGAAGAACGGCTAGCCAAAAACTCCAAAGGTAATAACAAAATGTTTTTTAAGTACATCAGAAGCAGGAAGCCTGCTAAACAACCAGTGGGGCCCCTTGATGATCGAAATACAAAAGGAGCACTTAAAGACGATAAAGTCATTGCGGAGAAACTAAATGGATTCTTTGCTTCAGTCTTCACGGCTGAGGATGTTAGGGAGATTCCCAAACCTGAGCTGGCTTTTGTAGGTGACAAATCTGAGGAACTGTCACAGATTGAAGTGTCACTAGAGGAGGTTTTGGAATTAATTGATAAACTCAACATTAACAAGTCACCGGGACCCGATGGCATTCACCCAAGAGTTCTGAAAGAACTTAAATGTGAAGTTGCGGAACTATTAACTAAGGTTTGTAACCTGTCCATTAAATCGGCTTTGGTACCCAATGACTGGAAGTTAGCTAATGTAACGCCAATATTTAAAAAGGGCTCTAGAGGTGATCCCGGCAATTACAGACCGGTAAGTCTAATGTCGGTACCAGACAAATTAGTTGAAACAATAGTTAAGAATAAAATTGTCAGAGACATATAAAAACATAAACTGTTGAGCAATAGTCAACATGGTTTCTGTAAAGGGAAATCGTGTCTTACTAATCTATTAGAGTTCTTTGAAGGGGTCAACAAACATGTGGACAAGGGGGATCCAGTGGACATAGTGTACTTAGATTTCCAGCAAGCCTTTGACAAGGTCCCTCACCAAAGGCTCTTATGTAAATTAAGCTGTCATGGGATAAAAGGGAAGGTCCTTTCATGGATTGAGAACTGGTTAAAAGATGGGGAACAAAGGGTAGGAATTAATGGTAAATTATCAGAATGGAGAGGGGTAACTAGTGGTGTTCCCCAAGAGTCAGTCCTAGGACCAATCCTATTCAATTTATTCATAAATGATCTGGAGAAAGGAGTAAACAGTGAGGTGGGAAAGTTTGCAGATGATACTAAACTACTCAAGATAGTTAAGACCAAAGCAGATTGTGAAGAACTTCAAAAAGCTCTCACAAAACTAAGTGATTGGGCAACAAAATGGCAAATGAAATTTAATGTGGATAAATGTAAAGTAATGCACATTGGAAAAAATAACCTCAACTATACATACAATATGATGGGGGCAAATTTAGCTACAACGAGTCAGGAAAAAGATCTTGGAGTTATCGTGGATAGTTCTCTGAAGATGTCCACGCAGTGTGCAGAGGCGGTCAAAAAAGCAAACAGGATGTTAGGAATCATTAAAAAGGGGATAGAGAATAAGACTGAGAATATATTATTGCCCTTATATAAATCCATGGTACGCCCACATCTCGAATACTGTGTACAGATGTGGTCTCCTCACCTCAAAAAAAATATTCTAGCACTAGAAAAGGTTCAGAAAAGAGCAACTAAAATGATTAGGGGTTTAGAGAGGGTCCCATATGAGGAAAGATTAAAGAGGCTAGGACTCTTCAGTTTGGAAAAGAGAAGACTAAGGGGGGACATGATAGAGGTATATAAAATCATGAGTGATGTTGAGAAAGTGGATAAGGAAAAGTTATTTACTTATTCCCATAATACAAGAACTAGGGGTCACCAAATGAAATTAATAGGCAGCAGCGCAGAGTCAACTTGTGGAACTCCTTACCTGAGGAGGTTGTGAAGGCTAGGACTATAACAATGTTTAAAAGGGAACTGGATAAATTCATGGTGGCTAAGTCCATAAATGGCTATTAGCCAGGATGGGTAAGAATGGTGTCCCTAGCCTCTGTTCGTCAGAGGGTGGAGATGGATGGCAGAAGAGAGATCACTTGATCATTGCCTGTTAGATTCACTCCCTCTGGGGCACCTGGCATTGGCCACTGTCGGTAGACAGATACTGGGCTAGATGGACCTTTGGTCTGACCCGATACGGCCGTTCTTATGTTCTTAAGAGCATAGAAGTTGGCCCTTCATCCACAGCCATGTGAAGATTATTGACTAAGGTAATGAGCTCTGCTTCCCCACATATATCCAGCTTTGAATGGGAGGCTTCCTTGAGATTGATGAAAGGTTGGTCTTGCTGGAGGTTTTTTCCTACTACTTTTTTAATAACTTTCCCCAAAAAGGGTAAGAACACAAGGGGAAGAACATAATCACAGAGTGACTGCTCCACACAAGGCTGAGGCAAATGAAACGTCCTTCTGATCTCAATAAATCCCCATTTGGATAATGCTGCCAAGTCATTCTTATGTTATGTCAATACACTGTGATTGACTTTTATTTTATATTGCAGGGGGGGAAAGAACGAAAATAGTCTTCCTGAGAGAGCCCCATATGACTGCTCTGTAACATGCAGCATCAGCTCTTTGTCACAAAATGGTAGCTGACTTCTGCAGATAGCAGGATCCTAATAATTGTAAGGTGCAAGACACAGAAATTGAAATCAGAACAGTTACATAGCTACATGCACTACACTCATTATTACTAGACGTGCTGCATTTTTTGAGTGCCAACAGTGCAGTTCAATGCCGGAGGGCTCCTGGGGTTGCCTTCTCGCATACTGATTTCCCAGTGGGGCGGTTCTCCTTATACTGTAATAACTGGAGGATTGATCTACTGTGTGGTGTGAAAAGGAGATTGACTTAGGTGGTAGAAAAAAAAAAGGCCAGGAGCTTTGTAGCCTCCCTGAGAGGTCTAGCAGGTCTCTTTTCCAGTGATGATTTAGGAAACAAACATCTGACCTGCATCAGTTTACACAGCAATTTGGGCCTTTTGTCTCTTTAGAAATAAATACTCATTTCTCAATTGGCAATGCTTGCGAGGCAAGGGAGATTTAATCCATACCAAGATTTGGTCAGATATTTTTCAAACAGTGGAATAAATTTTTAATTTGGACTTTGATATCCAAGCAGTCCCAGCTCTAGCACTCTTGGGGATCCTTTCAGAGGTCTGGACTTCGAACAGATACCACACACTGCAGCAAACAGCAGCCGAGACTACTGCAAATTCTGACGGCTCGTGCTAAACTACTGTGCGCTACAATAAACTGGAAATCAACACATCCTCTCCCGCTCTGTGAGATCGGATAGAAGGAGCTTCTCAAAGGAGCACAAATGAAAACATAGTATATAAAGGCAGGAAATGCTGGTGCACTTGTGTTTCCATCTGGAAAACATTCTGGGAATATTCTCAGTAACATAGGATTAACACCGTGAGGGAGAAAAGCAAATAAACATGACTATGTATGGTTTCATTTTTTTTTTCTGTTTTGATTTTCTCTTCACATTGCATGTGCCATGGTTGCTTTTCTTCTAGATGTGCCCCTATAAAACTACAGGTTAATTCTTCAGATGCTGACTGAAATAAAACAAATTAGAAAGAGAGTTTCTTTTCCTGTAACAAATGTGAAGCCATTTGGGACTTTATAGTTGTCACTTTGATTAAAAAATTGGGCATGTTTAGTTTAGAGAAGAGAATATTGAGCGGGGACATATTAACAGTCTTCAGAAGAATGCACCAGTTGTTCTCCATGTTCACCAAGGGCAGGACAAGAAGTAATTGGTTTAGTTTGCAGCAAGGGAGATTTGGATTAGGTATTAGGAAAAACTTTCTAATTGTAAGGATAGTTAAGTATTGAAACCGGTTACCCAGGGAAGTCATTAAATCCCTGTCAGTAGAGGTTTTTAAGAACAGGTTAGACAAACACCTGTCAGGGATGATCTAGGTATACCTTGCTCTGCCTCAGTGCAGGGGTGGGGGGACAAACTAGATGACTTTTCAAAGTCTCTTCCGGTCCAACATTTCTACGGTGTGGCCACTTACAGGGCTGTCCCTAGCTATTCTGGGGCCCTACGCAGCCTCTGCAGGGGGCAAGCAGGGGGGGGCTGTCCCCAGGCCTCCGTGGGGGGGGGCTGGCTGGCTACGGGGAACCACTCACCAGCAGCGCAGCTGGGTCGGGGTCTGAACTTCCCACCACTGGTGAGTGCAGGCCCAGCCATGCTGCAAAGCTCAGGGGATTGGGGGTGGGGCTGAGGCAGGGCAGGGGCAGAGCAGGAGTGGGGGCCATGGGGAAGAGGTGGGGCAGGGGCAGGGGCTGGAGCAGCACACAGCTCTGCGGGGCACTGGGAAATTTGGTGCCCCAAATTTCCTGGTGCCCTACACAGCTGCGTACTTTGCAGATGGGCCACTTATTGTTGTATTGTGACAGTAAGACTAGAACTCACATCCTCCTTTCCCAAGGCTCCACCATTTGAGCTAAAGGAGAAAGTCTGCTAACTGTTAGCAGTGTGGGGGTTTTGGCAAACACTTGAGCATTTCTAGTTCTATCCTGCATAGGATAGTGATACACGTTGCCCTACACATAGAGTTCATTACTCTATTTACAGTACCACCCTGCTGAGCTGAAAGGGTCATTGAATATTTGAAAGTTTGGGGAAAACAGAGCTTTAGAGAAACAGGAGATCACTGAACACTGTGCGTGCCTGTGTAAGGATGTGACTACGCTTTGGTTAACAGAGAGGTTTTGGATAACTATGGCTTGACATAAACGGATTTGACAGCATTATGAATTGTGCTCAGTGCTGGACCTGGCCACACAGCACTCTGGCTGAGCCCCCAAAATAAGAAACTGGGGATAAATATTCACTGCTCATTTCTATGTCACCCTGTAATTTTTGCAATGCTTGGAAATTGCCTGAATCATCCCACTTGCTGTGGCAGATTAAGAGGGCATCCTTTGGATTGGCCAGTCTGGACTTTTGCTCCAAAAAGGATCTATAAACATTTTCCCCATGTCAAAACCAGACATTTTCCAGTGCTGAATATATAAAGCACTATGGAAATGCTAATTATTAATGTAGAGGATATTGTAGGTCAGGTCTGAAATGCTTTATATATATACCTATACACCTATCTCATGGAGCTGGAAGGGCCCCTGAAAGGTCATTGAGTCCAGCCCCCTGCCTTCACTAGCAGGACCAAGAACTGATTGTGCCCCAGATCCCTAAGCGGCCCCCTCAAGGATTGAACTCACCACCCTGGGTTGAGCAGGACAATGCTCAAATCACTGAGCTATCCCTCCCCCTAAATGTACTGGCAAAGTAGTATTAGAGAAATGTGATAGGACTTGTTCCTACTGTGCCTGATTCTACCCAATGAACCAGTCCCCCACTTTCATGAGCATCAAATTCACTGGGGGAAAAAAAGTAATAACAAGAAATGGTGATTGCAAAAGACAAGAAAATTAGAAAAAATACTTAACAGTACCAGCAAGCAGGCAGATAGTGGCGATTGCTTTGTTTTTAGTGTATCTGGAACTACTGAAAGGTGCAGACTGACAGCCCCACAGAATGAAGTTCTTTATGCAACTAATTAATATAAAATACAGCTAACTTCCCTTCCAATCTAATAATGCCACCCTAAGAGTGTAATTTAGTATCTGGGCCTAGTCAAGCCATGACCTTTCTGTTTAGTGGCAGTGTTCTTTGTGATATAGGACATGTAGGAAGTGGATAAAGACCACTGGCTCATTTCACTTAGGGCACCAAACAGCCTCCAAATGACAATATACTTCAGTCATTACCAGCCTGAACTAGATTTGAACCAATAGCCTAGAGATGAAAGGTTCTATAGCTCAATATTCATGCCATGAATAGGCCAGTCCCTGGCTAGTCTGCATTTAATGGTACCTGATTTGGAACAAAAGGCATCTTAAAACTAATCCAATTAGTGTGATATTTCTGTAACGAGAACTCTGTACGGTCTACTCTGCCCGTGTGCTGAGCCCACCAGTCTAATTTCATTGAAGGGGCTGGATTTCTCATGAACCTATGAGGGAAAGTCAAAATGTCATGTACAAAATGTCCAGGAAAATCCCTTTCAGCAAACTAAAGCTCTTAAAAACTTTTATGACGGAAAGGGCCAAGAAGTTACTGTAAGTGGAAATCAGGGTCTCCAAAGTAGCTGACTTTATGCAAAACAGGCGAGTGCAGTCAAAACACTTAGAGCAATCAATTGAAGTTGTTGGGTAAAGTTTTTTCCATGTCCCATAAATTATTGAACAGTTAATTTCGTCTGTGTGCCTGCAAGACATTCTAGCTTTAGGATGACAGCTTTATCCATTAAAGTGAGTGTGGTGACAGCAGTACAGTGAGTGCTGAGAACCGCCGGGAGAGGAGGCCCAGTCTCAGCTGCATTACCACTGAGAAATCCTGGGACACATCAACATCTTAATCAATATGCGAGAGTCAATTACCGGGGAAGCACACGCTGAAGCAGGATCTGATTATTAGGTTCATGTTCAATCCACCAAATGGGTTTTATCGATAAGGAGATGAATATCATATACACATACCTGCCCCCTCCTACCCAACCTGTCTTCATCTCCACCCTTCACCCCAGCTCAATTTCATACATGTATCCTCGCTCCTATTTGACATTGTAAAAACAGGTCTCTGTCAAAACAATAAAAGGATCAGGAGGGGAAAAAACATGCAAAAAGCCAAATTCTGCATTCAGATGCTCATGTGCGGTTCCCATTGAAGTCAATGGGAGGGAGGGGGCTGTGTGATTTCAAGGCAAATATTGGCCTGAGGTGTCTCTGAGAGAAAGGGAATAACCCTTCTGCTTCTATTTCCCCACCTTTGGAGGCCCCAGCAGACCACATTTATTTAGTGCTGGGAATCTCAAGCAGCATGGAAGGCTGGATAATATTTTCTGCTGAAGGGACATGAATTACACTCTGAGTCACTTTCTGCCCTGACTTGTGTTGGATAACACTACTGACGTCACTAGGGTGTGCGTCAGAGCAGAATTTGGCGCTTTAGTAGCTATGTAGCAAAAATGTATGAATGATTTTGCACACTGTAGCTGCTGCCTCTTCTCATTTATTTAGTTGTTTAATTATTGTTACACTAAAGCTGAGTGAGTTGAATTCATTTTTTTTTTACAGGGAGAACTTAATGCCCTGCATGAATAGGTAACATTAACTACTGCCCTCAAAGCTAGGGAAGACTCTGTCCACATGATGTTGGTGCATATACATTTTTTTTTTTTGGTTGAAGCAGTCATTGCGCATTGAGAGCCAAATTCATCGCTGGTATCAGTTGAGTGAAGTCACTGAGTTACAGCAGGAAAAAAAACTGAGTTTGAACCTTTAAAAATCCAGGAATTTGCAGGCACAAAGGGTAATTAATTGTGTGTGTGTGTGTGTGTGTGTGTGTGTGTGTGTGTGTGTGTAAGCAGTTTTAACACAGAAGAGTAAGCCCGTGCACCAATATTAAAACACAACTATGGAGGATGTTTGGTTCACTGGGCTATGCGAGAAGGTTGTGGCAAAACTAGTGCATTTCTTATCAAATGCATCATGGATCTGATCAAGAGCACATGTAAGTATATTGCAATACTCCCATTCCCTTGCAGGGTCTAGAGCCTCTGGACTGACGCCATCCTCTGTACAGACTCTGTGATGCAAAGGGAGTGGAAAGATGCTGTCTCTCTCCATCTGGAGAGGCGCTGGGCATGGGGCAGTTCTCAGTAAGCTTAGAACTGGCATAGCTGGCTCTTACACCAGACAGTCCCCCGTGCAGTCTTGCTATAGAGTGGCCGGAGGATAGAGAAGAGCACAAAGGAGGTGTGGCTGGAGTGTGACGCTCACCTGGCACATGGTCCCAGGATGGGAGCCAGTAAAAACTGCCCCAATATATAAGGGAGCTATAACTCACTCCCTGCTAGTTCTCCACCCCCTCATACACTGAGTGGATCTCAGTGCAGGAAAGAATCTGGGCCATTATCTCTGCCCTTTGCAAACAAGTAATGCATTTATCACATGCAGTGAAATACAGTTTATTGACCTGTTATGGTTTAACAAATACATTTTAAAAGAAAGGGCTTTACTTGGCACAAGCAAGAGGCACCTAGACCCATAGGTGCAGTATATTAACCTATCGTGTCCCTATTAGGGATGGCTTTAAGCTACAACACTTGAGCTGGATCCCAATTTGGAAAACACTAAAGTTCAGGGAAGGGAGTGAGGTTGGGGTGAAGGAATATTTGGGATATTAGTTTTGGTTTGGTCTATTGTGTAGATAAGGGCCAGCTGCCAAATTTAGCTCCAGATTTGGGTTCAAGTTTTGAACTCCCTGCAAAACTCAAGAGTACTCAGATCTGGGGGTTTGAATCAGGCTCCTCTTTCGTGCCAATGGCATAAAGTTATGTTTAGAGCCAAGGGTCTGCAGGGGAACTACTGGTGTACATTGCTGAAGCAGACTGACTGATAGGATAGTTTTCATCTGGAGGACTCTGTACTCTAATCTCCTTCTTTGCTACTAACCTGGTCTTCTGTAATTAAACTGCACTGTATAGCAGGGATTTCCAAGTAGAAAAGGTGCATCCTGGCAACTTGAAAAGCAAACAAAACAGGAAGATGTCAGTCACTGTTAAGAACTTTCTAACCTCTGTTTTTATCAGAAAAAAATATGTGAGAAAAAATTGGCTGTGTAAAGGAATATTGAAAGAATGACATATTTGTCTGTTAAGTATAAATATGAACAGCTATGGAGATCTGGTGCTCTGGTGCTAGATTTTAACTCCAGCAACATTCATCTATTGCCAGGAAACACTAGATTTAGTACCTGAGGGATTGCAGTCTCAAATACCTTATACATTTTTTTTTAATATGCTGCCAAGAATTTAAATTGGTAAAAGCTGGGGACTGACAAAAACTTGATCCCCAAGAGCTTTTCTGGCACTGCTTTATCAGGGAATATGGTACAATTATTTTTATTATAATTATTATTTTTTGGTGGTGGCCAGGGAGCTCATTTATAACCCAGTGACTTCTCCTCCCAGATGTATTTTTTTAAAAACTTAAATAAACATAGGGTTTGATTTTCTTGGTGGCGCTAGGAGCTGTCATTCATTTTATATGCAATATGCCTTCTTGGATTGTAGTCATTTTAACATACTTTTGGAAAGGTCAGGAACAGGCAACAGAAAAGACAAACTGCAGGGTACAAATTCTCTCCAAACCACCCATCTGGTACTTCTCTAATCCAGCAGTGCCTTATAATAGGCATGCAGTTGGCTCAGTAACTCTCTTTGGGCCAGATCCTGGTCTCGCTGAAGTCAGTCGCATGCAGGAGCAGGACTTTTGCAGAGCAGTAGTGTGGAGTTGTGAAAGGAAGGTGAGATGTTTTGACAGAGACTAGTACCTGACAACATTATATACAGAACTTACTCTGTGTCTCCTCTGCTAGCAGATCCCACAACACCTTGACGAGACAGGAAAGCAGAGTATCACTATCCCTATTTCACAACTGACATAACTCAGGCAAAGGGTCAAATTCACCTCGGTGCTGGTGCAGAGCCTGATTGGCTGCCAGGGTTGGGTAGGACAGCCTTGAGGACCTGAATTTGCACCCTCGCTACAATAAATTCTCTGCCCCGGGGGGGCCTTGCAGCGGCTCATAGGACTGCACTGGCCCCACCCTTCCTTTGTACAGCCCCCTGCCTATCCCACTGGGGGCTTCTGAGGTGGGGCCCAGAGCAATCTATGTGTTCGGTGGGGGAATGTTTCCGGCACTAAAATTATTCCCTGTAGAACCTATACAATTGCCTTGTAACCTCTTTCCACCAGGCTGCAGGGCAACCATGAATCGGCCTCTGGGAGACTAAGTGACTTGCCCAGTGCTACACAGCAAGTCAGTATCAGCGCTGGGATTAATACACAGGCAGTCATGGTTCCCAGATGTGCTTGTGACACCAGGCCATACTGCAGCTAGTGACAAAACTGCCTGTGAAACAAGACAGTATTAGTTTCAGGATATCTTTATGGTCCCACATTGCTCCAACTAGCCAGATCTCCCTTCAAGCATTTCCCTACTAACAATTTCCAGGAGAAGCGGCAGTCATCATGTCCCCTTAACAGACATAGCATGTCCTATTCGGCTTGAAATGATTTCAGTTTTATTAGACAATTAGGTCAGATCCCTTAGGAGCTATAGTCTGCCTAATATTTGTGGTAAGAATACATTAGCCATTCAGCTCTCTATATATTTCTTTCCCCTGTAACTCAAAGCAGAAGACAAATTTCTTCCCACCTGTAGGGGGGAAATACTTTTTTCTGGTTTGTAAAACAAGCAAATAAAAGGGTTTATTTTGTCCTTGCATTTTATTGCCAAAAGAAAAATTGCAGCAGTTTTCTTATTATAATAATAACAACTTACCTTACCAGGGTTGGGTAGGACACCTCAGCCTCAAGGACCAAAAAGTACTTTGTAAATTATGTCCCTGATTCTTGCAGTCTGGCCCTTGGGCATATGCAGAGCCCCATTCACTTCAGTGAGGCCCCACACATGCAAGGATCTTCCCATGTGGCTCCACTTGCAAGATCTGGCCCTAAGGGTCCAATTCTCCCTCACACTGAAAAAAATCCACTTTGGAGACAGGAAACGCTAACCGTTTGGTCTTACAGTTTTCACCCAGCTGTTCTGTTGAGTGCTGGGCTTTGCTCCCCATGGAGTGGGCAGCGGGTATTAACTCTTAAACCTATGGATGTCCTGAGATCTACATGAGGGTTTCTGCAGTGCTTCTTTTTGGCCTCGACTTAGGGTGACCAGATGGCCCAATTTTATAGGGACAATCCTGATATTTGGGGCTTTTTCTTATATAAGCACCTATTACCCCCCCACCGCTGTCCCGATTTTTCACACTTGCTATCTGGTCACACTAACTCGACTGCAACATAGCTCCCTGTGTAGCTATGCTCCTATGTAGTCTTTGCTGGGTGCTGCTGCATATGAGCGCCCCACACACCCACCTTGAGGCACAGTGATGCAGTGGAAAATCCTGGAGAAGAAATGTTAACCAGATCAGCATTATCTCATGCAAGATGAACTCTCACTCCTGAGAGGAGACAGTGTTTCAGAGAGTGTCACTGCACCAAGATCGGTTCATCAACAGACCATGAAACATGATGATTCCCCATGATGCTCCCCTGCAGAATTGGGGAAAAGGGGCAGATTATGCTGCAGAGACATGACACTTGGTCTCAGAGCTGCAAGATCTGGGTTCCCTTCATTGTGCAAAAGCAGAGGTGACATTCAAGCTCTTTGTATATATAGGTCACATTATATTGCACACTATAGAAATACAGTCACTCTTTGACAGTACGGTTCAATAGTACAAGGTAGAACAGGAGGTAACTCACATGGATACTGCAGGGGGAAATTGAGCAAGTAGAATGGGAAGGGAAATTTGGTTAGGACACCAGAGTTAACATCCTTACTCACAGAAATAAGTGCCACAGAACATTTGATGACCACAAGTGGTGAGCACCTAGGGTATATGTTGACCCCAAAGAATGGTCCCATCTGACAGCAGAATTCCTCCCTAAAATAAGATGGGAGCATTGGTTCATTGTTTTCTCAGTATAACAGGTTCCACTTTCTGAATTATCAATACCACTTCCTACAGCACCTTTGGTTTTCATTTGCAATTACTCATTCAAGTAAGGACCAGGCACATCCATGTTTATGCTTGCAGGATCTGATGAGATCCCAGGCTGAGGGAACACAGCTGTAGTTTTCAGTTGGGGAGAATATCATTTTATGAAAAAATGGCAACATTTGGGACAAATTCTCAAAAATGTATATTTTTTTGGCTTCAGACAACCATGTTTGCTGGAGCAAATGGCGCAGCTTCTCCCAGTGCTGAATTTGTGGTAACTTGGAAGAGTATCTGTTTTTGCATGAGGCTATTCAGAAATAGTTTTTGACTGCTGGCCTACTGTTTGGATGCTGATATGGTCTTTTCCTTTATCCCAGATTCCTTAGTGGGCTCTCACTTTCCCTACCAAAAAAAGTCTATAAAATATTATTTTAATTGCTTCTTACATATTAATATTTAGCAAATTTCATTGTATCCAACTTTCCTAGGTACAGCATGCGTCCCTTAATTGCTTTAATTCTTCCAACGTTTCATGTTGGTGTAACTAGCTAAAGGCAGGACCTGGCTGAATAGCCTCCATAAAAACATCTTAGACCACTATGATGGTAGGTCTCCTTCATTTCCTCCCTAACACCAACCGACGACCCCCTCAACAATGGAGGTTCTTTGCAGACCTAAACCCCAGATTTAAGTTCAATAGTTGCAACATTTTCACTGCTTTTGGCACAGGATGTTTGAGAGGGGTGAAAAATACCCATACCAAAAAATCTTTTTAGAAAATAATTCCAACATAAGCACCATATGCCTTCAACTTTAGACTAATTTCCAGGCAAGCACAACAATTTAGCTCCCTTTTAAATTTTTTTCCTTCAGAGGTGGAGTGGCAGGGGGAAGGGAGGGGGGTTCATTTCCTTCCTATGGGATTTTTTTATTAGTTTTTTTTAACTATTTTTCTTTCCCTCTACTGGTTTACTGCCTTGTATCTATCTACCCCCAAGGAGTTTAAAAGCCTCAAGTAAGTATTATTAGATTTTTTAAGTGTATTTTCTGACTGTGTATATGAGAGAGAGTGAGTGTTGGAGGAAGGCATATTCTCACACATTCATGGCCAGCTCATCAGCTGGTGCAAATTGTCACCAAATCAGTGGAGGATCTACCCCCACACTGTCCCTTTGCAAGATGAAACCCCAGCTCTGTGTTAATTTGGGTGAACACAGAGACTAAGTTCATGTTACATTTAGCTTTTATCATCCGTGGAATCTTCTGTAGCATACAGGTTACAGATGTCCCTGGATTAGAAAAAAAAATCTGGAAAACAAAAGTAAAATATTATCAGATAAAACAGAGACAATTAGATTCAATTGACAAAAACTGCCATTCATGCAATCCCATTGCTGTGGGTGGATGGAGATCAGGATAGAACCCCATATAAGGCAAAAGGAAGTGTTTTGTTGGTAAAGATTCATCTGGATCCATTGGGCTATGCTATCAGCAGACATGAGGTTTAATTGCTAGCATTACAGGGTGTGGGGAATTAAAGACAACTGCAAAAATTAGGAGTTCATTTTATTTTCGAGTAAACGCAACTCACAGGGCTTCTGGGGCAACAGCACCACTGAACACAAAAAGTCTTCCATGAGCTTTCAAGAGGAGGGAAGGGAAGAGCCTTGTCCATGAATTTCGATCATCTGAAACTGGAAACTAAGGCAGAGCATAAATCTTTCAGTAGAATACACTGCTGCTCTCAAAGCATCTAGCGCAGTATTCTTTAAGGAAAACTACAGACTGACTGTGTGGGACTGCCCTTACCTATAGCACAAGATGTTTATCAGAGTTGGGTGAACAATAATCATTGAACAGCTGTTTGTCACTTAAATTACTGAATGAATCTTTTTCCATGCTGTTTGACCATCTCCATAAGCTGGTCAGAGACTATATATGGCATAATGTATTCACTGATGATTTTGCATCCATGTTCAATGAATGATTTGCCAGTCATTCTGGATATTATTTGGCCAACTCCAGTGTTTATGGACTACAGAGCTCTCCTGCTGTATCAGTGCACTTATCTGATTTCCTTTCTGCCCAAAGAAACACCGTCTCGAGGGACACATGGGGCCAAATTAATCTTTGCTGTTAACTCTGTGGAAAGCAACAGAACTTACATCCAGTGTGAATTTGGCCTGTGATGTTACAAGACATCTGTCACATTAATTTTTCCTGCCTTGATTTATGTATGAAAGGCATATGACAGTGCTGTGACATCAAACTCCTCCCCTGTGTTTTATTACAGAAAAGGCTCTTTTATTTGTTTAAAAATAAATGGGGGAAAGCAAGAGGAATATTAAAAAGGAAGACAGAAAAGCAAGTCAAGCAGTTATACTTTTTCTTTCTTTTATCATGAGGCCATGGGCAAAACCTAAGGGATAATAATACTTAGCTCCCTCCCAGCAGTTTCCATCCAAGGATCCCAAAGCACTTTACAAACATTAATTCAGCCTCACGACACTCACATGAGACAGGTAAGTATTATTAACCGCACCTTACATCAGGGTAAACACAAGCCCTGGGAGGTTAATTGGCATATTGAAACCCAGCATCACACAGCAAGTGAGTGGAAGGGTTGAGAATAGAATCCAGGAGCATTCCCCTGTTCTCACAACAACAACTAGTTTGGACTCCTTCCTAGGCAGTGCTGGGTGAAGGTGGAAGCCTTTGAAAATACAAAGGAATCTGTTTAAAAACTGAGATTTGCTTTCAGAGTAAAGCTAGTGATCATTTTGCACTCTCCCCATCTCTCTGAGCATGACAGGGCTATCACCCCAGGGAAAAACACAACAAGATCCTTGGGGGTGTCATCTATAAAGAGTTTTTAGTATGAAGCGAATTTTTATACTGCACTGGAAACTGTAAGGGGAAAAAAAATTACAACAAAACAATATGACACAAAAAGAGAGAGCTTATCTCTGGAATGTAGGGAACTGGCTGGGACAGTGAGGGAAGAGGGAATGGGCAGATGGAGGAATATAAAGAAACCCATCTGGGCAAGACAGCTGTGTGTGCGTGCGCGCGTGCACGCTCAGTTGGAAACTAAAGATAGTTTTGCAGAGATCCCAGGTTTGGAATTTCCCACTAAACAACATACAAGAAAAGTTACAGATGCACACAACCCGGAGTTACTAATGAAAAATCAAATCATCCTATCCCTCGACTCTGTACCTGCCCTAGCTGTCTCAGCCTCTGCCCTTTGCTTGCTCAGCATGCCCTTCACTCTGTGCCTGGACAATACTTCAGGTGGTTCATGCAATCCCATCGACCCCTTTATTTATCTATTTTTAGACCATCAACCAAGCAGCCTGCCCCACTGACCACAAACTCATATATTCTTCTTTTTCCCTGGCAATTAAAGAAAGTAAAATCTAAGACTGAACAAATCAATGTTTACAGATTTGTAATAAGTTTCTTTCTACTTATTTATTTATTTTCTCTTCAGTCACTAAAGAAGCAGCAGCAACTGGCAAGAAGCAGTTGTTGCCAGAGGGTGAATCATAGCTATATTGATTTGATTATGTAAAAGCTCAGAGGAACCTAAAGCCAGATACAGAAATATCTCATAGTCCAAACCCTATGGGACACACACTAGTAAAAAAGCAATCTTTATATTGTTCCTGATAAAAGCATCATTAGTTTCCTCACAGCGAAACCATTTCTCTGCTGATACAGTATATGGTTTTCTTTTTCTCTAGAATCCACTCAGACATAATTAACACTCAGTTACTAGACTTCAGCTTCCCTCCGGAGTGTGCCGTTTCGAGGTCGGAGAGAGAGGGAGAGAGGGAGAGCGCAGTTGAATCAATCAAACATTTGCCTTATAGGGGATCTTGCTTTATAGCAACCATGATGGCGTATAAGTCAGACCCAGAGCTGTGGCACCCTCTTCTGGGCCCTCAGCTCATTCAGGCTTCAGGATCCTGCGTAAGCCATAAACCAAACAATCCCGGAGTCTCTTTCACTCTTTTAACTTTTCCTTGTGTAATTCTATCCCAGCCACCACACCACAACAAAGGCATGAAATCACACAGCCACAGTCACAAAGAGCTGCACAGACAGACATGTTTCTTGCTTGTCATAACAAAGTGCTCTAATGTTCTGCTTTCTGCAAAGCAGCCCGTCACAGGCACCCCAGCTAACCAGAAAAGCTCTCTTGCTGTTGCTGGTTTGAGGCTGGGGTGAGGTGAGAGGATTAAGTTAAAAGACTACACAAAATTTAAACTACACAGAATCTTATTCGTGCTTCTGTTTCCTTTGCCATGTGATTAATACCTGGACAGACTGAAATCACCATAGGCAAAGCCATTAATCTCACACAGGGAGAGTCTGTACATTCATGGGGTGGATTTTTCTATACATACCAAAGGGAAAATATGATCCCGTCATCCGGAGGCCTCGCCTGTGCGGATATGACTTCATGATGGAGAAAGGGTTGATTGTGAGTGAGTTTACCTCACTCACGTTAGGTTCTTTTTTTTAATTTCACTCTCTGTTAGCCCAATCAAAGGAAGGCGTGGGTGGATTTTAACATCCCAAGCTTTGAACCTATACACAAGACTTTGCTGGGAGAGGCTGTATCTCTTGAACCTAAAGTATGACCCTATTACTGTAAGGTAGTGCACAGTAATACTACTAGCTACAGCATCAAGTACCTCAGAAAGGCAGAATCAGAAAGGCTTAACTAGGGTAAGGAAAAAGATAGAAGTCATTTCAATCCTTACACCTGTCTTCTCTTCAAGTCAGCGTGAGGACTCCTCAAGGAAATCTTAAGGCATCTGGGAGTTTTGCTGAAAACTCTGACGTGCTCAGACACATTCCCCAGGAAAGGGGTCTGGTAAACGTCACTCTGCACACAGATTCCACTTGCAATGATGTTTTTACAGTATTTTACCAAGCTGCTGAAGTGTCACTAACATACGAGTATTTTCCACCTCACCTTCCACCTCCAAAACTGCCTGATGATTGTGATACCCTTAACTAGCAAATTCTGACTTCTTCCCTTTGTGTCGGATTCATTGTTAACTACTCAGGGCTGTTCCAGTGGCTGCATCCCCGCTGACATGTCCCTTGCACTCTTCAGAAATCACAACATAACCACAGGCCAAATCCAGCTCAGACAGTCAGACGGAGTAGGATCCGATGTGGTGCTGAGCACCCTCAATTCCCACTGAAGTCCCAACATGTCCAGTCTCAGTGGGAGCTGAGGATGCTGAGCACCTATCAGGATTGGACTCACAATGAAATCCATTACCACCTTCTCCATGTAGCTGCAGGGTAGGGACAACGCTCTTCAACACCAGCTTCTTATTGCTGGAGAACTGAAACAATAAGCCATCTGTATTCTCTACCAAAGGAAGCTACTGAGCAAGCCTGTATTGTGGTACTGTGCTTTTGTTTTGAATTCTGAAAGTTATGTAGAGGTACCTGTCAATTAGGAGTCTGCTCCCATACCCTTTACAGTCAATAGCTGTTTGGACAGTAACTTCAGTGGGAGAAGAATCAGGCTTGGATATAGCCCTTGCACTCCATGTAAACTGCCAGGGTGGTCCTGGGTGTCCCGGAGGATAGACCCATCAAAAATATCATTAGATACATGTCCCTGCAGTTATCCTACCATTCAAAGTATATGGCCCAGACCCCAGCTGTGACAAAGGACACTCAGCTCATCTGACAGGGAGGAGTTACCAAGGGACAGTGTGGTTTAAGCCAGTCCTATGCTCAACCAACCCTAGAACCTTTCCTTGCCAATCCCATCTGAAGATTGCTTGGACTGTCCAGGCTGCCTATGGGTCCCAAGGGGTGTTTGAGCATGTGGTTATTGCCAATCACGGCCCATTTGCCCATGTCACACTTGATGTTGCCAACTCTTGTGTTTTTATTCAGAGTCTCGCAAAATGTTATTTTCTTAAAGCCCCAGCTCCTGGAGTCATGTCTGGGAGAACCTCAGCTTTCATTTTGAAACAAAATTTCTGGACTTCATAGCTGTGGAGACAAGCTTGAGAATGTGAGCCAAGTACAACCTAAAGGCTCAGAAACCAGAAGGCATAAGAAACCACAAAATTATTATTTTGAAAAATCATATGGCTTTTAAGCCAATTGCATGATTTTAGGGGCAGCTGACTCATGGTTTTTGAATGCTTGGGGTTGGCACTACTGCCTTTCCCCTAGGGAGGTGCTGGCCGAGAAGTCACTATGTCACCACTGGATGCCCCTTCACCAACTGGCTTTGGCACAGTTTTGCATCAGTGGAGTAGCACAAATGTGTCCTAATGCACCAGAGGCTCTGCTCCTTGCTTTTCACTATCAAGTGGTCAGTGCCTATGCGAAGCACAAATTAAGATTTCAGTTACTTACATGTCCAGGTGTGTTATTGCAAGACAGCTATAATTGAAGCATATTTCTAAGTGCGATTAAGGTACAACAACCCTGATTCTAATATAATGCTGTTTTGTAGAGAAGCAGAATAAACAGATGCTTTTTTTGTTTGTTTGTTTGTTCGCTTGTTTGTTTGGGTCCCCATACGTAAACCTCACTGTCTTTTAAACGGAAATGATAAAACCCAATTTTTTATTACATCAACTTCAGAAGAAGAGATGGGCCCAAGCTGCAGAATTCAGACCTTACTCTGGCTTTAAAGCATCCAGAACTTCAGGAGTTTTTCTGATCCAGTACTTCAGTTTAGCACTTTATATTTTATAGACACGTGTGGGCTGCTTTAGTTCAGGCCTGGATGCAAATGGCCTCAAGGAACTGCTATTAGAGCTGAGTATCACTGGAGTGCAGCAGCACCCTGGCCATGCCCTATCATGGCCCCGTGTGGGATCTGTGAGAGGGAATGGCTTATGGGCCAGTTACGCTGGCTCTGCAACACTGGAGGATTCCCCTACACAGTGGAATTGTAGTTGGCCCTCAGTTATACCCATGACACCTCACTGAAATGAATGGGGTGGCACAACCAATTAGCATTATTAATAATTTTAATTACAGTGGCACCTAGAGACCCAACCAAGATGAAGGACTAGGCTAGTCACTGCATATACACATATATATACACACATACAATCCTTGCTCTGAAGATTTTACAATCTAATCTACAATCTACAGCAGGGGTGGGCAAACTACAGCCTGGGGTCCACATCCAACCCTTCAGATGTTTTAACCTGGCCCTCGAGCTCCTGCTGGGGAGCGGGGTCCAGGGATTGCCCCGCTCTGCACGTGCTGTGGCTCCACATGGCTCCCAGAAGCACCAGTATGTTCCTTCTCCGTCGCCTACATGTAGGGGCAGCAAGGGGGCTCCACACACTGTCCCCACCCCAAGCGCTGCCCCCACAGCTCCCATTGGTTGGCAAATGCAACCAATGGGAGCAGCAGGGATGGCATCTATGGATGGGACAGCATGCAGAGCTGCCTGGCCGCACCTCCACGTAGGAGCCAGAGACGGGCAATGCCTCTGCTTCCGGGAGCTGCTTGAGGTAAGTGCCAGCTGGAGTCTGCACCCCGACCCCTTCCAGCACCCCAACCCCATGCCCAGCATGATCCCCCCCCACCCTCCTGCACCCCAGAGCCCACACCACTAACTGGATCCCTCACCCTCCACCTGCACCCCTGCCCCAGCCAGGAGCCCCCTCCCGCATGCTGAACTCCTCATTCCTGGCCCCACCCCAGAGCCCGCACCCCAGCTCCCAATTTTGTGAGCATTCATGGCCCATCATAGAATTTCCATTCCCAGATATGGCCCTTGGGCCAGCAAGTTTGCCCACCTCAATCTACAGACTAAGGGAGCATTATTATCCTCATTTTACAGATGTGGGACTGAACCCCAGAGAAAGTACTAAGTGACTTGCCCAAAGTCACACAGAAAGTCCCTAGCAGAGCTAGAAAGTAAACACAGATCTCCTGGGTTTCTCCCTAGGGACTTAAATATAAGAATATATTTCCCAACCAATATAACTACAGGCAGAATTTGGCCTTTGCTGTCAAAGCTGTGCATGCAAAATATCCATCAACAGGTAACAGCAAATGCACAGGTATTCACACAGATGCACAAATAGTCTTTGCACACACGATGATTCATTCCCATGTAAACAATACCTGTTTTATACATAGATCTGCATATTTTGCCTAAGGACATGAGATGGTACAACACAAAACAATGCAATACAAAAGCAGAAACAGAGTTATCATCAGTATTCTTTGAGACCTGCACCTTGACAACCTTCTCTCCATGCACCACTACAGAGTGTAATCTGAAATTGCTCCAAAATTTTCCCTCTCCTGGTAGCTGAGTGTACTGGTTTCTACTGCTGGCGACTCCTGCACCTCTTTATGCTAAACAGCAGCCTGGAAGTAATTTGAACCATCAGGTCATAACCCCCTAAAAATAGAGGTTTGCAATGGAAATACTGACAGACCCTTTAACTAAAGTAGTTTTAGAGGGGAACCACAACAATAAATAATAGCCCACAAAAAACCAGATCTCAAGCTACCTTATTTGAATACATCTGTGTTTATTTTTCAAATGACATTTGTGTTGCCTGCTAGATGTAAGTCCATCTAAATTAAGTTACACAGGATGTATTTCTTTTCCTATGCTATGCACTGCAACAAACTGGGCTCTCTCTGTATCTGAGTCAGGCAATGGTAATAGCATCAAGAAAGATCTAAGGCCAAATTCATCAACAGCCGTGGAGTTCCATTAGGGCTATATCTGGGCCCTAGTTTTTACAAATCTTAACAAGTGAGAGCATGGCTAAACCTCATTGGTCAGCGTTCACACAAAAACACCAAGATGTTTTGGTTTGTCTTGTATATATCCACCTGACTCAAAAAACTAACAACCCCTTTTTGGAAAAGGCATTTCTCATATTAAAAAAAATTCAGTTCATTGGCTTAGACTCTAAGAATTAACCAATCTCTGAAAATTTGCCCTGGCTAACAGCTTTAATAGATTTTTCTTGCTGCTCCCCAGTCTCCACCCCGTTCAAAAATAAAACAAACCCAAACTATAACTCAAGGCCACTGAAATGGAAACCAGTAACACATCGCAGACCAATGGGTTTATGGGTGAAACATAGGCTTGCTAATTTCTAGAACAAATTATTGTGCTTTATTTAATGCAGTTCTACTTATGCACTTTTAGTTACAAGGAATTTAAAAAACCTACAGACTGACTCTAATTTAATTTTTTTTCCCAAAGTGCTCTTGGTATAAAACATTTAGCTGACAATGTGCCAGGAAATCCCTTGAATTAAAGTAAATACTGATACACTCATTGTGACGTTATCTCACTTATAGTATCAATGATCTTTAATAGAGTTGTTTTATTACCAGAATAACATTTCTGCCTGAGAAGTCTGGAGTCAATATTTAACAGATTTAGGTCAGATTTAGCAATAGGACTTTGTAAAAATCTGGCAAGATTAAACTCAAAAAGTAGATTCAAAGATTACAAAATGAAAGTTTTCATGAATATGCATGTCTCATAAATATTTGAGGAAAAAAATGAAATGAGACCTAATATACTTAAACCACTATCTAATTAATATTCTTTTGATAAGATAATCCTGAATAAATGTTAAATAAATGTGTTTTTAATAAAAGAAACCAAAGAAAATGATCTTTACACTTTGGAAATATTAGCAAGATTAACAAAATCATACTAGCCCGTTATAAGATTTGAGAATCAGTCAATAAGACCACTTAGTCTCGTCAGTATTATAGTAAAGTACTTGCACGTACTGCCTGTTGCACATGAAAGATGGTTGTTTGATTCCCAGCACAGTTGTGTTCCAGTGTTTCAGACAGTGCATGAATTTAAGAGCACTTTCTCCTTGAGGAAGTGGAGGTTAGAGGCACATGTTGAAGATGGCCTGTGCTGATGGACATTGGTGGGAGTCTCCTTTGATTGGGAATGCCTAAAGTGGTTGTCCCAGTTGCAAAAGTTGACCTGGTCTAGGGTTGATCAAATAGTGAATCACAAAGAATTTTGTAAATGGATGCAGTAAGTTCATCCTGTTGTTATTCATGGGGTCACGAGTTGTACTTGGTGAGTATTTGGATTTCCGGTTTAAAAATTTCACAGATCCCCAAAGTTTCACCACTCTCAGCAAGAATCATCATTCACAGTTGGTATACAAAGGGTCGTATTAATTATTTGCTGCATCCTGTTCTCTTGTTGAAAATATTTCAGGTGTCCAATTGGAGAGCAGTAACAATATCATGTTATTTAGGTGAGCAGTCTCACACAGTGAATGATGGCTCAGTTGTGAGCCCAACTTCCTCACACAGAGAGGAACAAACTTACTCCTCTGCATGTACTATTCACACCTCCACAGCTTGATCATCCACCACCTGAGAGGTGGCAGGCAGGGGCATGGACAGGTGACGCGCTGGCTCTGCCCACCCAATGTGCAGGTTCGCATAGCAGTGTTGGCTCAGAGGGAGAATGAAGCTGTGCCAGCAAAAAGGCTGGAACATACAAATTCTGCCTAGATCATGGGGAAAGCAGGGACTAAATTGCGACTCTCCGAATGGCAGTCTGGTTCCTGCCCTGCTCCGGGGGCAGGGTAACCATGCACTGGCCCTTACACAGGCTGTAATGTAAGGCTGCAATCTAGCCTTATATGAACAGCTTGCAAACAAATCACAGTAAATTGTTTGATGAATATTTATAGATAATGACCATTCCCACTCCGCCACATCAGGAGTAGTTCATGAACAATTCACAAAACAAAACTTTTCAGATAATTTAACTGCAACAAACAGTTTGATCAGTTGTAATATGGTCACTAGGAAAAAGGCAATGTCCGAAGGGCAGGCAAAGAAGGCAGATTTTATCGACTTTGATATAATGTAGATCTGATTCTGATCTTGGTTATAACAATGTAATTGAGATAGCAGTCTTGGCCCAGTTCTTAAATAGATTCTCAATTCTTTAAATAATGATATTCTGAGCAAATAGCACATTTCTCTCATAAGGAAATGGAGCTATTTTATAGTATTCAATGTTCCAGATAAACTAAGAACCAACTAAAAACTTTACTCCAAAATAAACTTGAAATATATTTCGAATTTATTTTAAGTATTCATGTGAATAAGTGATCACCACTATGCATAAGGGTTGCACAATCTAGCTCATGACTTTTTTAAAGTTTTTTTTAATTTGTTCACATTTCTTTATTTCCTGATTTTGACTAGTAGTTGAAATATGAAAATACCAGGAAAAAGACTTTCTCTGATTAACTGAAACTTCTTGTCAAGCCAGCTTTGTCACATCCTTTGAGTACTATATTGCATAGTCCTTTTAAAGCCAGATAGTCTTCAAATCTAACTGACATTTCTTTCTCTGTGCTTGGAGATTGGGAATTCAGACCATTTGCTGTTTCCTGAAGGGTGTCAGACATCAGGCTTGGAAAAGACACACTCTGGAGTGCAGCATTTCCCAAGCATGTTGGCTGGCTCCTCCATTCATAAGGAATCAGACTTGATTAGAAGTTGCCTAATAATGTCATTTCATTAATTTGTAACATTATCTTAGGATTCATTCAAAGAACTTTTTTAAATGCCTCCAAAACACATGACTCACTCGTGGCCAAACCACCTCAGATGTCTATATAACTTATGGCTGTGTCTGCAACCCAGGCCTCTATATGCTTTGTTCAAAGTCCTATGACATCTCAGAGAAATGTTGTTATAGTCTTTCCTTCTCATTATTAATTATTATTACTATTAATAATAAACAATAATAATACAGGAGTGCCTATATGTCTCAACACAGATCATAGCTCTAGGACAGATTAAAAAAATTATGTTAAAACTGCTTTTCAATGGAAAAATCAGGTTTTCAACTAAATGAAATTTTTCACAAAAAGGGTCTGCTTACCCCAGAAAAATTCATTTTTTCATAAAAAAAAGTAATGTCTCAAAACCAAAATATTTGATCTGAAAATATTTTGAGTTGGGTATGCTGCCATAGTGCCTTATTGGAGTTATAGTTCAGTTGCCTCATGTCCCCATTCTCCTCTATGGTTCAGGCTCAGCCTATATCTCCCGTGATGCACTGCATCCCTCTCCATATCAAAATCGTTTGGTTTTTGGCCAAAATTTTCTAATATTTGAATTTCCACTGAAGAAATCAAAATTTTCTGTGGCAAATAAACCCATTTTTCAGTGAGCTGTACACAGCACTGGGGAAGCACAGTCTCTGCCCTGAAAAGTTCACAACCTAAATACACAAGATGGACAAATTATTCCTGTTTTTAGGATAGGGGAACTGTAATACAAAGATTAAGTGATCTGCTCAGTCCACACACTAAGTTTGTGGCAGAATCATAAATTGAATTAAAATCGCCTGAATCCCAATCTAGGCCTAACTTTAAGATTAAGAACAGGAGTACTTGTGGCACCTTAAAGATTAACAAATTTATTTGAGCATAATGTTAGTCTCTAAGGTGCCACAAGTACTCCTGTTCTTTTTGCGGATACAGACTAACACGGCTGCTACTCTGAAACCTGTAATTATTTAAGATTAAGGAAATCACTGAGCTCATGAGATCACCAGAAAAAACAGGCTCAGATAAAGCCTAGATATGCTTTCTAATTTTGGCATTTTCAACCAAACTGAACAATATATTTGGAGGTTCACCCATCACTATTATTTTATGAACAAAAAATACTTGTTCATCACTATTTATTACAAGAAAATGCTGTTCCCCCCCCGCAATATGTTCCCTGGTGAAACAACTCAGTAGTTTTACTAGCTATATTCAGAACCACTTGATGATTAGAGAGTCTGTTGCATTTTTTAAAAACAGTACAGAGAATAGGTTTCCTTCCAGAGGAATGGTGTTAAAGATTCAAAAAATGATATTAAATCTCTGTTCAACAAGCAGAAAGCAACATCCCTAACGAAATGCAGCCAAGGTACATTAAAAATAAACAAGAGATAAGAAAGGAATTCAGCTATTACTCTTTCAGGGGATTATAGTTAAGATGGTTTTTAAAAAAAAAAAACACTTTACATTTACAGTTTGCAAAGAGCCTTCCCAACTGCTGAAGGTAATGAACGTTACATTTATCTGTTAGCGATTGCATGTGTGGATGCAGAAGCAGCTGTCCTCACTGTGTCCAATGGCTTGCTGCTTACAGGCCTTTTTCTTTTCTTACTTTTGAAATGGGAAGGCAACTTTTCAAACCACAGCTTAAAAACTCACACATCTGAATGGTACAAGTGCAAAGACCACATCTGTTCATTCTAATAGACATTTGCACATGGAATTTCCTTAGTTAGTTGTGAAGTGGCTTGATTTATACAGTAAACTGCCCAATTAAGGGGCATACATGCACATTTTCTGCAAGCAAATGTTGATGCACAGTTTTATGGGTGCAAAGTTTAGCAGCCACTTTTAATAACGTGGCTCCTAGTGTGGCTACTGGCTTGTTTTGACACTCTTAACTGTGGGGAAAATGGAGCTGTAGAATTGGAAGAAATCTGGGATCTATGAAAGTTGCACCATGTCCATCTCTAACTTCGACTAGTTGGGAGATGACAGGTTGTATTGTACTTTTGGTCGCACATCCTCATGAGGTGAAAATGTGGTTTACAAACAATATTTCCCATAGGAAACTGGCAAATATCAGCATTTTAGATACTATAACAAAGGGCATCCTATACAGACCTATATTAAATGCTAGAAGCAGTTCCAGCTACATGGTATAAGACAGGCAAACTGAGGTTCATGATTACAGGAAGCAGACAACTGAGTTGAAGAGCTGGAGCTCATGCTCAGCAGACACACAGCACTCATAAAAGAAAATATTGAGAGACTGTAATGCAGTGGTAAGCCAAGACAGACTAGGGGAACAAAAAACTGAGGTTGGGAAATGTCAGGTTGCTGAAAATTCCTGAAGGGCGGAAAAAGAGGTCTTCCTTCTTCCAGTCATCCATCCACTCAATCCCCGGAGTGGATTTTGATGGTTCTGGGAATTTGAATACAATGAGCTAAATCCTGATTCTATTGAACTCAATGGGAGTTTAGCCACTGATGTCAATGGAGCCAGGGTTTCACCCCATGTATTGTAACGCACAGTACTTGACCCTAAGCAAGCCAATTGTACAAAATCCGGTGAGATACTTCTGGAATGCACATAGGTTTAAGAAGCACATTTTAAAATTGACATGTAAACGTTCTCAAAGCATCTGCAATTGTTACAATGAAAATAAACTATGACCCAACCTATAGTGCCAAATGGAGAGACGGAGGTAGAGAAGAGACCTGCATTTCTTTTCCTTACTGATTCTGCAGTATTTCTAGCTAAGGGGAAAGTGAACTATAACCAAGCAGTGGATGAAATGGTGTCTCATAGAGCCAGGCTGTGAATCACTTACTAGCCCTGGTGAGCATTTCTGAAATGTGTAGTCCCACTGGGAGCATTGTGTAAGGGGTTCACCATCTGGGCCTCAGTGAACAGTTTTAGGGGGCAAACTGCAGGAGGTTTATGGCACGTAAATGTAAAGCTGTTCTATGTGGCCTACAGAAAGTGAGTTTAGTGGTCACAGTACAGTTCCCAGTGGACATAGATAGAATCATAGAATCATAGCACTGGAAGGGACCTTAAGAGGTCATCTAGTCCAGTCCTCTGCACTCATGGCAGGACTAAGGTAGAGGCCTTCTTCACAAAACCACAATCATAACTAGCGATAGGTGCCACCTTTCATAAAGTCTCAGTGAAGAGGCCAAAGGTGGATCATACACAGAAGCCGAAATCCCCTCCCAACCCTCCAAGCCAACACTGGAGCACATTGGTTAGGGCAGTGGAAAAGTTGTACTGTGCCGGTTTGGTAGATAAACAGAAGATTTTAGTTAAGACAGCACCTTTTACTAATACAAAGGCCACACAAAACGTTTTTAAATAAATAAATAAGTATAACTACAGGCAAAAATGCCAATATTTCATGCATGTGTAGGCCTCCTCCCCCGTCCCACACCAAGTGTCAGTTCTGTGCCATTCCCTGCCATAAAATCCATTAGGAGGGTTGGAAAGTTGATGCAAGGTCAAGCTTATGAAATAATGCCAACTGTGTTCAGAATAAACTAACATTTACCAGCATCTCTTCTTTTAAAATCTATTTAAACTTGAAACGAGACAACTAAAGCGTTCTGTATATGAAGGCCCGCTCCCATTCTCTCCACCCCACTCATCCTGCACTGATTAATTTCTATTGTAATAAGGATTTTGAGGGAGCTGTATTTATAATACCTGGATTATATATTGGTGTGATGCTTCAGCTGTATATGGCACTGGTGTGATCTAGTGCTTAGAGTAACGGTGTAGGAGTCAGGACTCTGCGTTCCAGTCTGGTTTCTGCCACTCTCTTGTGGAGCGACATTAGACCAGTCCCTTACCCATCTGTAAAACGGATGAAATGGGGATACCTGCCTGACTCAGACAGGTGTTGAGATGCCTACTTAATGCATTTGTAGAGCTATTGGGGTGAAATGTACTGTATCTCCCCGTCTTTGTAGGTACTTATATGTCTCCCAATATTGTAGTATTTGAGTGCCTAAAATGCAAAGTTGTTATTATCTGTACTCATGTGATGTTTATATGCAAGCAAAAAACAAAACAAAAAACCCTGATATATAAAGAAATAATGGAAACACACACAAAAACTCCAAGCCAAATGAAAATTAACTTTGAACATTTGCACTCTGCAGTATATCATGTTCACACAACCAATTAAAAGACATGCCATCTCGTTTGGAAAATATCTATTGATTTCCCAGTTCATCAGATTGGCTTGATGTGTCCTTCAATGGCTCCTATGACATCATCAATATTTTTCTATTTAGAATAATGACTTATTTTATATGCCAATGGCTATAAAAAAAGACCATATATATATTTCTAAGGACCATCAGCTTAAAAACCATCTCAATTTCCCTCCTTAACATACAGTATTTGTTATTCAGCTTTAAAAAAATGTTTGGATCTTGTCATGGGACTCATTTAGAGACTACAGTAAATTTGTTTAGTTTATAAACCCACCATTAAATCATGTTTCCTCTATTAGAAGTTGTCACTTCAGCCTGCATTTGGGGTCCAAATTACACACATTTTTCTTTTTGAGTATGTAAAATACATTTCAGAGAAAATCCGCCCAGCCCTGCTTTTTCCTTTCTTTCTTCTTCTGGAGCCCTTGGTATCGCTTAACCGTCTGGATTCCAACTGCTACATGTTATCTCTAAATCTTTCTGCGGAGTCAAAAAGGCATACACTCAGCTAGCTGTTTACTCTGTTCATTTCACTCATGTATGTTTGTCAAGCTACGGTTACAGCTGAACCTCAGCCCAGTTTTTAGCAATGGCATGGAATATTTACCTGGATATAGATGTGCTCTTAATCAAAGCTCCCTGTAGTACTGATTGGCATCAGAAATTAAGCAAGATCCTGGCCAGCATCCAGCAATTAAACAGATCAGATATTCGATCCAATGTAATTTTTTCCCCTAAGATTCTCTTTTTGATTTATTTTTTGCCAGTCTCTTCCTTCTCCAGTCTTACCCCTACACAGCCACCATTTGTCCATGCTCTCTGGGGAACCATGTCATGCAGGCTAGATATTTTTCCAGCTGAGGAACCTGCTTGGATCTTGAAATCCAGATCTTGCAACAGGGGAGTTTGGGTCAAACCTGCCACTTCATGACAGTCTTCTTTTGCTTCTCCTATCTACACATCTCCTGGAATACCGGCCATGTGTAAATGTACCTTTGTGCCGGAGGGTCTAAGCTGAGCTCTGGAAAGCTCAGACTGCTAAGCTCTCCTGTCCTGCCAGGAAGTGTCAGTGTTGAATGACACAAGGCTTGTCCTATCTCCTTGGAACTGAGAGCACCACAATTTCTGCCCCTGGGAGATATAAGGGTTTGAGGCTGGGATTGATTCCCAGGTGGATTTCAGAGCACTTTCCTGTGGGTTACTGAGTCTAACTTCACACCTTCTCAGTAATGATTGTAGCACTCTGGAGAAGAAAAAACAATGTATCTGCCCCAAATTAGTTCTTTTATTGTATTATGCTGCAGGCAGGTTAAGTTAGAGAGTTCAATACTCTATTGAAGTGACTTGGTACCATTTTACTGGGTTATACAAACTAGTCTGAAGTAAATGGCTTCCATATATTAGAAGGCACAATAGTTTTCTCTGTTCCATATGTGTTCTCACAAATGCAATTCCCTTCTCTCTGTCTAAGGAGGCAGCTGGTGGAGGACCAATTCTTGACCTATACCTTCTCTACCACACAGGGTTTAGACTCCTGGCTTCATGATCACTGAGGGGCAGTAAAATCCTGAAGTGCAGGGAAACCTACCTCAGCTGCAGCCACCAGGCTCCACACTCACCACTTAAGATTGAATTGGATGCTTCGTCACTGACACATAATGCAGCAGAAGCAATGAGGAATGATGCTGGGATCAGGCCAGTGGGATCAGTCCAGCCCAGTGATCTCCTCAGCGTAGTCAGTGAGAGAAAAGAAGACAAGTGCCCTCCCCAGGCTGAAAAGCTACTGACATATGTGAAACCAAGCTGTTGGCTGGGACAGAAGAGTCTGATAGGCCAAAAGATCAACATATCTTAAAATCCAGCCCATGTTATTTATGTGGATTTGGGTACGTAACCTTAGTTTGAGCCCAAGTTTGAAAACTGGTCCAAGGTCAAAAAATGAGCCAGTGGAAGATGGACCAAGAACTCAGGAATGGCAGGATTCCAGTCCTGTGAGCAGTACACTAAACTATGCTGCTTCTTTTATATGTGTTTTACTATTCTCTCTCTCTCACCATACCTAGTAAAGGTCAGAGAAAGGCATGGAGACTTTATTTAATACTGACTCTGTCCACTGAGGAAACATTCCATCTCAAATATTATTAAAACCTGTAATCAGTCATGTTCGTCCTTGGCTATATTCTTTCCAGGGAAATGTTCCTCTGAATATGAAAAAGTGACCTAAACAAAACACAGTGCTCTGGATGACATCTGATCATAATCATCTACAGTGGCAATTTATTTTGATGTATACTGCATCCTTCTGTTCATGGACTGAATCCTAGTCTCTCTCATTTCCCTTTTTCCAATGGGACAGTGGCTAAAACCAAGGATATTTTCCACCCAAACTTGAAATGCCTTTTTATTCATTTCACTGCCTGAGTCTTTTCCCTGTAATATGTGCTAAATACTTTTTTTTTGTTGCCACCTGACATACTACGTTACATTAATCTACATTAAGCTATATTATCCATTTATTGGCCTTGTCATTGATCCCAAAAGCTCTCAATCTACTAGTATGTTTCTCATCATTTGCTAAATTACATCCAACTCATTTATAGATATTATACTCAAAAAAAGTCTTCAAACCAATCCCTGGCACAACCCCTTTCTGACAATCTCTTCCCAAGGAGAAAAGTGAACATTTAGGATCAATCCACACAACAGTGAAACCTTTCTACAAACAAACCGTTCACACCTGGTATCTCTGATCAGCATGGACTGAGATTTTTATGTTATAAAACCATGATACAGACAGTCTACAACTCACCAAACCAGAAAAAACAGATCATGTCCTCATTAATTATGCTAGAACTGTGACAACAAAACTTGTGTTTAAACACAGTTCTTGCTAGGATGGTCTCAACCATTGTGTGATGACCGGTCTAGAGTCACTCTCTGAATTTCTTTCTTTTTAAATATTCTTTTTTACTGAGTTAATAAAGAAACAATACAAATTCAGTACCATCCCTACGTTCCATCCTTACAGGAGTCTCTTGGGACAAATCATCATTACAAACAAATCTATTTCCAGCTTCCGTGTGAAAGCAAGTTTATAGGCTGACATTTCTGGGGTCTTTTTGGTGAAACAATAGCTTATTTTTTTATTAAAGGCCAAAATTTGTCCTTTAGTGTGTGTGCATGGCTTCCATTAAGTCAATGAAAATGTCAATTAATTATTTAGCTTCGTTAAAAAGGATGTATAACTGGAAGTAATTAGATGAAATGAAGAAAAGAAAAAGTTAGATTGAATGTCAGGAGAAGATTCCAGGCAGTGAGATCTATCTATCTTATGGGCTCTGATCCCACAAAGTACTTAAGTATATGCGTAATTTTAAGCATGTGAACGGTGCTAGTCATGTACTTAAAGTCACACATGTGCTTACGGTCTTTGGCTGGATCGGGCTATAACATGCCCATCACCACAATATTAGACTGTGCAATAATCTCCCAAGGGAAGTGATCACTTGGCACATTTAAAACTAGACTAGACAAAACATTAATAAATATAAAATAGGAATCAATACTGCACTAGCTGAGAGATGCATTACTAGATTGCCTAACTAGGCCTTTAACATCCCCAGAGTCTCTGATGCCATTATTTTGTTCCTACGGACCATTTTCCAGTTTCAGGATAGGGAAGAGAGGGAAGGGGTAGGAGGTGAGAGACAGCACTTACTTTTGAGATGCCAGTTCTCTCTCTTACGCATTTGGATCATACGCTATGATGCTTTAACATAGCCAATAATCTTTGAGGTGGAATTTACAGTGAGTCTATAGAATATTATTTGCTGCATGCCTTTCTTTCTTGGCACTTATAACCACAAAGAACACCAAGTGAGTTAAAACGGATTTATTAAGGTATTTGGAATATTCCCTACACTTAGAAAGCAAATATTTTACTACTGTGGATGGAGAAATCTCCATTTTTTAATGAAACTCGCTATGTGTGTGTGTGTTTATATGATATGGATATGGAAAAAGCAAGCATTGTGGGTCTGATCCCAATTATACTGCAGATTTAGCCATTGCTATCAGTGGGAGGAGGTCCCACATGTAACAGGTCCCACATGTTAACAATAATCTAGATTCCCTTATGCTATTTAAGTCAGTAACAGGAAACACAAACAAACAATGCAAATAGACACTGACAATATAGAGATTAATGCACTACAATCTAATTCCACAACATTTTGTATTTTTCTTTCTAAGGTAGTAAAATAATGTTCTCCTTTCATGTAGTCTGTGGGTATAGTATATTAACCTTAAAAAAAGCCTCTGTGAACATTATTTATTTACCTTCAACATAGCATAAAACACTGAATCAGATGTCCCCAAAATAATGACAGTGAAAACTCAAAGATCCAGAGGGTAATATGTTAACCATACAGTGTTCAAAACTGTTCAGTAGATGCACTGGCGTGTGCATATTCTAAACCACAGCAGCAGAAATGATGGCAAAGCCTTTATGTTATCTGATAATACAGCTCTTTGAAACACTGCTGGCAGACTCTCTCTCTCTCTACATCTTGTCACACGGGACAACGAATGGGACAGGGCCTCTATGCTTCTCAATTCATAGACATGACATACAATACAACAAGCCAGCTTTATAAAGGCCGCTGAATGAATCTCTCTGCCTGCAAGGAAAATTTAATTGGATTTCTTTATGGGTTGCAACAATCCAATGAAAAACGATGTAAGAATAGCAAGATTCCATTTCAGCATGCACTTGAATAATAATTTTAAAAAAAAAGAATTCTTCACACACACACACGCACACACACACACACACACGGTTCAAAAATGAAAACAACATAAAACAGCAGTTTTCAACCCAAATAGACCATGCAGCCCAACTTTATTCTCAACTGCATGGATATTGTCTATGTCATTGTCCCAGCTCAGTATATAAGTGCAAAAACTATAAACCAATTGATGTGAATTTTGAGGCTTTCACAGCTTCTGTATTTGACTTTCTCTGTTGCCTTTCATGCTGTCCCCATGCTCTGAGCCAAAGTGTATTCCTCATGCAGAAAAGAAAAGAAAAATATGGCTCTAGCCAGCTATCAGATCCACCTCAATGAATAATGATGAACCCGAGAACTATGGTTTGAGGTTCTTGTATTCTTGCTTTTCTTGGTACTTTATATGAATTCTCACAGTGATGAGCAGCCAAATAAAGCAGAGACATGCTCTCCCTCTCTCTTTGTGAGTGTGTATACAGTGTGTGTATAGATACAGAGAGTATATGCCCATTTATATGGCCCATGTACTCGGCGCAAGCTGCAAGACCTCTTGGTTTCTGTGGCATGCCAGTGCAGAAGACTAGAAATCCTGTGGCAGATTCAAGTCAGGTAATAAAGAGAGCTTTTATTGAATTAAATGTGAACATAAAGAATACAATTAGTACTGTAATCCCTGTGTTATTTAATGTGATATTAAATTTAATTTAATTTACTTAACCCTTATATTTTCACTTTTCAGTGTGCCACAGAGTTTTGGACTAGGAAAATACAACCTTACTGTAAAGTTTTCAGTGGTTTTCAGGAGCTTTTGGCAGCTGAGTAGGGGACAACTGGGGCTTTTGGCACTCAAAAAGTCATGAGAGGCAGTTTGGGACAATTCTGCTAAAATCATTAGCAATGAAAAAAAGTTAGCAGTTAACTTTTTTAATTTATCATTAGGTTTCAGAGTGAACAATCTATTTAGCCGAATGGAGCCTTTCATGTATCCCAGAGCTATTGTTTCAGGCTGTCTGCAAATTCAAGAAGGCAACACTCAATTTGTTTAATTTACATTCAATTCATGTTAGGCAAAGTTTTCTTAGCAACAGTAAGATCTAGAAATATAATTATTTTTAAATTAAATCTTATATGGGTAGTAAAATTCTGCAGAAAAAGTTCATTTTGAAACAAATAACATGGCTGTAGCATTGTAAAAATTCATAGAGCCCTATCCGTGCACATAAGTTCTTCAGTATTTGTTCAAGCAAAACTCCAAGACTAATTAAAGGGAGAAAATAACTTCAAATAGGAAGTTAAGACGACATGATGATGTTAGAACATATCAGCTAGCTTGATCTGACTACATCTTCTAAAACTCCATTGAAGACCAGGCAAGTTGTTCTTTGGTTGGTTGAAGTTAAAGCTAGGGGAGCCTACACATTCACACCTAAACCCTGTCTAGGCTAGGAAAATAGGTCACATTTTAAAATGTGTTAACTAATGCTCTTTAACTAAACATGTTTTTAAACACTAGTGTAGATAGTACCCTTGTGGAAGTTGTCTTCCACAGAATTTTAGAAGATGTAGTCAGATCAACATGATCTAACATCATGGTGCCTTAAATCCTAGTCATGATAAGGCCGGTGACTTCACATTTGAAGTTATTTTCTCTCTTTGACTAGTCTGGGAATTTTGCCTGAACAAATGCTGAAGAACAGTGTTAAATCCTATCTACAAAAGTTTCAAAACAGGTGAGTTAAAATGTGTTTGCTAACACATTTTTAAACATGACCTATTTTCCCAGTATAGACATGTCCACAGTTCTTATTGAAGGTTTTTCTTATCTTCAGAAGAACAGTTTTTTTCCTTCGGATCCGCCCAGATAGAGAAACCTGATCTCCCTGGTATAATGGAATAGTCCTCTGCAGTCCTATACCTGGAGAGAAGGGGAGGAAGTAAGTTGGAGAGAACGGGGGAGAGGGAACTAGAATAGTAAATAAGTAAAGGGCTTTTTATGAGTTCACTTTTGCTCAGTTGAAGTGAATGGGAATTTTGCCGTGAACTTCAATGGGAGCAACATCAGGCCTTATGACTGTCAACCACGCTCACAAAAATCTGTGGTTTTGTTTGTTTTGGTTTTTCGTGTTATTACTTTTTATTAAAAGTGCTAGATAAAGCCCAGATCTCTCCCAGTCAAACTCTAGCGGTCCACTTCAAGAATATTTATCTGCAAGTTGGGATCTCAGACTGAATGCTGATGATATTAGCAACCAGTCTACACCACACTAACAGAGACAGAATTCCTCCCAAACTTGCTGGTTGTTACAAGGCGGACGTGTTCTATTAATGTCAAAGAATAATTCACTTAAACCCCTTCCCTCTGCTAGGAATGTGGGTTTCCATTTGTCTTTGTTTGGCACAGCAGTAGCAATCTGATTGGAAGATAGAGGTGTAGGTTGATCATATAATAGTTTTCTGTATAAATATTGTCATGAAAGCAAAGCATGCATGAGTCGGTCTGCGTCTGATAATTGGACAGATCTAACTTGCACAAATCAGGCATTTACAAATTAATTACACTTCAGAAAGATTTCACCAACATCCCAGCTTAGAAAGACTCTGGTTATTGAAATCTCATTCCTCCCAGTGTTATTATCATAACATAGACCTTGCCATGTTAGCTAATGTTGCATCAATATTTCCACTGTAACTAACCCCATTTTTCAGAGGCTTCTGACTCACCTGTACAATATTAGTCCACATAGAAACAGAGGGCCAAATTAAAAAAAAATCCTAAATTGTGCCGGCAAAATACAAAAAGACATGTACAAACATCTAATTATGTATGAAAATATGTATTTGCATGCTCATTTAACAGTTCGCACATATTAGCATGTAATTTTGCAGGTTCAGTTTGATCATCTATGTTTGAAAATTTAGATCAAAGAGTCTCCATCCAGGAGCCATTTCTTTTTCTTTGCCAAAAGATGAGTGTAGGTGATTTTAAGTTATGTACCTGAGATGCACCTGGTACCTGAGATGTACCTAGCCAAAGACCGGCAATGAAGGATTCATGGGGCTATGCCCCATTTGTTAAATCTCCTTTCCTTTCTGTCAGCAAACAAATCCCCTTTATAATAGATGCCTTTTTTATTTCCTTCTGTCCCACAGCATAAAGGAGAGAGCAGCAGGGGGTAGGTGGCATTACAGGGAGAGGGGCTGGAATCTCAATACAGAAGCACCATAGAGTGCAGACTGGGATGGAGGGGCATTCAGGGTTGTTGATTCTCCATGCCTCCATCCTCCTTCCAATGACAGTACAGAATAGAGCCAAGATCAAAGCATGATGCTCTCAGGCTGCCTTCTCAGTGCTCTATTCGGCAAGTGCCAAAGAATCTGAGCAGCCTCTGCACACACATCTCCATCCCCAGGAGCAGCATCAAGGGCCCAACTGAGGGAAGCTGAGGCAGCTGGCAAGCCTGTGATTTCAAGGAGACAACCAATGGGGGCCTGTGACCAGCGCACATAAAATAACGGTAACAATAAGAAACAGCTCGGTGAGTCCTGAGATTGCGAGGGGTGGGATGCCTTGAGAATTTTATTCCCATGACAAGCTTTCTCAGAAGACGTTCCAGTACTAAGTTCCACCTAGCAGGGGGAGAGAAATTCTAGCTCCACAGGGCTTCCCATCCACATTAACTCCCCGTAGGCAATTATGGCAAAGAATTCAGGCTTCATAATCTGCCTGGCATTAAGTTACCTTCTAACACCCCCTTGGCTTAGCTTGAGGAGACCCCTCTAAGCTGCTTTACTCAGGGGCAATGTTGACAGACTCCTGTTCTCCTAGCCAGATGGATGATTAATGGCATGCAAACCTGAAGGTGCGAGGAAGGAGGTGGGGAAATAGCAGGATCTCTGAGGATTTCCTCACCAATAGTCTGGATATCAATAAGAATATACAAATAGATCTTTTGAAAGAATATATGTAAATGAGCCAAATAAACATATACTATATGTAAATGAGCCAAATATCCATCCTTAGAGGTTTTTAAGGCTCTGCTTGACAAAGCCCTGGCTGAAATGATTCATTGGGGTTGGTCCTGCTGTGAGCAGGAGGTTGGACAAGATGACCTCCTGTGGTCTCTTCCAACCCTAATCTTCTATGATTCTCTGAAACACTTACCCAAGAGACTATGGCGTCTGTCAAACAGAGGCCAAGTGACACAGTCAAAGTGACCATAGCCTGTTAGTAGACGCTCCCATACAGTAGCTGTGTTCATAGTACTTGCTTCTCTATGCTCACCACCACAGCTGAGACTTAACCAGATCCCCCATAGTCCTCAGGTAAGGCTTCCACTAGGTAAACAAAAGAGAGAGTGGGAGAGTCTGTGACGCGCAATGCATAACCTACCAGAAAAGATTTAGTATTTGATTTTGTTCTCACGTCAGTATAAACCAGAAAGTAACTCTACTGAAGTCAATGAGTTTCACCAGAATAAAACATGATACAAATGAGTGAAGAATCAGACACTTCCACCATTTAAAACAAATAAAGCAAAGAAGACCAGCTCCTTAGCTGGTATAAATCAGCATAGCTCCATTTAATTCAATGGAACTATCCAAGTTTATATCAGCTGAGTATCTGGCCCAGAAGATATGTCTGTAAATAGTTTAAAAAAAACAAGAGTTTGTAGAATAACCATCAAAATCCAAGTATTTTAGTAGTGAGACTAGCACCTCTACCCCTCCATTCTTCAGACCAGTCATTGTGCTAGTTTCATGTCCCTCACTAGTCTGTGAATTCACTCTGAATTTCCAGGCTCTAGTAATCTTACTTTACATGCATACCAGCTGGGACCTGGACAAGATGGAACATTAACCACGAAATGTTGATCAGCTCTAACCTGGTTTATGTGGAGAGGTTCTGGGGAACTGAGGAGTTCATAGGATTTAGGAGGAAGGGATGCAACAAGGTGTTTGCAAGAGTCTAAGCAAGGGCTGGTATTTTCAAAGGAGCATAAAGGCACCCAAATTCCATTAAATTTCAGCGATATTTGAGCAGCTAGCACTGATTTTCAAAAGCACTCAGCACCTAGTTCTCAATAATGGAAGTGGAAGGGATCCGCCATTGTTCTCTATTGGAGCTGGTGGGTGTTTTTGAAAATATGGCCCCCAGCTGCCTTAAGTTTCTTTAAAAAGCTACTCCTAGCTTGCTTGCTTGCTTTTTTTTGCACGTATTTGTTGGTCACTTGGGAGTTTTTTCAGAGTTTGAAGGATTGTTTTTAGACTGCTGCAGGATTTCCTTATGGGGTTAGCCTCACTTTAGATCTAAAGGTTTTAACACTGAAAACTTTGTACCAGAAATGGTTATATGGTGTGCTTTGGGAGGTCAGCAGTGCAGTTGCTCTTACCTATCATTATTTCCTCCTCTTTGCTTCCCTTCCTCTGTGGTGTTCCAAGCATCTGCCACAAAGGCACACTCAAGAACAACAGAGGGCCTTCCTGAAAACACCAAGCAAGCTGCTTCCAGCTGTGGGAGGCAGGACTGCTCCACAGTGCCTCTGTCAGGGCCACACATGGTATGGTAGGCACTGCCCACCTTAGTCTGCAAGGTTTGGTCACCTGCTTGAGGCAGGGTAGTCTATGTTGTAAGTTTGGCATCAATCTCTAAACCAGGGATTGGCAACCTTTGGCACATGTTGGGCCAGTTTGTTTACCTGCCATGTCCGAAAGATTGGCTGATCGTGGCTCCCACTGGCCGAGGTTCGCTGTCCCAGGCCAATGGGGGCTGCGGGAAGTGGCGCAGGCTGAGGGATGTGCTGGACACCACTTCCCGACACCCACAGTGGCCTGGAGCGGCGAACTGCTGCCAGTGGGAGCCGTGATCGGCCGAACCTGCGGACACGGCAGGTAAACAAACCGGCCCAGCCTGCCAGGGTGCTTACCCTGGTGTGCCGCGTGCCAAAGGTTGCCGATCCCTGCTCTAAACCATCATGTAGCAAAATAGCAACTCATGATTTGACTGTCTATACTTTTAAACAAAGAGGGGGAGACCCTTCAAATGAAGTGATATCTTCCATGGGACCAACTTCTGTTGGTGAGAGAGGCAAGCTCTCAAGCTACACAGAGCTCTTTTTCAGGTCAGCTCTTCTTCAAGGCCTACAGAATAGCTCTATGTAGCTCAAAAGCTTGTCTTTCTCACCAAGAGAAGTTGGTCCAATAACAAATATTACCTCACCCACCTTGTCTCTCTCATATACTGGGACCATCATGGCTACAACAGTACTGCATATCTTCAAATGAAAGCACTAAGGACAGGGGCCTGACATGGTTCTGGGTTAGCCTTGAGGAGCTCCAGCTCTCTGTCCCAGTCTCACCCAACTCCAGCTCTAAGCAAAAGCATGGAGCCTTTTTAACTGGCCTACTGGTTCTTGATTGGTCAGTATTTCCTTAAGGCCCTTCTAGGTCTCAGGAGGACTGTCTTGTGGTTGCCTGATCTGAGTGGATTTTTCTTGGGCAGGGAATATCAGGGCATTAATACCTCCAGCAGGGAGCAGAGAAGGCCTGATAGACCCCATCACACCAGCCCAGGGAATGAGGGCCATCTCCATGCTCGATATAAATCCATTGATTTCAAAGGGCTTACACCAGCAAAGAATTTGATTGTACAGGCTGAAACTCAAATCCTTACTTAGAATGGAAAGGGGTTTTTATGTCAAATATTAGTACTAAACCCTCTCATAAGACCTATTATAAGGTTAACATCCTGTGGTCTAGCTCAAAGCTACAGTGAACTCCTTCATAAGTGATTCCTTTAGAACCGAATTCATCGCTCTCTGAAACCAGCTTTTTCATGGTGCAGATCTTTCCAGCTGTGAACACATTTTTTAGCATGTACCTCTTGTCCGAGGAGTACCCAAACCACTCACTCAATTTGTGCACGTAAGTACCAGCCGTGGAGAGCAAAACTCTCCAACAGACCCTGCTCTTTTCTGAATGCTCTTGCTGTCAAGGTAATTATGGAAAGAACACATACTTTGCAGCAGCTCTGATTATTGGAAGCACGGAAGGAAGCAAACAATTATGAATGAGGTTTTTAAAAAATGTTTCAAAGTAACAGGACATTATGGCAGGGTCTAGCCAGTTCTGATACTGTCCAATACTTATAGTGCATCAAGGGCTAAATTGTACACACTGACCCATAATGATCACAGTAAGGAATTTAGCATCACTCCAATGAGAGTTCCAGGAGGGACTGGGTCTTTGGGTTGTAAACCCTCTTGGAGCTCTGCAGCAATGCTGCTCCATCTCCTGGATTGGTGCACCAGAGCCACCCAGAGGATTCAAGGGGTCTGGGGTCTTCAGCGGCAGGGGCGGTGGGTCCTGGGGTGGAAGGACCACAAGCCGCCGAATTGCCGCCGAAGACCTGGAGTGGAAGAAGCCCTGGGGACCCGGGACCTGCGAGAGTTTTCCGGGGCCCCCGGAGTGAGTGAAGGACCCCACTCCAGGACCCAAAAAAAGTCTCGTGGGGGCCCCTGTGGGGCCCAGGGCCTGCGGCAAATTGCCCCCCCCCCACCCTTTGGGCGGCCCTGTGGTGCACTCCCTGGTCTGTGACTGGCTAGCTAAGCTGTCTACTGTGGAGGGGGGCTGAGGGCATGACCCTTCCTTCCCAACCCCTCTTGACTCCCTTTGAGTTCGCTTTCTGCCACAGGACACTCTCTGGACCATCCTCCCCCATCCTGTGCACTCATACAAAGGCAGGTACAATCTGGACCTTAACGTAACACCAATCCTTTGAGCTATAAGACTCTAATACTGCAGTTCACTTGGTGTTTTCTTAGTAGAAACACATCTACATATAACACACCAATCTCCCTCTCCCTTTCTCTCAGATGCTGTATAAACTAGATGCAGTCAATGCATGAGTTGCTGATTTGTACTGAATAGCCAAGCCCCTGACCCCAAGCAGAAATGGTTTGGTATCTCACATTGATCCTTGACTGTTTCCTCTTCTCATCTCCTAGAATAGATTCTACCTGAGCTGCATCATTAGTATCTGGATTACAAACATTTCAGAGTTTGGGCATTTGGGGGACCTGGCGTGGTTTTGGTTTGGGTACATTTCTAATTGCTTCTCTATTCAGCAGCTGGCATCCTATATAGCCTGGGCACCTTTATCTCAGTCGTTTCTGTCCTTTTTCATACTACAAATTTACATTCAGCCACTCAGATGCACCTTGGAACGCTTCATGCCAGTTTTCATATTCTTTCAAAGGGGATGGAGAGGTCCAAAGGAACTTCAAAGGAGTCCCCCCAGGAACTGGTGCCATGGTTTATGGAACAGTGCTGACACTTGTGGGCCATTTGGAAGGGACTGAACAAATCACACTAGTGGAAGACCAGAGACAGGGTGGTAGAACAGAAACTGGTAACTTCTTCTCAAGGTCATGACTCAGATGTTGAGAGCTGTTGCTTTATGCCTCTGTATTCTAATTTTTCCTTCAGGAGAAATGAAGTCAGGGAGCCTGATTTTCAGAGGTACTGTGCACCCTTGACTGAAATCAGACCCTATGTAGTCTAATGGCAGATTTACTTTTTACTTACTTATTTTTAAAGCCAGCTATAAAATCACAAGTAAACCTCCTGTATTCCTGAAGGAGAACACAGGACCCACCTGTTTTATCACAGAACCAAATAGAATTACTGTGTGTACAGGAGCCATAACCACTGGAAAATATCAACGGTCTGACAGTTTCTTCCAGATAACCATTCAGAACCTAACAGTTTCTTCCAGTCATCTAATCAGAAATTAAGTGTCTTCCAACCAGAATGCAAGGTCTCTTAATCTCATTTTGCAGAAATAATTTTACATCAGGGCATCAGTATTTAGACTAATCGTATCCTGTGAGTTTTCTAATCTAGCATTTTCAAAATTATCTAATTTTGAACCATTTCAAAAAACTATGAAATGATAACAATAGTATTTCTTGGCAATCAGTGTGAATTGAAAATAATCTCTAATGGGTATTATTTTCTAATTACCTAAATAAATTGATAATTTGGTTGTATATATCATTCTGTGTCTAGATATTAATTAGCTATGTTTGTTTGGTAAATTAGGGCAAGAAGATCTGGAATTTAGGTACTGCTCTTGGTTCTAATGTTATGCTTTGATAACTGGCAACTTTCCTTGAGAGAGAGAGAGAGAGAGAGAGAGAGAGAGAGAGAGACAGAGAGTGCGCGTGTGGATCTAATATATATAATATAAAATATATTTTAACTGGAAAACAAATATAAAGTTAAACTGATTTCATAGCAGTATATCATCAGAACTGCCTGATGGAATTTGACTCTTATATTTGGCTCTGCTTTCTTGCCTGGATCCCCATTAGGGAGATGGGAAAATATGTAGTCAAATTCCACCATGAATTTTGCAAAGAGATCTGTGTCCTAAGAATGCATGTTTCACAGAAAAAAAAATAATCCCACTAATTCATTCTGTATAAGCAACTCTGAAGTCTAGATAATTGTGTACGGATTTGTGTTAGTTTCTTCAGTGTTACCAAAAAGCGCCACTAAACACTGCACTCTCACATTTGGAAACAGAGTCTATGGACCCATTCTTTTCCCTGTGGTAGTTTGGGGTACACAAGGAATGCATGGATTGGGCCCTCACTTTGTACAGTCATTACTAAGAAGTCTACTTGCCTCCCTTTATAGAAAAGACCATAGGGATTAAACCAATAGGGTTCTATAGACATTTAAATAGAGTTCAATAGATATTGCGCTAACATGCTATAGATTCAAATGTAATTGACAATATTAAACTTTGTATAGGTTGTTTGAACCATCATTTAAATTTCCAGAGCAGTGATATGGTTACTCACTGCACAGAGGGGAATGATAGTCTTTTTTTTTTTTAACTGGGTCCTCTCTCTCTTTACGAGGGCATTTAATAGGATGAAGCAGAAGTGTTACATACCCAATAGAAACTAGAGCTTGTGATGTATGAAAGAGAGGAATGAGAGAGGCTTAAATAAACAACCAAACCAAGCCAAACAAACAAAAAGCTATTGGAAATGCTATTTCATGGTTTACCATTTGTCCGTATTCCTTCTGTTGACTGTAAGTAGTTATCACAACTGGTGGAACAAAGCAAGAGATAGTGTAAGTCAACCTTCCTGGCCAAAACACTTCTCTGCTGGAGAGCATTAGCTCTTAGTCATGCTTTTCTCTCACCTTTAGTCTTCATGCTATTAGAGTAATGGATAGCAATTGCATGTTATTTCTCTCTCTCTTTTTTTTCTTTTGTTTTGTTTTGTTTTTGCAGCTGATACTAAGTAACGTTACATTATTATACCTAATTTGTCTCCATTAAAATAATGGGTAGCAACTGTATAGTTTCTTCTATAGGTGGCTATTATTGATGTAATTTCTCTTCATTAGCCATTGCGTGTGTTTTCCCGTGGTGCTGTTGGTTCTACTTCTCCAGAATTAGGAATGGAATGTGACCAAGTGGTTAGAGTAGGGGCCTGTAAATCAGGACTCTCTTGCGGATTCCCTGGATGATCTTGGGCAACTCACTTCACCTCTCAGAATCTCAGTTTATCCATCTGTAAAATGTGGATAATATGACTGTACTTACCTGACTCTCTAGGATGTTGTGAGGCTCAGTGAGATACTGGAAAGCAGAATAAAATTAAAATTAAATTGTTTTTGCCCTTTGCAGATCCTAATTAAATGAATGATCTATAATGATGGTTTCAAAGGATAATTGCATGTTCTTACACTAAAAGCATCAAGGATATCTAGTATGTACCTCTCTCCATTTGTTAGAGGGCTTGGGCAAAAACGTTGGAAGACTTGGACACTGATGGGGCTGAACTTAATTATCCCTGAACACCGTGGAGAAGGGCAAGGATATCAAGTCTGTACTATCTATCTATCTATCTATCTACCTACCTAATCTCTCCACCAAGGGAAAGAGCAAACTCTGGCTAATGAAATTACATAAATAATAGTCACCCATATGTGAGGATATGATTTGGTCACGGAGGTCACAGGTTCCATGACTTTAACAGACCTCTGATTTCTTCGGCTCAGGCTGTCAGTGCCCTGGGGAGGCCGGGCTCACACTGTCAGCCCTGCTGGGAGGTGGGGCACTGGCTGTCAACTCCAGCCCAAGGTGGTGGGGCTCACGCTGTCAATCCTTCACCATGGTGGGGCGGCCGGCAAAGCTCGGGCTGTCAGCCCGCTTCCCTTGGACTTCAGCTTCAACCTCCCACCCACCCACCCACCACCACACTTTGATTTTGTAAATTGTTACCAGGACTCTTCTGTGAATTTTGCTTAATTTTACCATAACAAAATCTTATCCATACCCATAGGTGATGACACACACATATGTTTGAAGGCAGTCTCTGCAGTTGCTGCTTTGTCACCTTTGGTAAGGCTGTGAGTTCTGAATAGAGCTGGTCACAAAATGGGATTGATTTTTTGCAAATATTTTTGCAAAAAAATGTATCACTGTTTTTCATCCAGTAGTTTCAACATTTGAAATTTTTCAAGCAGTTCCAAAAGCTGCAGATTGTAGGAAAATGCTGCAATACCACACTTTGCATATTCAATTTATATGTATTATATAAATTTATATTTAAATCAATTCCCTCCACTATCAAACCCTTCAATTCAGAGATTCTTCGTTCCTCCAACCTGTAAAATTAATACATTCTCCCTGTCAAGCCTGTAATTTCCTTACTCACATTTCTTCCCCATCCTTCCAGCTCCTTGAACTCCTCCAAGTGTCTTCCCATTCCCTCTTTCTATCTCTGGTTCCCCTTTATATTTACCCCTTACTCCCACCCTGTCTCATCTCATTCTCTCACATTTCCTCCTATGAATTTCCCTTGTCCCCAGTTCTGATTTCCCCTACATCCTCCTTCCCTCATCACAGTCTCTATCTCTCCAAGTTCCCCTTTGAGTTCCCCCCATTCCCACTTTCTGCCCTCCATCTAAAGCATAGACCCAACATGCCCCGAGCCATAGAGCCACAGCTAGAAAGACACTGCTTGAGCACTTCTCTCTCAGCTTCTTAGCGCTCCCAGTTGAGGAGATTCAACAGCTGCTCAGGAGCACAGCTCAAGGTGCTCAAAACTGGGAATCTCCCAGTCAAATTGAAATATTGAACAGGTGTGCCTACCACCTCTAAGGTTGCTAAAATGCTTTGAGATCCTTGGGTGAAATGCATTCCAGAAGCACAATGTATTATATCTCACATGCTTTCTGGTATTTCTGTCAGAAGTGGTCCCAACTTACAAGAAAATTCTAGTAGAAGGATCAAAAACGCCTTGATACAAAAATGTGAACTAAAAGCAAATGCTACGTAGTGAAAAGGAAAATATAATTATTGTTACCACATCTGTTGACGGAATTACCTTGTTTCACTGAAACTCTTCTGTACTAGTTCCTGTAATAAAGGTTCTAAAGGATGGCTCCAGCAGGAAAGAGCTCAACTTGTTACTTGAATACCGTGTATTGACCGTGTCCACCAAGGCTGTGTATTCAAGAAATCTTCGTTGTAACACACTCTCTTCTTTTGAAGGGGCAGCAGTTCCTGTGGTGAGTATTTGATTCTGCTATAGACTGTATCTTTTACACTACAAAACTTCAAAGTTCTCCACTCCAGGAAAAAAAAAATAATTGACATGTTTTGCCTTTTACTCTGTGCTTAACTATTTAATGGAGCTGTGTGTGGGTTAAAGAGGCCAAAGGAGTGGAGAATCAAGCCTTATATATTTAAGAATGCCATATATTAGTCAATGCAACTGTTGCTGGTGATTTAGGGTGTATTTACAGAGCAAAGAAAAAAAAATGCAGCTTCAAGTCTCAGAGTCCAGGTCAACTGACTTGGGTGCACAGCTCATGCTGTGGGGCTAAAAGAGCAGCGTAGACGTTTGGGCTCCAACTGGAGCCCAGACTCCAAGACCCCATCCTCCTCATTAGCTTTCAGAGCCCAGGCTCCAGCCCAAGCCTGAACGTCCACACTCCTATGTTTAGCCCGGCAGTGCGAGCCCTGCAAACCCAAACCAGCTGACCGGGGGGGGTTTAAGACTCACTGCCACAGGATTTTTTTTTGCTGTGTAAACATACTTTAGGCAACACAAACCAATCCAGGCATAAATATCACAGGCCTGATTTTCCTCTGATTCATACCAGTGTAAATCAGCAGTAATACCACAGAAGTCTACACCAGAGTAGTAGTGTGATTGAGATCAGAATTAGGCCCCAGGCTTCCAGCATCTGACCCGTTCTAATATTGTGTAACAAGTAGCTGGTTGATTCGCCTATTTTCTCCCCTCTAATAAATAGGAATGGGGATTAAGTAAATTTTGTTTGTTGTGGTTCAATAGTCAGAATGGCTAGCAATTGGTGGGTACTTGACCTTTGCCTTGTAACTTCCTATTAAGAAATAAAGGAAACATAACTGTAAACAGTAGCCTTTGTGCTTTTTAAGCATGCACTTAATGTTCTTGTTTTACAACCTTAACTCTCCCAGAAGAATTTACAACATTCGCTAGGCACAAGCAGTTGACATGTGTACTGTTTGGGATGGTAACATGAAATCGACTTGAGTGAAATGTTCTGGCTAATAAAAGGATGAAATACTAAGCTCTTTGTCAACAGATGTGTCTGGGGCGAACTTGACAATTCTTTTAACGAAACCAAAGCTATGAAGTCAGAGGTACTAGGCCTGATTCTGCTGTCATTTCACTGGTTTTATGCTCCACTTGCTACAATGGAGTGAGTCCTGATTACACTAGGGTAAGTGAGAGAAGGATCAGACCTACTGCCTGAGAACTGTAGGTATAGGTGCCATAATTACAGACAGGTATCAGCATGAATAGCAAACGAACCATTTCTCATGAATTAATCTTAATCCTTCTAAAACTGAAAAATCTAAACAAAGAAAGCAAGTCAAATCTTTGCCAGCCAGTGCATCTCAGGACAGTTTTCTGTGTGATTGGTGATGATTTGGTTTTGTTATTTTCCAGGCAGTTGGAAAATAGTGATTATACTTTGATACAGTGATTATAGCAATTATTGCACTATTTTAAAATTTGGGAAGGGCCATCCAGAGCTGGGGGTGGGGCTCAGAGGGCCTGATCCAATGCGCACTGAAGTCCAACGCAAAGCGTCCTACTGATCTGATAGGCTTTGATTTGCTCCACAGTAGTTATGTTTTAAAATTTGAAATAAATAAATAATACATACAATGGGCCAGATCCTCAACTGATGGAAATCAACATAGTTCTACTGAGGTCAATGGAGCTACAGTAAATTACATCAGCTGAAGATCTGGTTCAATGTGCTGTTGTCCTTTTAAGGAAACTCGGTGGGCCAGACTCTTAGTTGCTGTAAATGGAGCTATGCCAATGTACATCATCTGAGGAGCTGGCATACTGATTTTAGGTACAGTAGATAAGAACATTTCAGTAGCTTAATTATATTTTATACTCACTTATTGGATACTCTTGGGGGATGTTGGATACATAATAAAAAGTAAGTAATAAAAAGAAAAAAGCAACCTGAAGTTGCAGGTGGTCCCTTTTATTGGACTAAAAATAAAAGCCAAGTGTTTGAAAATCACTCTCTTCCTTAGGCATTGGGGAGAAGGGCAAGTTGGGACAGCAGAAATAAGGGCATGGATCTGATTCAGACTTCATAATTATGTTCAGAGAGACAGAGATCAAAGCAGAAACTGTGTAGAAAGAAAGTCAGATGTAGATATAACACCCTGCTCTGTCACCTTCATCAGCCTGAAGTCTGTGAGCCAGTCCCAGAGTGGTGAATTAGTTTGCTTGTTTGTTTAAACTAAATTGTTTTCATTAAGATTTATTCATTACAATCTTGTCTATTCGATTCTATTTAGGTACTTATAGCCAACTCATCACTATGGTGTCCATGCTCATACGCATAACTAAACACCATTCATATCATCACATACATGGACAAATCCCAGCTTTTATTCAATCCCTGCAGAAGAAAAGAGCAGCTGAAGTCAAAGAAAACTGACTTGAAGTTAGTGAAAAGTCAGTAAGCAATTTTTTGGTCCAGGAGTCATCCTCCCATGGTGGAAACACCCTAGGGAGGTCTGGAGTTTTCACCTGGTTGTGTCACTGAAGTCAATTATCTGCTGTAGGTCAGTGACACACATGCATATTGTGGAATGATACCAGACATTGTGCTAACACACACTCAGCCCTGGTCTACACTACAAAGTTAGGTTGACACAAGGCAGCTTACATCAACCTACCTCTGTAAGTGTGTACACTAAAATTTCACTCCCATGTAACTTGCCCACTACATCGACTTAATAACTCCACTACCATGGGAGGCAGAGTCAATATCAATGCAATTAGGTTGACGCAGTGTGAGTGTAGACACTGAGTTGCTTACATCGACTGTTGCTGGCTTTCAGAAGCTGTCCCACAATGCCCCCCACTGATGGTTCAACCAGTGCAACTACTCCTAGTGAGAATGCACAGTGCTGACACAAGGAGCAAAGTGTAGACATGCACAAACAATGTAATTACTGCAGCAGCCGCATGCCCACATAAGTTAGGTTGGCTTAATTTTATAGTGTAGACAGGCCCCTAGATATTGATCTGATAGTGATTATGTTGTATTTAAAATGCTGTCCCCATCCTGACTGATTACAGAACCATCTTGGCAGGACAGTGGGAGAAACAGATCAGCCAACAAATGTACAATTTTCAATTTGGAGGCTTCACACCCTTTCATTTTCTGAAGCTGTAGAAACAATATTATACACAAAAGGTTACATTAAAGAAACATTAAGGTTGTAAAGTCAACCACTCAGAATTTACAAATGCCAGAATTAAGGTTGTCTATTATCATAGATATAATCACATACAATTTTTCCACAGGATCCCTGTCTCATTCAGTGCAAAGATGGATGGTCTAGTTACAGAATGTGGGTAATCTTTTCAAAAACATCTAAGTGATTTAGGAGCCTGAGTCCTATTTTCAAAAAGTACTTAGACCCTTAGGAAACTCATTCTCATGGGGAGTCCATGAGGTGTGTGCTGCAGAAGATTTTTAGGTCTTGATGGAAGCTCCAGTACTTCATTCTTACTTCAGCTCCATTTACTGGATCTGTTTAGTTATGGAGTCTTGCCTGGGTTCCTGCTCCTCCAAAATTACCCACTGCAAGAAGCAACATGAAACACAGCTTTATAGTGCACAAGGGGTTTTGAGATGGCTATAAGAGTTGTGTTTGAACAGCATACAGGATCCTGTGGACTCAGGCCCACTCCAAAGGAAAGAACTTAAGGCTGATATAAAGAGGATCTAGCAAAAATAGAAGAGGCCTAGAGAAAGACAATCAACATTTAATTTGAGGAGAGACTGAAAAAATAATATTTTGTTTAGAAAGGAGACTAATAAAAAGGAACATTTATATGAAAAATGAGAATATTTGCAGTTGAAGCAGCTAGGATAAAATTATAAGGAATATCAACTCTCATGCTTTAACATATAAACAAGCCATTAACTGCTTGCGATTAGGCAGAAAATTCCATTTTGGGTTGCATTCCCAATCTGCTCTCAGAAACCATTAATATATTATGTAGAGTCCTAACTCACCCCCTCATAGAGTTTGGCTTTCTTAACACAGAAATTAACAATAATGCAGCAAAAAGGTCGTCTCAAAACTTCTCCTCAGACTTGGCAGAACCTAGGGCTTTCCTCTCCAGACTGCTCAGCCCACACTCGAGATCCTCTCATTCTCAAGACAGCCACTACCTACTCCATTTTATATAGGTGGGAGTAATGAGTCACCTGCCTCAGTAAGTCAGCAATCCCTCACCCCCTTAACATTTCCCAGGAGTATCAACATCTGCTGTTTCAGGCAAATACTGCCAGACATGTCATTGTATAACTGCAAATGGAGGCGTGGGACTGGGAGGGAGATTACACTTTCATTAGAAGCATCCAATAGTGGCCACTCCTGGAGTCAAGTGGACTATTGGTCTGATCTGCTATGGGAATTCTTAAATTCTTATGAGGAGAGTTAGCTCAGTGTCATATCAGTTTGCCCTTTTTTTGATCTACCTGTTGAAGTGATTTCCTAGTGCCGTGTCTCCAGAGGAAAATGTTTGGTGTGTTTAGCAACCAGCTTATTTCTACCTTCTCTTTGATGTGAAGGTGTCACAAATCACAATACACGGTAGCTGATTTAAAGTATATCAAAATACACTTTCAGTTTTGTTTAAGTTAGCCACTTTTTTTGAAGACAGAGTCATCTATCTACTTATTTGTGTCCCCATCACAACACAACTATGTTTGTTCATTAACATTATGTCAAAGCATACACGGCCAAAATGCTCAAATTTGGATGCCTGAAATAATAACTTTGTGAAAGGAACCTCCACTACTGTATAAGTAAATTACCTTCAACTCTTTCATGTGCACGAGTTTAAAGAACAGTAGAGAAGTATATGCACTTGGGAAGAACAGGCTAGCTGGCTGTTCTCAGAAAATCCTAGAGGAGTTGAGTACCAGTTGTCCTCCTCAAAGGTGCCTGGAAGTAAGAATATCAGGCCACTGAGTTGAGATCAGGAGATAAGGTTCCGGGAGCCTGTTCAGGGGTTGGGGGCTATCAGGACCTCAGTGGGTTTTATCAGTTCTAATAAAAATCAGTTAGGTTTGTGCAGTTTGGCTTTGAGTTTCAGGTTCAAGTGCCCTGAAGTTCACAGCCCAACAAACCCAGAGGTAAGGTTCACCAAACTCATGCAAACCAACTCCTGAAGGATTTCATACAGCCTTAGTGCCTAGCCTTGATTTTCACCTGCCTTTGATTCTGAATCTTCATGTTCCCTGCTGCTGGTTCCACGCCCCCGCAACCCACACACACACACTTACTGCATGGCAATGAGTAGGTCTTTCTCTCAGCTCAGATGTCGCACAATTATTTTCCACATCCCACATACGTACTGTCCTCTCTAAGCCTTTTCTACAACCAACGGCACATCTGCATCACTGCTGTCCCTTTGCCCCACACCCAAGGTGATGCTTTTCCTTCCAGGCTCCTTGGTAATGCAAGAAGGGGATAGTTCCTGTTGTCTTCTCCCACTCCTCCAGATGTTTTCTCTGACCTCTGGTTGTAGTCCTTATTTCCCTCTATCACCCAGGTTCCCAGCAAGCCATTCCCCCACCCCCTCAAAAAACTTTGTTTTTCTTCAGAGTCTCTTAATCCCTTACCATTACTAGATCATTGAAACCATTGGATTAATATGACAGTTGTACTAGCAGCTGACATAGGACAGAGGATTTCATTCTTCTGACTGCTGTTGCAATACCCAGAGGGGAAGAAGGAGGAGGAGGGAGATCTTTATGCATTAAAATGTTAGCAGCAATGGCCTCCCTCTGTGTTCCCTAGAGTGGAGGCATTGCTTACAATTGGTTTCACTTTCTCAGTCACTCCCCAAGCAGCTTGCTGCTGTTTTTCTAGCGCTATTGCCACTGCTGTCAATTCAACGCAAACATTACTACTGCTGCTGTTCCTCTTCCTGCTTTACTTGTGTCGATGGAACTATTTAGAGTGGCTCTTGCTGTTGTCAAGTGACAATTCAGGTAAGAGTCCTTTTTTTTTTTAATCAGTATTTTTAAGTTACTGATACTAGGGTCCCATTGTGTTGGGTGCGGTACATACACACAATAAGACACACCCGTTGTCCTGAAGAGCTTACAATCTGAATAGACAAGATCAGCAAAGAGTGAGAGGCATGGAGTGGTGGAATGACTTGTCAAAGGTCACAGGGCAGATCAGGGCAGAGCTCCCAGTCCAGTGCCCTGTCCATTGGACCATGCTGCTTCTCCTGTGACACTGAGCTCATGGGTTTGCTCTATGTGACTTCCATGAAAGGGTTAAATAGTTCTCAGAAGTTGCTAGGTAACAGAATCCTGCCCTGAGGATCATTGATTAAGCAGTGGGGTTTATTGTAATGATGCAATGTGTGTCATCAGCTGAGTATGCTGTCACTCTGTATCCTGCAGGGGAGCTGTGCAGATGGACTTCGGGAATGAAAGAGAATAGCCCTTCTCTCTAGCCCCCCAAATGCAGAGAAATTAAGCTTCTTAATAAAGTTACTTTTCTAATTCACCTGCAGACTCCTAATTACTATTATTTCAAACATAGCAACAGGATTGCATAGAAAGCTGTACAATGGGGCTTTGAACTCCAGTTCCACAAAAGCCGAACTAAAGCTAAACACACTGGTATTAATATTAATGTTTTAAACAGGCTTTTATATGCCTTGGAAAGTCATTTATGGAGCCAAAATAATCTAAACTTAGTATTCTCAGGGTATGTGCACCTCAAAGAGATCCCTGGGAGGCACTCACGGTCATGGACACGAATAGGAGAACCTTGGGAGAGAGGCGCAGATCCTGGGCCTGATTTTGATCTCACACTTAAATGCCACTGCATTCAATAAAGTTCCTCCTGACTGATTCTGTTTAATGAAATCAGTCAGTCCACTTGTATAATTTTGTATCAGTATTATTTATGTAGCACCCTACAGTATGCTAGGCACATTACAGCACAAGTTTAAACATATGCCCCTATCATGAATATCTTGCAATCCAAGGTCCCAATCCTGCCAACACTTACTACTGAACACAATACTAGCTACTGTGAGTAGTCCAATAACTGTCTTGTTCCCTTTGACATTAAGGGTAGTAAGTGCTATGTTCTGCAGTAAGGGTTGGCAGGATTGGGCCCTAAAATTTGGACGAATGGGACAGAGTAACAAACATAGGGAAGGACTGGGTAAGGAAAGACAAGGGTTACAGTTTTAAGATCACATTGTTGTTCAGTTTGTTTCTTCTTAGGTCCAATTAGGTTTAATTTTAATATCGTACTGTGGACTCATTTCATGTAAACTACATCAAAGGGGTATTATTTTAGCTCCTTACATGTCTCCAGGAGACAGTAAAAACAGTGAAGAATGTAAATACAAACACAAATAAATACAATGATTTGAAATACAAATCCTGTACTACACTCCACGCACATCCTACTGAAGAGCAAGCACAGTATTTGGTGCAGGTGAGGAATGGGGACTAGAGGAAACTTTTCTGGTGATCATATTCACTGCCTTATGAAATGGTACACTCGCTACAAACTTAAAATCTTCACAGCCTTTGTGGATGGAAGAGAGATTTCACGTAACCCTGTAATCCACTGGGGGGTTTGATTCTGAACCCACCCATCCAGAAAAATCATATAGTTTCATCATGTGTTTCATAAATGCATTGCACACGTGCTCAAAATACTACAGCATGGCTACTGCTCATATGATTCAAAATAAATGATAGAATCGACTATAAAGTGCCTGGACATGCAGCCTCAGAAGTCACAACACCAGACCACCACCCATCACCCTTACTGTACTGTGTGTTCAGCCCATGCTCTTCGGCGTAATGCTTGAAAGACTCCTGATCCCAAAGGAAACAAATAGACGATCAGGAAACTGTGTGCTAAGTTCAGAACCTATTTCAGATGTACTGTACTGTACTGTGGTTGTAAAAAGAAAGAAAACTTATTACTTACAGCTGTATTGCAGCAAATTCAGGGATAAAGCCATTGAGGGCCCCTTAGTATTTTCTTTGGCCTCTGTGCAAGTAGTTGACATCATTTCAGCCTTCACCATTCATCTACTGCTGTTTAGAGCTTTAGGCTGTGCATAAGCTGCATTTCAAGTCTGGGGAAGGTTTGGTCAATTGCTTGGGGGATTTCTCTGGAAATGCCTGTACTCTTTCCCTATTTCAGCAGATGACTGATTCCCTGCTAAGAATGCCACTCAGTAGCCATATGTATATTCAACATCAAACTTCTCACTCAAAAGAGTCATGCTGCTCAGAATCCAAATAAAATCTGAATGCATGTACTCTTAAATAGCAACAGAACCAGACAATACCTGCAGGGCTACTGGGTACCCTCAAAGTACCTGCGGAACGAGATATAGAATTGCTTGTTTTCCAAAATGTAGAGAACCACCAATATCCTGCTAGACATGATGGCTGTAGTTGGGCTAGGATCCAAGTATTCACTATCCACATTTATCTTCAGAACACACTAGCCACATGTAGTCACAATTCAGGAATCTCAACCATAGTGATCTCATTGATGGAGTACTGGCTCCCCAAAAAGATTACTTCTAACAGGCTGGCTCCTTGCTGCCAATCAGCATTTCAGATTCTGCAGGGTCATCCCTACTACATATAGTTCTCATTTTTGTGGCAAAACTTCTGAGAATTGTAACGTTCATTGATAAGGAGAACACTGCAGCACCTCTAGCACTCTCATAAAGTATTATAGACACATGCCTCAGTTGCAGTGTATCTAAAAGTAATTTTTGTTTAGCTTGTCGTAACAAGCTGATAGTAACAGCTGGGTCCTTATAACTAGCATTCTACCTTCCAGACTGACTAACACAGCATGTGCAAACTCCTGACACCACAAAAGATAGGCACCCAATGGGCTACAAAGTATTTTAGCACCTAGATAAAATAAGGGATGGTTCTGGTAGTAAAATACACAACACATTCTGATCTTGTTCAGCCTCATCTGGTGAAGATTTCATTTTCTAGTAGACCGAGAACACGTCCCACTAGTCATAATACAAAATATGTTAACAGCGTACTGCAAAAGCAACAAAGAATCCTGTGGCACCTTATAGACTAACAGACGTTTTGCAGCATGAGCTTTCGTGGGTGAATACCCACTTCTTCGGATGCAAGTGGTGGAAATTTCCAGGGGCAGGTTTATATATGCAAGCAAGAAGCAAGCTAGAGATAACGAGGTTAGTTCAATCAGGGAGGATGAGGCCCTGTTCTAGCAGTTGAGTGAAAACCAAGAGAGGAGAAACTGCAGTGTACTGAAAAGTCCAATAACCTGTAAAGTTCATTTACAAATACAAAATGTGGTGAAGCCCAAGATAACATTAAACTCAACTGTCCAGTGGCTAGTGCTAGACACTGGGAGTCAGGACTCCTGAGTCCTCTTCATGGCTTTGCCATTGATTTGCACAAGTAAGTTACCTAAGGCAAGTCAGTTATCCTTCAGTGCCTCACTTTCCACATCTCTACAATGGGGATAATATCTAGATGGTGAGGCTTAATTCATTAATGGATGTAAGACACCATCAGATCCTTGGATGTAAAGCAGAATAGAAGTGGCTAGTGTGGCCAATGGGTAATGCCATTACCTCTTCCAGGGGATCTACCTCTAGTTTTGGGCCAGGGCAGCCAGCAGCAGAAGGTAGCAGTAGGAACCTGGAGCAGATCTAACCACCAGCTCTTTCTTTTAGTCAGTGGGATCCACCATCCTCTCTTCCCTGTGCTCTTCCTCTCTATGTCCCAGAGGCAGCCAGGCAGAAACAGTAAGACTGTCTGTAACTACCATAGCCATTTCAGTTGGCTGCTTTCATTGCTGCCAGCCCCATCACCTTCAGGGTGGAAGGAGAGCCATAACAGGCCTGAGCCTCTGGCAGCCTCTCAGCCCTGTCAAAGCCATGTTCACTCCTCTGTCTGGCCAGCTGTACACCAATGTTCCCAGGAGCGGGGAAGCACAGATGCCCAGCTGCTGGCACAGTGCAGCTGCTACTGACTGGCTGCCATGATGAAGACGTAACTGAAAGATGTTGGAAAGAATCCATCACCACAAGGAACTCGTCCTTCTCTCTGAATAGTGGGAGGCAGCCAAATACACCAGCAGTAACTGCTGACCTCCTCTAATGGCGGAGAATGCCACTAGCTGCTTTCCCCTGGCCCCCCCTCACCAGCAGGGGCATGATCCTCCCATCACTTTTAGATGGGCATATGGACAGAGAACTGATTTCATTGGTCCACTCTTAGACACTGACCAGGTCATTAGGGTTTCAGATTAATTTTCTCTGAGAATATACAGACAACTGGAGACAAATGAATGGGCAAGGGAGGAGACTAATGTATTGGTGGCAGAAAACTCATTCCAATGCTACCCGATTGTGGTTTGTGGCATTTTTACATTTCTGTGTCATGGCTGTGGTAGAGACTAGAAGAGTATTTTTTCCAATCATAGAGTCCACCAGAACAGAATGTTGTGGTGTATCTGCTTAAAAAAAAGCACATTATACTTCTGCTTTGTGTAGAGCAGATACAAGTCAAGAATTAAGGGATAGATCTCCAGTAGGTGAAAATTGTCATGAAAGACAACAGAGTTATGGCAAATTAGGTCAGCTGAGAATCTGTAAAGCTATATATAAATTGGAATGTGCATACTTTTGAGGCAGCCTTTTTAGCTCAGTCCCACTGGGACTGCTGACATCAGCTGAGCTGCTTCTGTTGACAGTCCCTCGATGTGGACTTCGGGGATTGGAAGAAAAGTGGTTTCAGTAGAGGGTGCCTGAGTGTGTAGCTGTTTCTGCTGATCTGTGGTCTCTCAATTTTGTTTTCTTTCTGAGACTGATGCAATGCTCATTTTTACAGTCAATCTTCTATTTAATCTAAGCCATTTCTTTTCCTACTGTCATTGTTTATTAATTGATGGTAATTTTTATGTGAAATGTGCCCAGATGCCACAATGATCGGTGAACTTTCAAGCACGTGAAGACATGCAACGTATTATTATTTACAATGCATTCAGAATGACACCTGCGTATTGTTCCTTTTTGTGCATCAGCTTGTTGGTTTTTTTTAAAGAAATATTGTCTTAACCTCAGTTCTGTTCTCCCTACCAATCCCCATTGCCCATGTAAATCACCCAGGATGACAGAGGAGGATTTGGAAGAGGTAGAAGAGAAAGATCTCCTAAGTGCAGATTCATTAATTCCTGTCTGGAGCTTTGAAACCAAAATTAAACTGTTCCACTTGTGATATTTTGTCAGTTTATTTTGTTTTGTGGGAGGTATCAAAATCATTCCCATCACTAAATAATAATACTTTGCGCTTTCATCCAAGGATCTCAGAGTGCTTTAGAAGGTCAGTAAGTGCAATATCCATTTTACAGATGAGGAAGCTTAGGCACAGATGGAAACAGGATGGGGCTTATTTTGAGGGTTTAAGTAGTGTGCCCAGATACCAAATGTAAAAAATTGGGACAGGGGGTGAGGGGTAATAGGTGCCTATATAAGAAAAAAACCCAAATCTTGGGAATATCCCTATAAAATTGTGACATCTGGTCTCCCTAGGTTTAAGTGATGCACAGACTTTGTGCTGGCCCTCTACACTAGAGTGATTTTCACCTGGAGAGATCAAGTGACTTGCCCATGGTTACACAGAGTGAAATTCAAAGTAGGACACAAGCTGGACACAGGCCTTGCGATACATCTCTATACAAGGAAGACTTTCCCTCACAGTGAACCACCAGCAGCAGCAGCAATAGAACTCATGTTTCCTTATGCCTAGTTCCCTGCTCTAACCACTGGGAAGTACTGCCTCCTTCTATTGTCTACATCATACTGCATTGCTCCATCAGGGTGTTTCTATTTGTGTACGCTCTACTTCATTCAAACGCACCCTTTTGCTAATAGATGAACGGTGTGTGTTTGCAGTAATTACAGAACATGTTGTCCTTTTCATTTATGTCTGCACAATCCAGTTTGACATCATGTCATAAAAGTTTATGTGCTGTATTCTTTCAGCTCCTTGCTAATATCCCTGGCATTCTCTCTGGCTATCCAAAATCAATATCATTGCTCCTCTCTCCATAAAAAATGGAGTGTTGAATAGGGTCCAAATGTGCACACTGACAATTTGCAGCAATTAGATGCAGTGCTAACAAATGGCCATCCCGAGGGTGATAAAACAGGACCGAAGGATCACTGGTGTCATACACTGGGGAACCTGGAAATAACTGGTACTTAAAAAGAGTGGGTTCAGCCTCTCTTTCTTTTTCTCTGCGCAGGCAGAGAAACAGTGAAATCAGGACAGAGAGGCTGAGGCATTCAAATTAGGAACCTTGGTGATCAATTTTTACTTGCAGCTGGTGGATTGTAATCAATGTTAATTAACCAGACTCCTTTTCGGAATAGGATAGATCAGGAGAGTAACCTGCATATATTTTTGACTAAGACAACTGATTTTGCAGGTCCTCAGGAAGGGAGAGAGTGATGACTCCGTAAGCACCAACAGAATACAAGATTAGGAGAGAGAAAATGGAGTATTTTTATGTCCCTTTAGAATGCAAGTGTCTGGAGATGGGGAAATGGAATGACTGCATCATTCAGGGGACTAGCAATGAATGCGACAGAACAACAGCTCACTTGGTAGGCCTTGTTCTAATTCAGTTCAACTTGCTGTGATCAAGAGTTGTTTCTATTGTCCTTCTGACCTAAGTGTAAAATATCTGCTGGTCTCAGTCCAGCTCCTCAAGGAAAAGTTCCAGACTACAAATCAGTATCTCCAACTCTCAGAATTTTCTTGCAATATTTGACATTTTTCATAAAGTCCTGCCTCTTGGCTGGGTGTGAGTAGGTGAGACTCTCAGCTTTCATCTTAACAATAAAATAAGTTTTGAACCTTTCATGCTTGCAGAGAAAAGCTTGAAAATGTGACTCACGTGCACCCTAAAGGCTCAGAAACCGGAAGACACAGAAAGAGACTCAAACTATGTAATTTTTGTTGTGTTTTAATCCCATGATTTTGGGGGGGGCTGACTCATGATTTTTGAGCTCTTGGTGTTAAAAATACTGCACCTTTGCTGGAAAAAAAGACCAAGAACTGAATAAATGTAAGGACTTATTCCAAAAAGTTGTCCTGACAGATGGGAGGAGCTTGAGGAAGTTTGCACTGCTCCTGCATGTGCTGTACTTGTCCTGTGGATAAACTGAAGGCTTTATTCTGTCATGCTGTCAGGTACTGACTTTCACAAACATGAAAATCACTTTAAAAATTCACAAGGCAAGAGAGGGGAAATACACCGCAAAGCAGAATTTATATACTCGTCTGTATGTAAACCTTCTGGCTGTATTGATCTGTGAATTTAGTGAATAAAGTTGTCTTTCCAGGGATTTTTGACTGGAATCAAAAGAATGAACTCTAGATAATGCTGGAAACTGTGTTATTATTGCCCATTCTTGGAAAAAGTAGTGACAGTAAACTCTCTGGAGCAAGGGCCATCTTTTTGTTCTGTGTTTGTACAGCACCTAGCACAATGGGGTCCTGCTCCATGGGTATGGCTCCTAGGCACTCCTGCAATACATATAGTCTCTAAGAATGAGAAATAAAACAATAATACTGTTTCCAGTGCTACAGAGAACAAGAATGGGCTTCTGACTAGTGTATTTGACTGGGTCTCAAGAGATATGGGTTCAATTCCAACCTCAGCTACAGACTTCCCATGTGAAGCTTGGGCAAGTCATGTAATCACTCCATGCCTCAATTTCCCCTCTCTAAAATGAAGATAGTAATACTCCCTTTGTCTGTCTCATCATTCAGACTGCAAACTCATTAGGGGAAAGACTGCCTCTTGCTATCTGTTTGCACAGCACCTCGTACCCTGGGAGCTCCAATCTCAGATGAGGCCTCTAAACACTATTGAAATACAAATAATAATGTCCTTCTTGCATGAAATTAATATGCATAGAAAAGTGATAGGTAATTTTTTGAGGTTTCTAAAATTTATTATTTAGAATTTTTCTCTCTCAACTTCTAAACATTTCTGAAATAATTTTTCTGTGAAATAAGTTACACAGTAGACTGGCGTTCCCATATGCCACTGTCCTAATTTAACATAGCTTTGTACAATGGTGTCCTTCCACTGCTAGAAGGGAAAAAAAATAGTCCCTGTCTAGTACTGATGCTGTAGGGATATGGCAGGAACATCTGTTATGATTTACTGAGCACTGCTACAGTAAGTTTTAATGTAACAATACAGCAAGGGATTCAGAGGTACAGAAGTGACAGTGAAATTGGACAACCTTTCAATATGAAGCGCTTGAAGTTGTTCCCCTTTCCATTAAAATGAAATTAAACTGAAAAAAAAAGGGGGGAGGGGAGAGGCGCTGATAGTCCATGAACCTATTTGCTGACACAGGCATCAAATTTCCCACCTCAGGGAAGTGTAAACACTTTAAGCCAAATGTGCTCTTGGAAAATCCAGTATATGATCCATGTAAATGAAGCCACACCTTTTTCCTAAAAAGCTTGCCTTCTCCCTTCGCATAAGGCACAACATTTAGTTGTGAGTGAGCACCATGGTCAGAGGTGGAGTTTAACTAAGAAGTGTGTACCTAACAATTACTCAGGAGGAAAAAAGCTTATCTACTTTGGGAGCGAGAGCCTTTAATTCTGAATCTAGACTTTGTAAACCAAAAAAAAAAAAAGGGGGGGGGGGTTAAAGAAATGTGTTAGCGAAGAACCCTTGACTCTTGTTAACTCTTGCTCAATACTGGTCTTAAAGCTTTAAAATTGTGTCTCTAGGAGGTACTGTGTAATAACCAGGGTCAAAATTCATCATAGAGGCAGCAGTGAAACTGCTTAAAGGTGACAGGAAAGAAATGGGAATACACAAGTTCTTGCATTTATTTCTCCCTGGCTGGCTCTTTAGTGGGAAGTCTAGTAAATAATTTAAACCACTGAATTTTATTCCAGGAACTCGATCATATGAAAATGTGTGAAATAGTTGAAACTACAGCATCATTATACAAAGGGCTTCTTTACGTCTTACTCTGTGTACAAACTGCCATTTCAGCTGAATGATGCTAACTTGCGGTAGCCACAGGTGTGAGTCTCCTAGCATACCTGAAGGGCCTTGTGTCCGATATAAAGGAATAATGTCAAGGTAGTTAAGAAGCTGTGCAAAAGACTCAAAACAACGAGATTTGGAAATGGTCTGGTTCCTTTTGAATCTCAATGGTTAGCTTAGGTTCATCAAAAGTTTTGTTAACCTAGGTCCATTTTCAAGTGAATTTATGATTGAGGACATTAAACCAGGAGAAGTTCCGCTGTTTAAAATAGGTTTTAATATGAGACTTAGGGCTCATTTGAAAACCAGCAGTAGCCAGAACATGTTACCAGCAAAACAGTCCCTTAAAGGGTCTGTTTCACCTACTATAAGTTAGAGACGTAGTTTTCAAACTTTCTTTCTGGCAACCCAGTTAAAGAAAATTGTTGATGCCCATGACCCAACAGAGCTGGGGGTACAGGGTGTGGGAGGGGCTCAGCTCTGGGGCAGAGGGTTGGGGTGCAGGGGTGAGGGCTGCGGGGTAGGGCTGGGAATAAGGGATTCAGGATGTGGGAGAGGGCTTTCGGCTGGGGCAGGGATTGGGGGATGGGGTTGGGGTGCAGGCTTACCTCAGGCAGTTCCTGGTCAGCGGCGCAGCAGGAATGCTAAGGCAGGCTTCCTGCCTGTTCCGGCACCGTGGACCGTGCTGTGCCCCGGAAGTGGCCAGCAGCAGGTCCAGCTCCTAGGTGGAGGTGCGCAAGCAGCTTTGTGTGGTTCTCGCCCGCAGGCACCACCATCCCACCCAGCTCCCATTGGCTGGAAATGTGCTCAGGGTGGGGGCAGTGTGCGGAGCCCCGTGGCCCCCCTGCCTAGAAGCCGGACCTGCTGCTGGACATGTCCGGGGCGCAGCACGGTGTCAGAACAGGTAGGGACTAGCTTGCCTTAGCCGGGCAGCACTGCCAATGGAACTTTTAACAGCCCGGTCAGCGGTACTGACCAGAGCCGCTGCGACGCAGTGCTTTCCACTCCGCAACCCAGTACTGGATCGCGACCCGCTGTTTGAAAACCACTGAGTTAGAGCAGGGTCCTTCTCAGGACTTGGCGTCACCTTTTCCTCTCCTCAGTGCAGTTGAGAACTAAGCCATTCATGTCCACAGAAATAAAACCAGCAATTTCACAGTAAAAACATAATTTTCTTTGCCATAATTGACATTTCCCCACATTTTTGCAAAGTAATCTGAAACAAGAATGAACAATTTCCTTTCTCACCAGTGTTGTCACACAGCCCTATTTACAGCCTAACCTGTGATAATTTCTTTGTTTGCTACAAGATAATCATCTTGGGCCATATTTATTCATCCCTGCTGATACAGAGTAGTTTAATTTCCACAACCCTGGCAGCAAGAGCTACCACATCCTAGAGAGACTAGTCTTAAGGGAGGCCTAGAAGATTTAAGTTCTACCAAGGTCTCCAGAGAACCTTGTCAGTGGAGGTTTCCACAGGAATATGCTGAATCAGCACATCTCTGGCTGAGGTAGCCACCCTCCCTCCTGAGTCAGCATTGCCTACTTTGGGGGTTACACTGAACCCCTGTAGGAATCCCGGCAGAGCAGGGGTTGGAACCATTTTTTGTTGCATCAATCTCTCTTTCTGGCAGACTTTCCACTGCTGGGGCTCTGTGCAGGATAAATTCAGGTAAAAAATGTGACCTCTTATATTTATAGAGATCTGGAAATGCCTTACAAACGTTAACAAAGGACTAACAAACTCTACAGTGAAACTTTCATGAATGGCTCAGTCCTGCAATGTGCTGAGTACCCTGAGACATGCTGCGCACCTTCATTCCTTACTGATGTCAATCAGGAGAGGTGGAAGCTCCCTGAAAGTGGGAGCAGGGCCACTGGGGCCCGAATTGTGGCCCTTTCCCCCTGAGGTCCCAGCCCCATGCTGCCTCTTCTCCCTGAGGTCCCGTCCCACCCGCAGCTCACTCCTCTCCACCACCACCCCATCACTGGCCCTTACACCCAGTAAAAAGTAGGAGGTCATAGCCTCCCACTTTTAAAAGTGATGGGCCATGGCCCCCCTGGCCACCCTTGTTCCAGCACCCCGATGTCAATGGGAGTTGAGGGCATTCAGCACCATCCTGCAAGATTAAGCCCCAGGAACCACTTCCAGTGACCACTTTACAGCATCCCCAAGGTTTCCAAGTACAATCTGGTTCAATCTTTATTGAAGACTACCTCATGCAGGCAACTTGCTGGTCCCTTGACCAGCAAGTTGCTTAAGACATGTTTGTAAAAGGGTCACCACTGAAAAGCAACCTCCCCTTTGGTAAAACAAGGCAACTGTTTAATGGCACATAGTAATACTTCATAAGAGGTTTAAATGGAAAGTGAAGAACATAAGAAAACAACTTCCCACCCCCAACAGCAAACTGTCTAGAATGCTTGTCCTAGAATGCACTCATTTCTAATGGAGTATAACATAACATCAGGGTGCGTCAGGCAAACTGATGTCGCTGGTTTAATTAATATTAAAAGATAGGGAATGTCCGAGGTTTCCATGCACATGTTTAGTTTTCAGCATGCAAGTTGCCCATTATCTTGGCATAAAATATATTTAAAATAAGCATGAAACATCAAGTCCAAAAATTTTGGAGCTTATAACATACACAGAATCCTCAACATCACACAAACAGCTTGTATCACACTAGACGCCAATGTCAACATGGTTCTGGATGAAAATTGTGTTATTTAACAACCAGCTAGTGATTAATTTTGAGCAGAATTCCAATGAATAGACTGAGCATTTATTTTTCAAAACTAAAAGTAGTATATCCATATTTTTTTTTCAATCACAGTCTTGATTTTCTAATACCTTCACTTAGGAAAAAGCCTGTCAGCAAAAATGCTTAACAGGTTTGCCATTGGATGTGTTCGTTCAATGCCAGTTCCAACAACAATTATGATGACATAAAGCAGTGCAAGTCTTATGAGTTTTACTCCATTGATACAAGGAATGGTAGTAAGTACAAGTCCTGTGGAATTACAAACCCATTCTAATGTCACAACTGTCACTTTTTTTTTTTAAAGTCACAGTGGTTCTCTCTATTTTAGGTCTCATGCCAGGTTCAGCATTCATTCAGTGCTCTCCATTTAAGGTAGTCTGGCTGAGCAGGGAGTTTGAAGTCAGGTCACTCATACCACTTGCCTCCTTTCCCCGGCTCCTTTTGATGGTCTAGCCTTCTCACACATATTAGATGTCAAATAGGGATAGTGGTTAGAGTGTGGGATTTAGAGACAGACGATGTGGGTTAGCTCCTTGGATTGCTTTCTGACTTTGGGCAAGTCATGGGTTAGTCTCTTTGATCTTCATGTGTAACATCGGGGTAATTATACCCACAATTAATATGTCTACATCTGGAGCTGGGGATGTGGTTTCCCGCTCACATAGACGGACTTGTACTACCTCTCATCAAGTAAGCGTGCTAAAAATTGTCATGTAACCACGGTAGCGTGGGAAGAGGCAAGTAGTGGCAAGGGCTAGCCACCCCAAGTACAAACCCACCTGGACCCCAGGAGTACATACTTAGAGCAGCTAGCCCGTGCCTCTGCTCTTCATGCTACCACAGCTATGCTACTATATTTAGTGTGTTAGCTTGATAAGAGTGCCACAAGTATAGCCACGTGAGCTGGGAATCATTCCCCCAGTTCTAAGTGTAGAGGTAGCTATTGTAGAGTACTTCTTGAGATCTTTGGAATGCTATGTATAGTTATTATTTAGAGTCTGACAGGGGACACTGATATCCCAAAGCCATATTCTGATTATAGGGTTAGGCCTTTTGGCTGATGTTAGAGTTCTGCAGAAACTCTTGACACTACACAACTGAAACTTCATGACTGAAACATACAATACTACCTGCACGTGGCATTACAGTAAATGGGGTGGCGGTGCTGAGTAATATAGATGGGGAAGAACATAGATGATACCCATGGTGGGGTTGGGGTGTAGTGAGGATCTTGTGGGTTAGAGAATGGGTACCTCTAACCAGGGCCGATGCAACCCATTAGGCGACCTAGGTGGTTGCCTAGGGAGCTAACATTTGGGGGGCAGCGACCACGGTGGCCAGACCTTCCGCCGCCTCTGTCAAGGGCGGGATTTCGGGGCGGGACCTTCAGCCGCCTAGGGCGGCAAAACAGCTGGAGGCGCTCCTGCCTCTGACTCACTTTCTAGTATAAAAACTACATTGGGAAATATTAAGTAAATAAATATAATAAATTTAAAATAGCAGAAAAAAGCCTTGTAAAACATTTTCCGTATCCTTATCCTTTTATGTTCTGAAGGTTCTGTAGTCTGTAAATTTAACACTAATAACGTAAAGGCATAATTTGCATATTTGATGAATATACATTACCTTGTTTATATGAACAACTGCATATATCTTGATTACTGGAACTTAAGCCTGGGCAAGGCTTTAGCATAGAACGAGCTTTAGGAACATAGGAATCACTGTGCTCTCAGCTGGCTCTGGCATCTCCCTGGACTGGTGTCCAGGTAACTCCGGCAGCTCTTTGACGCCCTGCCTCTGGCTGCTGAGTGTCCTGGAACCAGGAAAAGGGCTGTGGTTTGATTACAAATGCAATGTTGCCAGCTCTCACTTTCTTGCAATGATCTTGCATGACTCTTGCAATATTTTATGGTTTTTAAAGCTCCAGACTCCTGGACTCAAGTTTTTATGTGAGAACCTCATTTAAAAAAATAAAAAAAAACCTTGTGATGGCAGAAAAAAAGCTTGAAACGTGAGCCTTTCAGGATTGAAAAAACAGAAAACAAACAAAACTACCCAAAAGTATTAATTATTATTAATGATTATTAATTTGTAAACCAATCTCAGTTCTGGGGGGGACTTAACTCAGGAGTTGTGAATGCTTGGAGGTGGCAATACTCTTAGTACTGTTGTTGGCTGCTGCTTGTCCTGAGCTGTGAGGAGGAACTGGCTGCTTCCTGCCATCAGCTGAGGGACGTTGTGACTGGGCTGCTGGTCCCTAGCTGGGTGCCTGGCTTTCACTGCTCCTTGTCTCTTGCTCCCTGGTTGGGTGGACTCTGGCTCTGACTGCTGCTCAGTGATCACTGCTCCATACTAGAGCACTGTCCAATGTCTCTCCCATGGATGAGTTGTTTGCCCTAAGCTAAGCCTCTATGGTTAGCCTTACCCATAGAGATCCAGCCTAGAGTGGCCCTTGTCTCAGCCTAGACTGTCTCTTCTGTTCTCCAGATCAGATGGTTGAAACTCCTAGGCAGCAAGTGTTCAAAAAGTGGCTAAATGCAGAAGTCTCTTAACCCATGCAGGAGTTGTAATGGGCTGGCTTTCTTTGGGAGCAACTTTCAGAGTGGAGAGGCTACTTCTGATATAGGGTGACCAGACAGCAAATGTGAAAAATTGGGACAGGGGATAGGGGGTAATAGGAGCCTATATAAGAAAAAGACCCCAAAATCAGGACTGTCCCTATAAAATCAGGACATCTGGTCACCCTATTCCGATAAGCCCCACAAAACTGAAATGTTTTTGTTTAAAGAATGAAATGTGAAATGAATGGCCAGACTCCAATAGTGAAGAGCCACTGACTTGCATGCTAGGGGGTGGAGGGGAAGAGAGTGGGGTGGATAACTGAGTGACCAACTTTCTTAATTGTGTATGAGTCTCATGATACTTGGTGTTTTTCATGAAGCATTATTGAGACAATGTATTCAGTTTCTGGGAAGAATGGAATGGGAAGACACTAGAGGTAGAAGCATGGGTTCTGCTTCAGGTTTTGCAAAACCCATGAATTTACAAAACAAACAAATAAACAAAAAGAAAACCATCAAAACAAGAACCCTTTTGGGTTTACTGAGACTCTTGTGAGTTTAATTTAAAATCAGACATTTATTTCTACTGGAAGCGAACCTTGTGCTAGACAAACAATGGAGATTTTTGCTTGAAAGTAATTCTTGTTCTGCTTTTACTAATACCAGGGAAATAAAATTAAATAAAACATGCAGCAGCCAAGAATTAGTCCCACTTGAACATGATCCACAAAGGTCCTAAATTCTGTTCTCAATCTAGAACCCAGGGTTCCTGAGAAGGTTCTAACTGTAACATGATGAGTTCTCCCTTTCTCACATAAGAAAAGTAGATTCCAAACGTAACCCCCAAGAAAAATATGTCCGCAAGATTACTCCAGGAAATGGGAAATGCTTGTGATGGGCTTGCCATTGAATGACCTCATTCCCAGAAATCTGTTTGTAATGAGTAATAATAACAATGAAGATGTCATCAAGCAGTAAAATTCTCTTGAGAGCTGGAGCCTGTTCTCAGCTCAGTGTATGTAAATAGTTTAAATATATGTGGCGTTACAAGATCCTAGGGTCTTGTCTGCAAAAATATGATAGGATAGCTTTTTTTCCCCTGTACAAAAACAAAAGAATTTTTTTAAAAAAAGTTATACTTAAAATTCTGTTACCCAGATTATCCAACTGTACTGGAAATGTAGGGCTAAATTCTACCCTGTGCACTGAAGATGCTCAAGGACATAGGCAGTCTTTCTCCCCCTAACAAAAAGCAGCTCTCTCAGTGGTACTCAGGATCCCATAGGACACCTGAGGCAGATCCAAAAATGAAAGCCAGGTCCTCCAACTCCCAACCCTGTGCCTTAACCACAAGACTATCCTCCCCTCAACCATCTTTCAAGAGAGCTATAAACACTCTAGTTCTAAAAGGGAACTTTTTTGAAAAGTAATTTTCATTTCCCAGCTTTGATGTATGTACAAAACAAAGTCCCTACTATACTATAGATCTGGTATCTATGTGTTCCATTTTTACAGCCTGAAAAGAGAAGTTTGACATTCTGCTCCTGCAATCTGCAGTGATTCCCTGACAACAGACATGTGATCTGCAAAGAATCCTTCAAGACAGAGTAGTCCCTGTTTACTCCTGAGACCGGATCACTGTTCTCAGCTACTTCAGGACTGCAGGGATGTCCACTCAGAATTGTTGAACTGAGCCATGATCTCACAACATTTTAACAAATAAATTCCACAAAAAAAATCCCCTTAGTCTGTAGTGAATCCCCTTATCTAAACTGTGCATGTGCCCACATTGAGGAAGGATGAGGAATTATGGAATATATTTCTTTGTTTCTACATTCAAGGAAAAAATTTGCTCATAACTATAACCAAGGAAGGAGGCAACACCTTTTTTATGAAGCTACACATTGCTACGAATGCTTATACATTTTCCTGAAAACTACATTGAGTGTACTGAGAGCATGGCACTTTGTTCAGCACAGATAATTTGAAGTGCAGGTGGACATGGAGATCTTGTGAAATTACAGAGTGTAGTGTGGTATTGGTCATCCCTCTCCCTCTGGCTCCAAGGGAGACTACTCCACCTTGCTGTGCCACTGTGAGGGCAGCGCCATTGCACAGGGGAAGTTAGTGAATCAAGATCTAGGAGGCCCAGTCCTCAAGCAGGTTGGGGCAGAGCACCAAACAGTCTAGGGGCTGGGGCCTTCAGGAACAGCCGAGCACCAATCAATCTAGGAGCCCAGGCCCTCAGGCGGGGGTGGGGGCAAACAAACAGTCTTAAGGCTCAGACCCTTAGGCAGGGCAGAGCTAACCAACAGTATCACCTGTAATCTTAGCTCAGGCAGACAGCAAACAAACATAGGCCTCTTGGCCTAATGTCGGTAAGCTGCCACCCCAGTAACAGGTTTGGCAGCAAGGGGTAGGGGGCCCCGGGCCCAACCTACTCCACCAGGTGCCAGCCCAGGACCTTAACCACTGGGTCAGCAGGGATCCAACAGAAACACACTGACCGGGGTTCAGGCCACAACACAACCAAACTACTATCTGGTGTCCATGAGCTACTTCCTACACTCCCCTCGTGATGTACCTGTGTCTTGGGGTTGTCCTCCATCTCCCTGGGATACACTGCTAGTGGCAGTCCTGGTAGCTTCTCGGCATCCTGGTCAGCTGGTAGCTCTGGCAGGTCTGGTGAGCCCTCAGTGCTGCAGAGGTCTTCTCCGGGCTTCCACTCCAGCAGCAGGTGGGAAGTGCCTAACCGAGCTGGAGGCCCCACCTTTTATACTTCCTGTCCCGCCTCTCAACTTCCAGTGTAAGGGGCGGGCCCAGCCTGGTTCCTCCCCCTCTGGCTTAAAGGAAGGCTACTCTGCCTCACTATACAGAGATATTGTCCCACAGGACATTTTTTGACATTCTTTGCCATTTGATGCAATGTGGCCATTTCTAAGGCAAAATACTTGTATAAGTGTCAGGGATAAGACATCTCTGTCAGAGATGATGTAACAGTATGCAAGGAACAGCATCAAGGGAAGGGAAAATGCTCCATCTTTCCCTTAGGTTTGGTGGCAAAATTTAATAACAGGTTTCAGGAGCCCTCTCCCAGGCAACATTGGGACTGACTTGAACCATTGAACCATTTGTCATTGGTTTATGACAAAAGGTAAATGGGAGCACCCAATTTACCTTCTCTTTGCCAATCCTGACTGTGCAGTCCTCTTTCGTGTCCTTTCTTATTCATCTTGGGCTGGATTCTGGCCCCTGTTTGAGCTCCTTTGCTGCTCTGCACCAAGCAGAGCTGTTTTCAATGAGCTGTCAGGTGTTATCCACATGGTCTGCAGATAGCTGGCTGGTCACATGGAGCTGTTTTTTCTCCTTGTCTCCAGCAGCTCAGATGTGTTAAGACAGCAAAAAATACATTTCCTAATATTCATTTTCCATGTAAGAAATGGCTGTAGTTACCACAGGGATGTTATCTGATCATGAACAGAAAAAAAGCTGGCCTGTGAGAAAGAGTCTTAAATCATGGTCTATGATAGAAGCACTGTTGAAGCCCACCGATATAAGATAAAAGCACAGGTAAAGAAATCATTGTTGATGGTCTTCGTTATTTTGGTTTTAAATATATATGATTATTTACCTGTGTCTCTTTGAGGCATTTGGGTTTTAGCATTTATCTACTAAAAATGTTTTGTGGTAGGGTATTTTAGAGGCACTGTGTTTACTTAGAAACCATAGACCGGTATTAGACATTAGGGCTTTATGAACACCTGATTGTCCACTCACCACAAACTTCTTCAGACCCAGCCCTGCAATCAGATCCACGTGGGTGAACACTTGTAGCCAGATGGAACAACATTTAGTGGAGGCTTGCTTGTGAAGATTGATTGCAGGATCAAGCCCATGGGTCCACACACACTGCACTAACTCACTATGCAGTGAACTTAATCCACTTTCAAAGTGGATTATACAATATTTATTAACTGGAAGGCTAGTATGCTTTAAGAATTGTGTCATGCACACAGATCATTTTAATGCGCACAAACCAAAGCTTGTACACAGTAAACCCTCAATGCAGACAAGCCTTTAGTGTCACATGGACTGGGAGCTGTGGGAAGTTGACACCCAGAAATAGAAGAATTAGAATGTGAAAAATTCTAATTTCTGTTTTTGTAGAGGGGTATGGGAGTATAGAGAGAGATGATGTGATTTTCAAAAGTGCCTAAATCCAATTGGATTTGTGTCCCTAAGTCACTTGGATGCTTGAAAAGCCCACTCTTATTCACTGGTGAGTCCTGATAGTATTATCAGCAACTGCTAACTAGTTTTTTTTTTTAAATTTGAATCTCAAACTCTGAATATAATTGTACTATCAGCATAAAAACAATTTACTTTTTCCCACTTTTCAGTCTTTATTTCACTTTATTATTTTAGACAGCTTCTGCTATTTAACTAGTTATTTTTAATGCATATTAGATTATTTTACTGTGGCATCATGGGAACAATCAATGCCCTCATTTAATAATGTATCACTTCATTAAATGCCCCATGTAATTAAATAAAACAAATACTATATTGATACTGGGTAATAAAAATCCCTTATCAAATAGTTTTACTATGATCACAGTCATATATGCAGCACTTGCTACTAATGCTAAAGTATGAACAAAATGTTGCATATTGAGACGTAGAAACTAAAAGAGAAACGGCTGGTGGGTGGGGTAGGGAGTGGCCTCGCAATGAAGTAGTCAGCCAGGCATCCATTTTCTATTCTGATTTTTTAAACTCCAGTGGTTTGCTATACCTGTCCCAGTGGGATGTGCCTTCTTTGCTGCTGAATCTGTCAGGACACGGTACATCCTTACCATCCACTGACTCCAAAGGGATGCTGTCAAAATGATGGCAGTGCAGACAATGGGAGGAGAAGCCAAGCAGCAAGCAAGTTAACAGGATGTTGTGATATAGGGCTATTGAAGGAAGACATCTCACAACAGTAAAAAGCGGTCTCTCGTGCTCCCATAACTATCAGGACTTTTTTCTAAAGCCAGCCAACAAGCCTGAAACTGCCCCTTCCTGATGCACCTAGAAATGTCAGCTCTCATTTTTTTAGGAAAGAACTTCCTAGCTCTTTGCCTTACAAAGAGATCCGTGGAAATGTAAACCCATGAAAACTGATTGGGAGGGTTGGAAGATTGTCACTGATTTTTTCTAAAGATCATGGATTATTCCATCCCCCCTAAAGCTAGCCAGGGCAGACCACTGGAATGCAGGCAGGGCCTTCACTTTTTGGGAGGATCCCAGATCGGTTTGCACGGAACACTATCTACACAGAACACTAAGTCACGTTTAACATCTTGTTATCTAGTTTGTTAAAACATGATATATTTTCCAGTGTAGTACCATGGCAGCTGCAATCCGCTGGGGTGCTTGGGCAAAAAGCCCCAGGGTTTAAATGGGAGAGAACTTGTTGGTAGGGCGTTCTTCTGAAGGATTCCTTGATTCTGGAACTACTTCATCCTTGGTTCCGACAGTGCCTAGATTTGCTGACTCTCGTGCTAAGGCTTATCTACTTCCTTGACGTTTCCTGAGGGAGTTGAATGACGTACGTGGCTAAAAGGGAGAGGAGTTTATTTGGGGTTATTTAGAAGGAGTTTATTTGGGGTTTTAGTTATATTGGTCTGTATGAATTTTGTATGTACATTAACATCTTAAAGCACTTGGAATATTAGGCAGACACTCGATAAATTGAAATAGAAACAAAGTAATATTTTTACCAAGAAAGAAATGGGGGACCAGGACATAATCCTTGACTTTGAAGTGGTTTCATTTTTATGATTATTATAATGTTAAATGAACAGAAACTGGCTTTTTAGGGGGAGATTTTTACCTTCATCATTTATTAGCCATGTGTAACTGCTTAAATGGCAGAGTCACCTTTCCATGTCATTAACTTTGTATAATTCCTCTTTGTGTATAAATATGACGTGTGTGTTCAGCCTCCAGTATGCTGATGTAACTCATGTTAAAGCTAGAGCTTGTTTCCATTCATTAGACATTCCATTTTGTCTATGATGCCAAAGTTTTCCTTTTGGAGATTTTAGTCCCCACCCTCCTTTAGTGAGGGAAGGTGCCTACGGTATACGTGCAACAAAACAAATACAGAGAAACCCCTCTCCATGTAGCAAAGCATCATCATGACATTGCAATGCCCAATACTAGTTATCTACCACTCATTTCCAGCGATTGTGCTAGCTCAGGATAGGAGGAGGAGCAGCCCATTTTGGGTGGTTGTACGTCATCATGGGTGTTAATGTCATTGCAAAATCTTGTGCAATAGGACATGGCACAGGGAAGAACATAGGGATAAGTGGAATAAATGTATATGAAAGGAGTCTAAGTTCCCCATGCAGGACCATAGCCAGCCAAACAAAAGTTTTGTGTACATATTCAGGCATGGAGCTGTGTAATGGAATTTCCCATATGCTTGCAAACACCTTTGCCTTAGCTACACTATGGAGTGTCAGGAGAGGATAGGCTATCAACAGGGTCATTCTGTTTCTCAGGGATTTCAGCTGGGGGCAGGGTCTTGCTTTTCTCCTGGAGGAGGAGGAGAGCTGGAGGAAGCAAGGTTTTCTTTCCCTCTTTGCTTCCCTGAGCAGAAAGGGATCCAGCCAGGGAACTGATCTTTCTGGAGGACAAAAGTGGCAGATAGGGGACTCCCAGTTTGGTCAATTCTCCCATTAGGTACTGGTGGAGCTCTATCTGATGGAAGGAAGACTTGGAGCTCCATATACTCCTGAATGACGCATCATCTCCTGCTGCTGCTCTGACTTCAGACTCTCCTACCTGATGAATCCTCATTTCACCCACCAGTGAAGAGGCAGGAGGAGAAGGGGACACTCTGGCAGAACTGACCTACCTCAAGCCTTGGAATGGGGGGGAGGATTTTAGCTGCACGCCACCATATTCTCTCTTATATAACCTCTGCTCATTTCTGGAAACACTTTAACTCCAGCTGAAGCCTTAACAATAGAAGAGTAGCCCAGCCCTGTTATACACCCTTATAAAAATTATAAACTTTCTAGTGATTGCCAAGAACATTAGCAGCACTTAAAATAACATGGCCACTGGGCAGTGCTTGTGGCCATTACTGTGGAATCCTGTAGTAATTTTTACAAATTAAAAGTGAACTAAATAAATTATACGTTTTATTGACCATATCTGTGCTGCACGAGTATCTCATAGAACTTATTAAGACTTCCAAAGTGCTGTCCCAAGATGCACTGGGCTCAGTTTAAAATCCAAAATGGCTTCTCAAGTAGGAAGAGACGGTCTCTTCTTTGGTTGATCCATTCTTTTGGACAGCTCTGGTAAGGGTTATTTCCCTAGGACATTACAACATCCGCATTGTCAGGAAAGAATAAGCTGGGATGTTTTTCTGGAAGACAGCTTTGGTTTTCATATTGCAGCAATGTGTGTCATTCTGAAATATCTTCAAAGCTTTGCAACTGGACTTCAATTTAGTCCAATAGTTCTGAGGATCATTACATTTTGAACAGAGGATACAGTTCTTTTTTTTAAAATTACACTTCCAGCCCTTTTGCTTGCAGAGATAAGCTTCTGAATATAAACAGTTGCAGTAATTAGGTGTATTCAATGCATAACATGGGAGACAGTTATTACCCCACTACCACCATTATTTTTTTAAGCAATAGCCATCACAGTTCACTTTCCATTGATATCAGGAGCAGGCCACGATTTTGCTCCACAACAAAACCAAAAGAGAGCAAACACTTATAGCTAAAGCAGCAGCAGAGTCATGTGCATAAGGGCAGAGTGTTCAACATCCTTGCTAATAAATGTCAGCTTGATTTGAATCACTTGCTAAAGTGCAGAGTAGCTGAAGCCAAAAGAACACACCTTTCTTCAATAAAATGGAATCCCACAGCATAAATAAAATATTTCACCTGTGAAGAATGATTTATTATCTCCCACTCATGGGAAAGATGTATGTGATTTACCCCCTGATGACCACATCTCTTTGTTTTGGGGGGGGGGGAAACAGCATCAGCAACAACCTTCCCCCACCCCCACCTGCATTCCCCCCAAAATAATGCAAAACTGAGTGGAGCAAAAGGCTTGAGGCCTGATTTACCCCCACTTACCCCAGGTCAAATCAGAAGTAATTCCTCTGACAGCAGTGGAGTTACACCTGTGTAAGAGTAGTTTAAGTGAGAAGAGAATCAGAGTCTTGATTTTTGAAATCAATAAAGGTGCCCAACATTTTAGACCTGAAGGGGCACTAAGAGAAATCACTGATTTAGTTAGCTGGCCAAAAAGAATAATTCACTTTGGGCCTAAGTCCAATGTGAAAACCAAAGCTGTCCTCCAGCAAAACACTCCAGCTTATTCTTTCCTGACAATGCGGATGTTGTAATGTCTTAGGGACATAATCCTTACCAGAGCTGCCCAAAACAATGGAACAACCAAAGAAGAGACCATTTCGTCCTACTTGAGAAGCCATTTTGGATTTTAAACTGAGCCCAGTGCATCTTGGGACAGCACTTTGGAAGTCTTAATTAGTTCTATGAGATACTCGTGCAGCACAGATATGGTCAATAAAACTTATAATTTATTTAGTTCACTTTTAGGGGCTTGATTTAAGGAGTTGACAACAGATGTCAAAGCCAAGGAGGTATTCATGGATCAATGACCAGGTTTAAGTGTTGTCTAAGCTCTCACTTCACTTCTCCTAATCCCCTTGCTCTGACTCATACTCAGAACAAGGCAACCTTCATAAGTCTACTCATTATATCATCTTAAAGAGCCATCTCTTAAGCGTGACCTTTAGTTACATATGCAGAATGCAAAATTGTTGCTCAGTGATCAGCCTAGAGTTGGGCAAAAATTTTCAGCTGAAAAATGCAGATTCAGGTCAACTGAAATATTTTGGAAATTCATCTATTTGTTTCAGTCAAAAAAACACCACCTCAAAAAGAAATCAAAACTGTTTAGTTTCAACATTTATAGATGGAATGTTTCAATCTGAAATGTCTTTTCATTTCAATCTTACTTTTTAAAGGGGGGGTTAAAAAACCAAAAAGGTAACAAAACATTTAGTTTTGGGTTTAACACACTGTTGTGTTTGACCCCAAACTATTTTTTTTCTTTTTTGTTTTACTGTAAAATGTTTGTTTTGGGTTCTGTCCAGACATCAGTTATTCACACAGCTCTAGATTAGACGCCCCTTCTCCAATCCATTCACTAATCATTCCCAGGCCATTGTATACTATGGACGTTGGGGGTGACACACAATTTTGACATGTTCTTACTTCTTTTTTCCCCACTGCTCCCAGGTGGAAAAAACATGGTAAGAACTATGGGGAAGTGGCAAGTGAAAACATTACAGAGTACATTTACTATTTTTCCAGTACAAGTCTTCATCTTTCAGAAAGAAACATTGGGCTGGCCACAAAATCAGCTGTCTCTCTCTCTCATATCTGGCAAATTTTCTGTGCCCCGTCAGCTTTGCGTTGCTTCCCAGTGCAAAATCAACCACAAGCAGCGCTTACACTGGTGCTGGGAGTGTGGTGACCCTGCTGAGCCAATGACCTTCCTGGGACACTTTTAGGTGAAATAGATAATTACTAGAAATTCTTTGTTTTAATTTGATCCGGCTTTAAACCATATCTAGGAAGCCACTCAGTGCCTTTTTCTTTTCATTCTTCAGCAAAGAGTCAGTTAGACTTCTCATGCACTGATCACCAGTAGGGACAGCTCTGAATGCATGACCAGCCTTGGAAATTCTCATGCGGCTGAAAATATGTTGAAGAAGCTGCATGAAAAGATCACTGAGTGACTTACCCCTTGTTCTGTCTTCCCAAAGTTTATGGTCTCTAATAAAGGGGAAAATGTGGTTGTGTGCGTGACATGATTATTTACCTGTGTATTTATTTACATGAGTATTATTCACATGACTGATCATGTATTATTTACAAAGTGATCATTCTATATCTAGCCTATCAGTCCTCATGCTCAAAGGAAATCTGCACAATACTTTCCAAAGATGAGCCTGGGAGCTTAAATTCATTACTCTGCTAGACACTAAAAATCATGGGCTGAACAAAAACACTGGATTTATGGCTGTAAACCACTATCCCCCTCATTTTGTCCTATGACTGTAGAGATGTTAATAGGCAACTCTACCTTGCATGGTCCCTTACAATATGTGCTAACTACTTATGTTAAACAATCTGTTCCACCCTGCGTTTTGCTGTGACGGGGATACCTTTTTTTTTTGCTGGGAATACCTTTCCCAGACCTGAAGAAGAGCTCAGTCTGATTCAAAAGATACGACCTCGCCCACCTTGTCTCTCATGATTACTTATTTTTATTTGTAACATGCAACCCATTGCCTAAGTTGCTGGTTACCCTTTACATCACTAAAATGTAAGTGAAGGGAGACGCTGAGGAATGAACCATATGATTTAAAATGTGCAATTTTCCCATGTATCATATTTGCAATGACACTGCCCTGTTTTGGTTTCTGTAGATTTCCATGCAAAGGGGAAGCACTGGTATCCACACAAAGCCAGGATACCCTGGGTATGGAATCCTCCCTCATTCTGGAGGCAGGACACTGGGGACTTGAACAGACATGCTGTGGATTGCTGTAGTACTACATAGCCTCCTGTCCCCAGCCCCATGGAGTGTGTGACCAGTGAATCCTCTTATATCATAGACCCACTGACTGCACTGTTACCACCTCTAGTCTAACCTAAACTCCCTTGTGTGTTCCCTCAGACAAAGTCATCACAGAGCTCAGCCCTACAGTGCACAAAGGGTCAGTGAGTCTCCCTGCACTGTGTTTCCACTTTCTGACCTGCCTGCACAGCAAAATTGTTGCCATTCCACTGTATTTTAGGCCTTCTGCTGTCACAAAAGAACCAGGAAAATTTGGCCTTAGCATAGCAAACAGTCTACCCATTCAAACGTAAGCTCTGCAGTCACTTGAGCTGTTGCTTCATAGTTCCTCACACCTTTCAGGAACTAACAAATCAGCCTTCCTTGAATCAGCTCAGTTAGGAGCTGGTGGAATTATCTCTCTCCTTTATATGTTGTTACAAAGCACTGAAACCCATATCTTCAAGCACAAAGCAAGACATGTCAACATCATAAGCACCATTTTTCTCCAGAGGAGGTATTATCACCAGGTGCTGAAGAAAAAGAACTGCAAAGGGGTACACTGAGAAAGAGAGTATTTGGGATATTCCAGAACATTAATAAATACAAAGTTTGGAGGGCAGAATCCTGGTCCATGACTATGTCTCCTAGGAGCTATCATAATACAAATAATTAGTAGTAACAATGTACAAATTCACACACACACATAATGTAATTTTTGCCATGCATTTAATGCTATGGTAGAGTAACCCTGGTCGTCCTCTTTCTCCCCTACAAAGAAACAGCAGAAATATACCTCGATTCTAATTAATTCTCCTGTACTTGATAGATGCTTACTCATTTACACCAATCTGCACAGTGAGCTTTCAAAAGGGAACTTCGGAAGTATCTGGAGAATTCTCACTGACATTTCCAGTGTCTTGTTCAAACATAACAGAGAAAGATTCTGCCATTTCCATTGCTCAGTTTGAGTCTTTCTTTGATTGGGAGTTCTTCTTTGATTGGCTGTCTTTGGGTCTTGTTTTGCTCTCCATAGCTGTATTTTGTAATACTGTACGCACAGATTTGTTCAGGTCACAAGTGTGAGCACAGCAAAGCCAATGTTACTCAGCCTCTGAGTGGAATTTATTCCACCTTCCGCAGACAGTCCCATCTTCGTCACTGGGGCTTTCAGCTTTTGTTTGCAGAAAAATGATGGAAAAGTCAACTCTCTTTTGTGTCTGAGTATGGAGTTTTTAGCACTGTTTTGCATTGCAGAGAAGTTTTGGAAAGCCCACCTGCATCTAATGTGCTGTAATGTGATGTACTAATGTAATACAAGTTCTGTTTGCTTTTTCTCAATCCATTGCCTGCCTGTTGCATTATTACTGGAATGCTTCCAAAAATCATAATAAAAAAAGCCTGTTTAGAAAATGATTATCCAAATATCCGGGCTGTTCTTTGAGTAGCAAATCCATATCGAGCACAGATATCACAGTAATAATGTCTGGAAGAAAAGAAAAATGAAAAATGTCAGTCAAAGTAAACAGATTCCATAATATAACCCCCACGAGGCCTCAGTACGGTGTGTAATATATTCAGTTGCTCACACTTATCCCTTATTTTCAAAGCCATAAACTGGGGGGGATTTGTCAGAGTTTCAACAATGTAATTGTTGAGCTGTAAATTTTCCTGCTGGCAAGGTCCTGAGCTTTCCAATAATCACAGGCAGGGATTCAAGGTAGAACTCACACACAATGGATGGTTCTTAGGGGATGTGTGGAGATTTAGGAGGAAGCCTATGATGCCCACAAACTGTGCTGCCACAAAAGTTTGGAAGTGATCAGGAGCTCCACGCAGCACCATATATAGTTTAAAATGTATGATACATAAACACTTTAATTATGTTGCACGCAGAAGGTGACACACTATCCTTTGTGGTTGTGTGTGATTCCATGAGGAAGTACTGCATGTTTAAGGTCCATAAACCACCCAGATATTCTAGCATTTTGAGCAATCAGATGTATGTCCACTTAAATTCTTGGGGAAGAGGCTTGGCTCAGGGTTCATTTTACAGCAGAACCCAAGTACAGTCAAGGGAATCACCAATATTTCTGTTAATATGGGCTCTAGCCCAGTGTTTCTCAAACTGGGGTTGCCGCTTGTGTAGGGAAAGCCCCTGGCAGGCCACTGGCTGTGGTTCACTGCTCTGGGCCAATGGGAGCTGCTGGAAGTGGCATGGGCCAAGAGACATACTGGCCACCGCTTCCAGCAGTTCCCATTGGCCTGCAGCAGTGAACCACGGCCAGTGGGAGCCGCGATCGGCCGGACCTGCAGACGGGGCAGGTAAATAAACCGGCCCGGCCCGCCAGGGGCTTTCCCTGCACAAGCGGTGTCCCAAGTTTGAGAAACACTGCCCTAGCCCCTACTGGGGCTAAACTTCTTTTGACCACACACAGCTCATGGCCAGAGAGCAAGCTGTAGTGACTTTTTTTCATGTGGATGTTTATAGAGCTGGGTGTGTAAGATATGTGATGGGTCTCAAAGTGTTTATAGAAAATGCTGCCCAGACAACACTCACACTGAAACACTTGAGATCTGATGCTGATATACATAATCTAGCCGGTCATGGAGCAGGAGGAGAGAGTTTCTATTCATTTCTCCCTAGATTCAGGTACCAAAGACCTTTAGACAGCTCCCCTCCCCCTGGTTGTGCTTAATTTTTCTGTCTCGCATCATAGACTTAAGCATTTGCTAGCTCTTGGGGGAGAGAATACAAAGACCGAAGACTCTGGAGCATAGTCTACTACTTGATATCCTAGCTCTCACATAATTACTCTATTTATTGCTTGAAGAATAGCATATAATGCATTTCTATATGACCAGTGCAACTTATACTCCTCTGAAATGCATTGTAAGTAACCTCCCTCACCGGTTCACCCTTCTGAATACAAAATATGTTGCAATAATTATAATCTTCTGCTTCCCCACCACAGCCTAGGAGTGCAAGAGCCATGTCCATCCTGCCAGGATTTCTCCATTACACATACTGTACAGTTTCTTCTTTCCCAGGAGGTAACAAGAATACTCCTTCCTCCATGCCTTTCCACCAACTGCCTGTCAAGAAGGGCCCCATAATTCACTCGTTCACAGCACCGAATGCAGCTGGTGGTGCTGTGGTGGGATTTATCTATGCACTTCCAAGGGTCACCTGCTGTATGTGTCAGTGCAATGGGACATCACACCAGCTGCTTTACCTTCACGGCCCTTCTTTCAAGTCGCTTCAGCTCATTGGAGTTTGAAGCAACATAGTGGGCAGCCGCTCATCTGTAACATCCTGATGAGCTCCCTCTAGTACCTTTCCCTTTTTCTAAAAAGTATAGGTGGGTTGGGGAGGAAGGGAAGGGAAGGCTTCCAGAATTTAAGATATTATAAGCCGGTCAGACATCTTCCCCTCCAAAATCTGAGTTGGAAGGAGCAGCACAGCAGCCAGAGTCCCCAAAGAGGGAGCGCAAAGGTGGCTTTTACCCATGGGATTTTGGATGGCTCCAAGGACCAAAACAGACCTCAAATAAAACAAAATAGCCAGGGGCTATTCTCTTTTATCACAGCCTCCCTCAGTCCGGAGCAGCCCAGAATCTCCATATTTCCAAACACTCAGGGCCCTCCTACCTCCAGTACACACACACTCCCCAGGCTAGGGGTTGCAGGAAGCCAGTAGAGAGCTGTCCACGGGGGCTCAGTGCAATGCCTGCCCTAGAGAAATTCTCCCCCAGCCCTGTGCAGGCTGTTCTCAGCCCCTCGATGCAGGCTGGACAGTGCCAGAGCTCGAATGGCATCCCTTTGTGAGTTGGTAATTTGAAGAGGTTTTGTTTGTTTGATTATTTTAAAATCAGCTTTCATTCTTCTACAATGACTGACACTGGTGTATATTTCCAATGTACACTGCCCTGGGCACCAGAGAGGAAAAGGCTGTAAATGCTTGCTGTTTCTTTTCCCTATTGAAACCATGAAGAAAGAATTGCCTCATCTCCATCTTCCTTGAATACTCTCAAAGATCAAGAGGCTGATAGACTAACATATTATATATTCCACTGTAGCACCATTCTTTGACCCGTGAATCTGCCCTGGTTTGCCTCCAGCTTTATCCAATAATTAATCAGTTGCCTTGGTCACACACACTCGCATTGCACATCGCCCCCAGAACACACACACTCCCTACCAACAAACACTAACTCCACACATGAGGCTCTGATTTATTTATTTGTCTGGCCCAGCTGGACTTGAACTGATCATTTTTCATCTGGAGTCTGATCCTGCACTCACTGGTGTCAATGGCGACACTCCAACAGACTTCAGTGGGTGAAGAGTCAAACCTTGGATGCTCACTAGACACTTGCAAGATGAGTCATGTGGGTGAGGAGAGTCCCGCCCGACAATCTGGAGTGCAGCAAATTTTCCGGGGTGGGCGATGAGACATAAGAACTGCCTTATCATCAACCCACAGGGACTCAACATTGAGGTGCATTCTGGTGGGGTGGTCACCCCGCCATGCCTTGAAGGGCTTAAAACAGCCCTGGGAGAGGGCTGTGGCCCAGGAAAAGCTGGGCTGATGGGGAAAGCAGCCACAGCTGCAGCCAAGGCAATCAGGGCCCAGCTGGCCCTTATAAGAGGGCGGTGGACCAGAAGGAAGGACAGACCCTCTCTCTAGGGAGCGAGAGAGAGTAGGGCCTGGCTGCCTGGGACGCTGAGGAGGGTACCTAGTGTAGAGCAGTACTGGGGAAGGGCAGAGGGAGCTGGGGAGCTCCAGCCTAACAAAGCCCCACGCTGCAGGCCAACCTAAGGGCCCACAAAAGGGTACTAGGGCTGCAGAGGGGCAGCCCAGATATAGGCAGAGGCAGCTGGTCCAACCCCCCCTTGCCGATGATGAGTGGTTACAGGCTGTCGTCAGCCCCAGTGAGCAGGGGCTAAATGGTGACTGGCAGTAGCCACTGAGGCAAGGCTGGGGATAGAGGGTTGGGGGTTCCCCTGGGTGGGGAAACCCAGATTGTGGGTTGCTGCAGTGAGCAGAACCCCTGGGCAAAGGGCACCGGGATCCAGGAGGGACACGGGGGCCAGTGGCAGGCGAGACATCAGCCGGCAGAGGGTGCTCCAGAGCTGGAAAAGAGCTAATTCCCTGGACAACCAAAGGGAAGCACCGCGCCGGTGAGTCGTCACCCCGCCACATGCATACACTGGGCCTGTATTGTAAGAATAGTCATATAGCAGTTGTTAAAGTCATGTTGCAGCCTGCACTGGACTCAATGTAAAACTTGGGATTATTTTTGGAGGTAGTGGTCATCTCTTCAGTTGTTCCAAAATTATGGCCTGAAATCTGGAGGGCATGTGCCCAGAACATTCAATACCAGGTTTTAAATAAGGAACTGACAGATATAGACGTCACAGTACGCAGTGTCAGACATACAGACCACACTTGAGTGATATCTGTGTATTTAAATCCAACTTCTTTGGCAAATACTACAGCATTACTAGAAACTCTAGGTCAGTGGGCATTGGGTCGGGAGGGGAAGGAAGGAGAAGACAATCTACCAGAGTCTAACATCTGTGTAGGCCCTTGTTCTCCTTGGTCTTGTTCTCTGGTCAGAGTGAGCTCAGCTATGTAGGTCTAAGTTCTGCTCTCAGTTAAAATCTGAAGGAATTGCACCTAAAGGATTGGAATTGTTCAGGATTACAGTGGCCTAATTCAGAGCAGAATTTGGCCCCCCGCATATAACAAGTAGGAAGTTAGTATTTGCTTATTCCAAATAAAGGCGCTGGGGATAAAAGTGATTGATTGTTTTCTTTTCATCTTCAATTTTGGTTAAATAGTTTTTCTTTTAATCAAAATGCTGCCCTGGCTTCTTTCTACATTTTCTACAGCTGTCGCTTTCTTTCCGTTGGTTTCTCTTCCCTTTCCTCTCTCTTTCTATCCATTCCCCTTGGCCCCAAATGCACTAAAATGTCCCACAATCTCCCATCATTCAAAGGTTAGAGGGGACTGGTTTACCAAGAGTGCAGTTCATTTAGATTGACACACATACAGAGAAACTGGCAGCAGACAGCTCCTAGGTTCTGGCCCTGCAAGTTGTTTCCGTGGTTTAAGGAGAGGGGGTTTAAGCTGTGACCCATCAGTAGGTTGTGTGCATGCAGCAATAATGGAGAATGCGATAAACTGTCACCAGAAGACAGTCTCAATTCCCCGAGTCTTAATGGTAGAATAACACAATAGGGTCAGACTAAAAAGGTTTCCTTATGAAAATTTTATCAGCAACTTTGGTAAATTGCTATGGGAAAGGTGCTTTGCTCTCAGGCAGACCTGGAACCTGTTTTTACAAGGTACAGCTTGCATGCATTGCATCACCCCCACAAGATATTAAGGGCACTCAAATTGAATTAACACCAAATCAGGCCGGTGCACTTAACAATACAAATGCACTTAAGGGATGCCTCAGAATGATTTGTGACTAAAGAAAGTAAAGAAGAAATCGGCCTTCAAGACCACAGGGGTGGTGTTGTGTGTCATATACAGGAAAAGCCATAAGTAGAACTTAGAATACCGGAAAACCATGAACTTCAGGGGCTCTCAAATACCTTAGACCCAGCCGTAAAGTAGATGGTCTCTTTTGTGGTATGTAGAAACAATTGATAAATAAATTACAGCCAATTTTCTTAGTGGCACAGTCTCCATTACCTCTGACAGCAGCGTAACTGCTTTGCTAAAATGATAAGAGGCGAATAATGGCATATCAGGTAGCAGCCAAGGAAATTCTTTGAGAGTTGCCTAATCTCTTCACAAAAGCAGTGACACAAAGATCTTTTGCAAAAGTGAATGAGATGAGATGTGACAGTTGATGAAGAATGCCACGCAGGCTGCTGCTACAGCAGCGAAATTATAATCCTAGTAATCATGGGGTTGTATTGCTTAGTTTGCCCTTCTCTCTTTTTTTTCCTCTCACTCTCACTCACACACACACACAAACACAACAAAATGCCAAACTTCTTTTTTACAATCTGTCTTTTGGTCACACTACATTTCATCAAGTTCTCCCTCACTCTCAGACTCTCTGGACCATATTCGATTCTGAGTTAGGGTCCAATCCTGCAAAGTTCAGAGTTCTCTCAATTTCTACTATGGTCAATGGGAGTTCATAATATTCTGCACCTCATAGGAACCACTTAGTGTCACGCGGTGGACCAAGCCTTATTGCTGGTATAACTCCCTTTTGGTCAATATCCATCTGGTGAAGTCCCGTAGACTTAGGGTGACCAGATAGCAAGTGTGAAAAATCGGGACGGGGGTGGGGGGTAATAGGTGCCTATATAAGACAAAGGCCCAAATATTTGGACTGACCCTATAAAATCAGGACATCTGGTCACCCTACATAGACTGGAATAATTTCATCCAAGCTCTGGAATTCTCTAGGTTGGTTTAAAACACTACAGGGAGGTTCTTGTTCTCTATAATATGTATAGGCCTTTTCTGAAGTATAGCATTGCACCAATTCACTTCTAACAGAATTTGGTTGTCTTCATTGAAGGAAAGGATTTCAGTCACCTAAGAAGACTGGAACTAACAGAAAATGTGACAAACCTAATGTGAAAAACTCTGGATAAAAATTAAAATCATTGGAAGATTTGCCTGTCTGTGAGACAATACCTAACACGTCTGCTTCTGTTGTTTGTTCAGGAAGTAGCTGACTCAGCAGGATCTTCTCATTTAGAATATGGGAACTTCCTTCAACTGGGAGATGGCCCAACATTAACAGAGTTAAAGGAATCATGTGTAAATTCACAGGGTTTCTGTGGAAAACTGGGACCAGGTTTTGTTTTGTATTTTAAAAAGAACATGACAGGATGTTCTGAAACAATGGGGGACCATTATGGGCTGTGTTGTGAGTCTGTTGAGCAACACACATGGCAGAATTCACTGTTAAAAACAAAACAAAACAAAACCTTTGTGAAGAACTAGCAGTGTGAGACTGTGGCTGAATGTTTAGAAATAAGCTCACAGACTGCAGAGCATGCACCCACTTCCACAGCACGGTTCTGAAATCCCAAATACCTACAACTGGCAGAGTTTAAATTAGAAACATAGGCTAGGTTCTTATCTTCATCTCTGCAATAGCGGGCAGGAGAGAACCAAACCACAGCAATCCAGGGGAAAAGGAGCAAGCAGCGGCATGAAGGCGAATGGCAGCCAGACCAGACAGACACTCACCACCACCAGCTTGTCTGCATAATCTATACACAATCCACTTGTGATGTGGGCAAAGGGGGCATGGCGAGGATGATGGGGAAGGAGTCAGAGCCAGGGGCGGCTCTACAAAGTAGGCTGCCCCAAGCAGCGCGGAGCGCTGCGCGCCCTCTCGGTCCCCTCCTCTTCATCTCCCGCCCCCCGCCCCCGCTCCGCCGCGCCATGCCTGGGCAGGTCCAGCAGGGGGGAGCCGGAGCCGCGAGGCCGCCTGCCCGCCCGGAGCTCAACCGAGCCGCTGAAGGCCGCCGGCCGCGCGCGTCATGCCGCAGGCAGCGGCGCTCCCGGGCTCCCGGCGTCGGCCGCCGGGCGGCGGCGGCCGAGCCACATGCCGCCCACCCCGCCGCGCCCCGCCCGCGCCTGCCGCGCCTGCTTGCCGCGCGCCCCTGGTCAGAGCAGAGGCATCTTCCAAACAATATTCTCCCTCTTATGTGGCCCAAAAAAACATGTACTAAAGAGACTCATGAATAATGATCAGAACAGAATTAACTTTCCCTCACTGTCTGAGACCCATTAAAGGGCTGAGTGGCAAAGGAAGCATAACTACTTCTCTCAGGCATTACCCTGCTGTTGCAGCAGGGGAGGGGCGGGGGTGGTCCATTTGTGCATCTGGCCAGGGATCAACAAAGCTAACACAGGATTTTCCATGGATTCTGGTCTTCTTCCTGTAGGAGGGGAACATACAATCCTGTTGCAGAGAGGGGATCTCTCTCCATCTGAGTGGCATCAAGAGAAAAGCAAATTAGTTCAGATAAAATAAGAATCACACTGAACCATCACCTCCCAGTACTCAATGGAAAAGAATCTAAGGTTTGAAAAAGTTTAGTGAACCACAGCTCCCAATCAGTATGTCATACCCACCCTGCAAAGTCTTGTAGGAAGGAGAGGAGACAGACAAGCAGCCAGCTCCTCTTCCACTCTGGGTATAGTGCTCCTCATCCCTAGTATTCATACATCTTCAGGGAGCAACCAACCGGTCTAGTTTGTCCTACTTATGGAAATTGCAAAGGGGCTGGAGGCTGTTGATCTGGATCCTCTGCTTATGGAAGTATTAAATAGTGGTTCAGGAGTCCTGTAAAGGAAGCTCATAATACCCAGTTTGACCAAGCACCTGACACCACTCAGCACCCCGATGCATCTTTAATGCAGTTTGCGGCTAACTTGTATTATTTACTCAGATCTTACTCAGGCAAGCACCTATTGACTTAAATCAGAGGTTGCCTGAGTAAAAACTAAGTGAAGAATTCTGCCCAAAGCTTGGGTTGGTTCTCTTAAATTAATGTTGCTACTACCGGTCATTGACTTTGTGTCTAAACAATTGTTTTTTAAGTCAGCACTGGGCCATTAGGCCATGTATGTAGTCAGATTCCAGCAAATTCATCACCCAGGATCTACTTTAAAACACACAACAAAGAAGGAGGATGTAGTCTGTGATTTTTTTTTCTTTTCTTTTATTCTGTTTTATTTTATTTTCCCTAAAACTTGGAAATTTTGATTAGTGTGCTTAACCAAGTGGACAGAAACTTCAGTTATTAGGTGTCATTTCCCTTCCCAGGACTCTTAAAATGAATTTACATTGCCACATGATAGACAGTAAGGATTCCCTCCACAGTCAGCCCTGCCTTCTGGTCTCACTTCAGTAGGATGATGTAAAGTTCTATTCCCTGCCGTCACTGGCCTGGACCTGTATGTCCTTGCAGCTCGTCAGTTGTTCCACCATATGTTAACTCACTCACATATTCTCACTCATTCTCTGCTAAACGTATTCTCATTTCCTTATACCCACACATTCTGTCACACACATAACCTATTGATCCCAAGATACACTTGGTAGTCTTCTCTCTCACACTCTCTGGCTCTCATATATACAGGGCAGATGAATATGGCATCTCTCTCTCTCTCTCGTTAGTATTCATTTGACTGGCAAGTTTCCTTTGGTCAGTACTATAATTTTACCTAGAACTTTCCTTTCATCAAGTAATAAATTTAGTCTTTGCTCCCCACCAATGTGTAGATTGGCCAGGAGAGAAGAATTGATATCTCCTTTTTGCAGGACATGGTTAGGGTGGGTGAGGGATTGACTTTCTTCACATTATATCTATATGGTGGCCAGCAATCAGGTCAAGCCCAGTGCCCATGTGAAGCTCCATTGACCTTAAGGTACAGATATTGAGTCCACTGGGGTTTCGTAAGGGAGCAGTGATGTACATAAGTCAATCTAACTGCAACACATATGACCTACATGTGTTCACATCACCCAGGTTCCCACCATTCCAGAAGAAAAGAAATGTCCCTCCTCTCTCTTCCAGTTAGATGACGTTTCAGAGGGCACATCAGTAAAGGATAGTGGGAAGCCTTTTGATTTTGGAAGCTTGTAATTTTTTTTTTTTTACCAAAAAGGTGATGGCTTATTAGAAGGAGGCAATTGCTTAGCTATGATGTATGGACTTGAGCATGCCATGCTGTGGAAAGGCTTGGCGTTTTGTCCACTAAAAAGAAAAAGGAAGTACCAAAAAGGAGGGAACAAATAAAATAACCACTATACAAAACAGAATTTCAGTGGGTGAGTCATAGCTAAAGCTGCATTTTTGTCACAGCTGTGACAGGAGTCATGGAATCTATGTTTTTCAGAAAACTATCCATGACTGCTGACACTTGGGGACTTTTTGCATGTGGGTGGGTGGATGTGATACTAAACAGCTGAATCAGTTTCAGAGAAAACATTTAGTGCTGTCAAGTTAAATCCAGGTCTGCAATGGAATATGACAAAGAGCAGGAGCTCAGTAATAACACTACAGTGACACCAAGTCCCCATATAGTGACCTCTCAGTGAGACCTCCAGGAGTAATGAGATTACTCCCATTCCCAAGAAAAATATTTTTTGAGGGGGGGAGCATTAGATTGGGTTCAAAGGTTACCTATGGCATGGCAACCATAATGATCAACTCTGCCCGTGTTGTTATTTTATTTATTCATTGTCCCTATGTAGCACTGAGAACAAAAATTTCTAGTGTGAGTCTAATTCTAGTTGTTTGCACCAAGTTAGTTACTAGCAGTTTAAAAACAACAAAACAAAGAACTCAGCCTAATTTGATATTATTTAATTGGATCTCTCTCTCTCTCTCTCTCAGATGTTTCTGCTGTACCTCATTGTTTTAGTCTCTAGATATCAGCTTATTTCCAGGATTTTTTCCATTTTTAACATGGCCATGCATGAGTTCATTTACAAAAATGTGTAGGAAGCCTTATAATTAGTGAAAAGGGATGTAAATGTTTCTACAATGTACATTACTGGGAACTAATGGTTATTACCACCTCACTATAAGGTCATGTCTACTCTTACTGGGGATCGATGCTGCGGCGATCAATCTACTGGGGGTCGGTTTAGTGGGTCTAGTGAAGGACCACTAAATCGACCGCAGATCGTTCTCCCGTTGACTCCAGTACTCCAACGGAACGATAAGTGTAAGGCTTATTGTGTAACTTAGGTCGACTTATCCCTGTCGTGTGGACAAGGCCTAAATTTCTTCACCCTAACTTCTCTGAAAAATTAGCTGTATTCTGGCTCAGCTCTTTATGAAAGGTGCAAGGGAATTTACCCCAATATCCAAGGAGTCAATGTCTTCAGGTAGTCAACAACAAGGAACCAATTCAGGATTTGAATCTGGTGTGACCCAATCAGGAATTCAGATTTGCACTGATCTCTGAACAGTTAATACATCCATAATCCCAGAAAAAAATAGCTCCAGTGAATAGCAGTAGCATTGACTTCTAATTTGATTGATTGTCTGCTTTTCTAATTTGTATGAGTCACAGCGATACCTACAGATCCCTCTTGCTAAGAACAGTCTTATGAAGGTCTTTTGTTACAAATAAATGCCCTTTTAAATTGAGTTTTTCCCTTTAAGAAAATCACTACATGTATTCCAGATGACAATATGAAGTGCATGCATATCTTCATGACATTGCCAGATATGGCCCCTCTATAGCTGCTCATGACTAACAGCGAGCATTTCAACAGCTGTGATATCATCACACTACCCTTAACTCCAAGCAGTGTTTTGGAACACTCAGAACTGATTTTGTTGGTGTACGTGGTTTGGTTACTGAACCAAAAGCCCAGCTTTCCAAGTCCAAGCTGTTCTGACCTTCCCACCTCAGAGAACCCGCCCACAACTCTCCTTATTACATCACATTATCTTAGGTTTATTCCTTCCCAATATGGCGTCTCTGCTGCTTTGCAAGGATTGGTAAAGGACTCCCCTTGCTTCTGGAACCCTACTTGCACACAGGTTGTCCAAGCCCTTCAGCGCAAGAAAATATCAGCCCCTATTCTCACTTTGTTACGGACACCCCACCTTGATCAACTGTAATGCATCTATGGTAGCCCTAAAGCAATGATCCTGCCATCACACCCTGGAACTGAGACCCCAGGAGCATATGGGTTTCTTGCCCTTAGCCTCATGAATGTAAATATTCTGCGGTTGAATGGGAGGTCTTTGCATAAAAGTGTGGCAGATTCTTCTCAGCAGATCCTTTACTGTTCACAGAAACCAGGGGTAATGAAAACCCTGATGGCTCTACCATTTACTACCATTTCTCTCTCAGAAAAAAACTGCTGCAACTATCAGCTCTGTTTTCTAGTACAGAAAATGAACTTTGTGGCTGATCACCTAAATGGGATAGGAGGGATCCCATCTATTTTGTATGTGCCTTGTAAAACAAATTAAACAGATCATTGTGATGCTAGACTTCAAGTCCAACAAATTTTTCTGAGATATCCCCAATCGCTAAGGCAATTTCTCATTCCTTCATTGCAGTCATTATTTGTGAGACTTTGGCATGTTGTGAAACCCCGTTCAAGCCCACAAAATATCACCACATTCCAAAACAGCATTACAATATGCAGAGGTTGAAATGAAGCACTGGAACACCCATTGGGAGTTTTAAAAACAGGTTCGACAAACATCTGTTAGGGATGGTCTAGGTATACTTAATCCTGCCTCTGTGCAGAGATTCCTTCCAGATTTACATTCCCATGATATTGTACGACGGAGTGGTCACATCTACAATACACAAAAACATAAGAACATAAGAATGGCCGTACTGGGTCAGACCAAAGGTCCATCCAGCCCAGTATCCTGTCTACCAACAGTGGCCAATGCCAGGTGCCCCAGAGGGAGTGAACCTAACAGGTAATGATAAACTGATCTCTCTCCTGCCATCCATCACCACCCTCTGACAAACAGAGGCTAGGGACACCATTCCATCCTGGCTAATAGCCATTAATTGACTTAACCTCCATGAATGTATCCGGTTCTCTTTTAAACCCTGTTATAGTCCTAGCCTTCACAACCTCTTCAGGCAAGGAGTTTCACAAGCTGACTGTGCGCTGTGTGAAGAAGAACTTCCTTTTATTTGTTTTAAACCTGCTGCCCATTAATGACAGTGCAACTATCACCACAATGGGACAACTGAAGAGTTTGTCCTGTCAGATAAGCCTATAGAAGGGAAAACTATGCAATATCCCCAACAAATTCAAGGTGATTGCACTACCATTTAATTTGAGATGGGTGACAATTGTGATATGGGACCTCAGCGCCGGAGAATATATAACATTTCTCATCCTGCTTCATTCTCAGTTTAACCTTGCAGGAACATTACTGTTCAAACTTAATTCAATATAGATCACATTCAGGCCTAGTGTAAATGGGTGACTTCAGCTGAGTTGTACCTATCCAGGCCCTAATTAGGAAAGTATTGAAGTATATTGTCCACGCCTAGTCAAGACAGAACTTAAGCTCACGCTTAGTTTTAAACATATGCTGAAAGAAAAGCATGTGCTTAAGTGCTGTTCTGCATAGAGATGTTCTCCTGAATCGTGGCATTTCACCAGGCCTGAATCCAACCAGTTGTTCGAAGATAAAGTTCTTCTAATTGTTAAAGCAGAGCTGCTGGTGCTGGATGCACACTGGTGCACTGTCTCCAGGACTGGCTCCCCAAATGTCACCTGTCAGGAAGTCAATTACCACCAGGCAAGTAGCACCATGGATACACTTCATACCAACATGATGAATGCTGCTCTCCAAGCAGACTTGCAGAATGCCGTGATGAACAAGACGGGTGCTGCTTTGACAAAATATCACTGACACTGTAATTCGGAGAGTCACGAGGCTCCTAGTCAGGGGATTGTATGTACCTAATGCTACAGGAAATATCACTTGCAGAGAATTTCTTCCATAGCATGCTCAGAATGCCAAAAAAGTAGTATTAATTATCTGCACAAATTCGATCTCCATATTTCATTCTGGTTTTTAGTCTTCTGTGGTTTTTCACCATAGTCAGTTTTGTCATGTCATTAAAAAGAACCCCTAAGTATATGACCTCAGATTAAAAAACAACAACCCAGCACCCACCGTTTGGAAAAGGTAACCAAATCCCTCACTCTGACAGGTTGTAAACTGGGGAATGGAAGGCCATTGTTTTTCCTTCGGTCATTTTGCCAAGTTAAAGAGGAAGTGTGTGATTAGAACAAAATATTTAAATAAAAAATGAACCCTTGAATGGTAGTTGGTTAAGTCACTTCTCTCTGCTTTGCTTAAGAAGCATAGGCATTCTTAGGCTCCCCTTATTCACACCCAACACACCATTGTAATAATCTTTGTACAAAATGTGTCAACTAATAACTTGCTGGTCAATAATATCATGGTAAAATGTTTGTAGGAACATTATATGTAAAGTTATGAACATAAACTGAAATTATGACTGAAATGTGTTTACCAGACAAGTCTGGAGAGGGGGGTAAACCTGTTTCTCAAAGACAAAGGACATGCTAGCCAGGTGTTATCAAAGCTGATTGGCAATCACCAGTTAAGTGGCCATTTTTTGGCAACGAGAAGGGCAGAAACGGGCGGCATTTTAACACATGACAATATGGAACCTCTGTCACCATGAGACTCCATGTCTCCATCCTCACAGTGGAAAGGAACTTTATCTAGGGGTAACCCTCAGGAAAATGCATTTTGAAGGGTGACTGGACTATAAAAGTGAGGTGCAAAAACACCCCAGAGATTCTCTCTCTCTCTCTCTCTCTCACTCTCTCTTTCACCTAAAAAGACAAAGGAACCAGCCTTTGATTTTTTATTTTTATTTTTTTTGTGGTGGGAGGGAGGGCATCCAGACCTGAGAATTTGGTCAGCAATGTTGCTGGGAACATGTGGTAAGGATTTGACCTTGAATCAAGTCTAGTTTGTTACGTTTTAGCTACAAGACAGCATTTTATGTTTATTTGCCTTGTAACTACTTCTGACTTTAATACATTCTACTTGTGCTCATTTAAAATCTCTTTATTGTCAAATAAGCTTGTTTTATTTTATTTTTTTAATCAAAACTAATCCAGTGTTATGTTTAAACTGAACTGTTTGGTAAAGTAGCAAACTGTTGTGTATTGACCCCTGACAGGGGTAGGGGCCCTCTAATATCTGGACTGTCCAAGAAAGGTCTGGACTGTGCAGAACACATGTTTTGGGAGGAAATTTGGGATTTGGAGTGTGGGGGTCACCCTGCAGTAGTAACCACAGCTGCTGGGAACCAGCGTGTGGCTTGTGTGTTGCTGACAGGCTGCTGGGGTCAGAAGTGCTGGATCAGGGCTGCAGCTATACCCAGACACTCAGGATGTGAGCTGCCTGCCATTTGGCTGTTTGTGCATGACCCAGGTTGAGAGCTTCAACAGCAAAGCACTGAGGCACCCAAGGTTGCAGGGCAGGTGGTGACATAAACCCGCACTGGTATGGAGTGCACCCCGGAATGTGATACACAGCCCTAAGGAATGCATCCATTAAAACCTCATCGTGAAATTCAGCTAAGCAAGGATACTGTTATAAAAGAAATCAATGCACAATTTGAGCACTATATGTGCTACCCACAGAGGGAAAGGGAATACAAACTGAGGCCTCATTTCTGGAAATAATTTAAGCGATTGTTTAAGCCTATCCCTATTCAAGTAAGCGCTTAAGAACATACCTAAATTTAATCACAAGCGTAAGCCGTATTGACTTCAATAGGATTTAAGCAAGTGCTTAAGCCCCTTTCCTGAATAGCCACGCTTTCCTGACAGGGACGGCCCTTGGGTGAACTTGTATTTTGGCGCCTTTTCTTTGAGTTTAAGTATAGATACACAGTACAGTCACATACCTTGAGTTTACTGGAGAAGCTTTTAGGTTACAGTAGGGACTTTGTTCACCTTCAGCAGAGATCGCTGCAAATGATACTCAGTGCTGGCTCCCTAAAACACCCGAGCCTCTGGCACCAGCGGCGAGAACACCAGGCTGGCGACCATGAGAAGCGCCAAGGCGATGTCAGCACTGCAAGGCACAACCTGAAGCCCAGCATAGCACACACAAGGCACGGAGTTAGAACGTAGGAGAAAAATGGTGAGGGGAAAATTGCAAAATATTTTCAAAATACTGAAAATATTTTTGTTTGATGGGTTTGAAAAAGGAACATTTATTCAAAAATGTTCATGAAAAGGTTTATAGAAAGCTTTTGGTTGGTTAATTAGTTGGGGTTTTGATTCCCCCCTTTTCCTCTTTCTTTTTCCCCTCATTTGCCACTTAAAGGAGAAGAAGAGGAAGGAAAAGGAGAAAAAAGAGAGTGTTAAAAAAGGAAAATCAATAAGCCAGAAACTGAAAAAAAGCAACATTTTTTGCCTTAAAACAGTTTTACTGAAAATTTCTGATTTCAAAAACAGGACAATTTTTCCTCTGAAAAAAACTTTTCATCAAAAAATTTCAAAGAGTTCTACATAGCAGTATCTACCGCTCATCCTCACAATGCACACATAAATTCCTATGCATGACAGAACCCTTCACAGCATTAATATGAACAAACCAAAACTGTAGATGGGTACAAATATATACACCACAGGCATTATGGACAAAACTTTCAAACCTGGGTACCTATAGTTAAGCTGATTTTCAGACATCCTGCACACTCACAACTTTCAGCGAAGTCAATAGGAGTTGCCAGCAACTCTGAAAACTAGGATCCTTTTATTTAAGGTGCCAAAATTGGGACTTAGGAACCTAATTTTAGGCAACTAGTTTTGCAAATGTGCACCAGCACTAGGGACCCATGCCAAGCATTGTGGGATAGGCCCTTGTTTGGGCTAGAAGATCTTCCTCCCTTGTGGTCTCTTGGGGGTTTCCAGTTCTGACTCTGGCTGAAGCCAGGATATGTGACTGCACAAACATTTTTTTAAAGAAACAAAGCATAGAAATAAATAATAATAGCTTGAGCACAGTGTGGTGCACATTAGGGCCAAGGATCAGGCTGGTTTTTGTTTTCTTGAAGTTGGCTTTATCGTCATTAGTAATAATTAAGTACAGATTCGTCAGGCGTAACTGCTGTCATTAGCTACCACATCTATATGCATGGTGCAGAGTTGTCCTAAAGAATCGACACCACCTATGCAACTTTACTTTGTATCTATATCTATATATAGATAAATGTAGCAATATATAGCAAGTTTCAGTCAAGAACCTAAACGTGCTTTGCAAGCATTAATTAAGCATCATCATACTCCTGTGAATCAAGCAAGTATTTGTTTCACAAGTAAACTGGGGAAAAGAGGTTAACTGACCCATTCAAAGTCACACAACAAGTGACAAAGCCAAAAGTAGAGCCCAGAGTCCTGCTTTCCTCAGTGGATGGATAGCAAATTCACACTGCATTTAACTGTACAGGATGCAGAGTGTGGTAAACTCCTTAGCACATACATCAGGGACATATTATGGTAATATTACTCTTCTACATAAAGAAGTCTCACCTAATTTGACAGTACCTGAAAAGCAATCCAAGTTGTCTCTTAGCTGGGTGCTGGTAACGTATTTGGATCCAGACGACTGCTTTTACGTATGAAACTTGGAGAGAAGTATATCCTCAGGGTACCCGTAAGAAATTCACACCTGTGACTAATCTAACGAGATGCTGGATTTCCCCAGTGTCCCATACAGATACAGCTGAAAGAGCAGCTATGTAGCTGTGAATAGCTTGATTTCTAAAATAGACAATTTGGGAACACCCGTTTCAGGTAATTTAGCACGTCACTATAAGTAATGCTAATTCACCCACGCCATACCATTACTGTTTCTTTTTAAACTCAGGACTTGTGTACAGTAGGGGGGTTTAGCCATTGATATAATTTAGTGATGCAAATCCTAGTGTAGACCTACCACATTGAGTCAAACAGTGACTTGCAGCAGGGCTTTATACTGCACTTGGTGCAGTTAATCCAGCATCTAGAACCCAAATGTAGACAAGGGCACAGTGCTCCAAAACTCCTTTTACATTTTACAAATAAAAGTGACTGTGAGGAAGGGAAGGATGCAGCTTGTTAATGGTCCTGGCCTGATACTACAAATTCAATAAGATTAAATCCCTGGTCTGTCAGCTCTAAATGCTGAACTCTGTTCTATAACTCAAAGTAGCATCTGTCCACCAGATTTTTTGACTTATTACCACGCCACTGCTAAAAGTGAAAAGCGAGTATGTAAAGGAAGCCCTGTGTTTTGAATGTTTATTTATGTCTTGTTGCCAGATTGGCTTCATGTTATTCCCATGAAAAAATGCAAATCATTGCCACATGATTTAAAGTCCCCTGTTAAAGTCATTTCAATAAATCAAATGTGACACAAGCAATAAAAGGATGCAACGTCCCAGTCTATGGTAAGAGGTCTTAAAAAATTATTGAGCTAGTGACTTCAGAGTCCTCTGGCTTGGCCGCAACTCAGCACGCTAGTGGTGTGGGGATGTTACCGAGGCCTGTGCCTTGACCTCAAAGTAAACCAGAGGTGGTGGGCCAGTAACCTCACAGAGGCTTCCACTTTGCAGAAAACTAGTGGAGCTGAGCAAGAGAGCTCATGGAGGCCTGTGCATAGAAGCCAGCAAGATAAAGGTGCTGAGTCAGTAACTTCATAAACGCTTTTGCTTCAAAAGTGCTTCAAAAACTTCATAAAAGCACACTAGAGCTGCTGAGCCTGTTGAAAATTAGCTCAGCACTTTTAGCTTGGCCAGATTTCTGAGAGGTCTCTGACTGAACATCTCAGGACTTCCTGGGAGTAAAATAAGAGACATGCCTCTCTGAGGTTAGTGGCTCAGCTTGTTCTGTATTTAAATACATGTCTTATTATGTGTTTTCCTTCAGCATGGTAACTTACTATCTGTCATGTCAAGATGGATCTGGGAAATTGCTGCTCCAGAAAACCCTAGCTGGATTATCATTTCAGTGCAGGTGCTACCAACGTTGGAAAATTTACTACATTCTCCTAGATCTTCCTAGCAGAAACAATAACACTCGAAGAAAGAAGAATTAAGTAATTTTCATTTACTAGTGGTCGCTAGAGTATTAGGAGCTTTTCATTGGAACAACCCCCTCCCAAAGTTGGAGGAATGGGTCAAAAAATGTAGAAGGTCATAGCTATGGAAAAATTAACACACCAAGTACATTTCAAAATTGACAGAAGACCAACCGATACTTAGATATTTGGTTACCATTCATACAGTACTCACACCTCATGCACTGGCCCACAAAAAACAACAAAAAATCTGTTTCTTAGTGGTTAAATTGCTCTCCTGTGATTTGTTAACGAGCAAAGACAGAATTGATTTTAGATAAAGCCCAGAAACAACTAGGTCTGGTTGATGCAATGATTTTCATTCTCCACCATGAGTATACCACTGCCAATAGATAACCACTCGTCTACATCTTTGCATTAAGTTTATCTCAAACCAAAAGTAATATGTTCATTTTTGTAATTGTTAATATTGCATTTTTGACACCTGTGTGGTAATGATTTGGAAAACTTGCTTATATTTCTCAAATAACACTTGTTGCTTATAAAAGGAAGTTTCCAGGTGCAGTAGCCATTTTCCCCCAATTTCAGCTTGTCCCAGTCCTCATGCTCATAGGCACTTTTCTGCAGCATTTCAATTTAGCAAAACATAACATATAGATGGGCATAAAGCCTCACAAACTACTATGACCTATGTTTACATTTTGTAGTAACTTGCAAGCTCCTGAACTGTTTTATATTTCTTTTGACTTATTTAAAAAGACTACACACACACAAATAACAAACATCTTGAATTGAGATCTGTATATGCCAAGTTTCCGTCCAAATTGAATTTATAGCCAAATTAAAAAGCCTTAGAAATTGGAGCTTATAATGGAAATTATGACAGTTGAACATGTAATAGCAGCACACTACCGTATAAAATGGGTAACATTTGGAGAGATACAGTAGTATTTCTGCAACCCCTGACTGGTACATTTAACACCAGTTTTGCTGTGAAAAATGGATTCAGTAAACAGCAGTTCACAATTTCTGCCAGCGGTATTAATATCAATGACTCTTGTAAAACCAATAGCACAAGTCTTGCTTTTAGCACTGGAGCACATGTTTAATTAATCAGGCCTGCCATCCTCATTTGCCCTTCGCTGGGTTTCACTGATGATTACCCAGTGGAAAATTCAGCCCCTTAATGCAAACAATATCCTACTTAACACTCTCTTTTCATAGATTGGCTTTGGGGGTAGCTGTATCATTGTCAATGAATTAGGCCTGAATGCCACTGTTGTACTCTAGGCATTGTTCCAAAATTTAACCCTTTATAACTGGCTGGGCCTGCCTTTGTTCTTTTTTCTGATCCATAAAGCTCATTAGTTTTAATGATAAGAGTCTAGATAAATATTTGTGTACCATGTATAATGCAAGGCTAGGGAGGCACTGGGTTTTAAGTTATTCTAATTTAAGAGATTAAAGGAATTATTTGCACAAGGAAACCTTTTTAACCATCTCTGATTTAGAGTTTTGGGCATTTTTTTATTATAAAAGGACACCAGGAATATTTTTCTCCCGGCTAGGAAAGGAAAATCAGATGAACAAGTGACAACCTTGTAAATAAAATATAATTCACACACAGAAGCAGAATGTTCCTTTGGGTCATTATCAGTGAAACCCAGTGTAGGGATAATAAGGACAAGAGGCTTGATTAATTAAACATATGCGCTGTGCGTAGCTACAGTTGGGTGAATCATCTTGCAGACACCTGTTTACTCCACACTGGGCCACAACCCCACCCCTCCCCCAAATGAAACCTACTTCGGCTCTCAGGCAGAACAATGGACAGCAGCCTGAGAACTGAGACACCTCAGTGTTTTCTTCACGAGCTCAAAGAACTCTCCCTCCTGCAGGGCCGGCTCCAGCTTTTTTGCTGCCCCAAATGGCGGCGAAGAAAAAACAAACAAACAAGCAAAAACGATTGAGCGGCCACCAAAGAGGAAGTGAAGGACTGAGGGATCCATTGCCGAATTGCCGCTGCAGACCTGGATGTGCCATCTCAACAATGGATGGACATGCCGCCCCTTTCTATTGGCCGCCCCAGGCACCTGCTTCCTTCACTGGTGCCTGGAGCCAGCCCTGCCCTCCTGCGCCTGAGTTTGGATTTCAGTCTGAAATTCTGGTCATATGTTCCTGGCCACTTCTCTCCCAGAGGCAGTCTCAGACACTGACACACTGAATCAGTCTAATGCTCCAGATAATCCTAATTGGTAGGTATCTACTGTTTCAAGTTTTAGTGTTTTGGATGATTATGTAGCATACTTATGGAATTCTGTTTGCAAGTTGAATTTAATATTATCTTATCTCCCAAATCTATCCAAGCAATACACAGCCCAGATGATTTCATACAAATAGAGTTTTTTTATCTGAAATGTTTTGCGGGGAGAGCTCTATGATACAGTGGTTACACTTCAAAACTTTTCAGTTGCTTTAGATAACTCATTAACATTACCTCAGTATTTGCAATCCTCCCTAGGACTCTTTATCTAAAGGAAAACGGGAAACTTTTTAAGCATGGTAAGTTCTTTGGGGCAGGGACAGTCTTTTGCCTTGTTTGTACAGTGACTAACATGAGGGGACCCCAACCTGGCTAAGGTGTCTTAAGTGCTACTATAATATAAATGTTGAATTCTGTCAAATTATCTGAAAATAATGGCCACTGTATAATGCCCAGTAGTCAGAGTGTGGTTCTGCTCTGAAAAGCTGTTGTAAAAATGACATTGTGGAGCTCCTTGTTTTTCTCTCAGTGGCTTCCTGAGAAGGGTGAGCAAGGCTGGCTGGAACTGAGAGAATTATATATAGCCCTGATATTACATAAGAACGGCCGTACTGGGTCAGACTAAAGGTCCATCTAGCCCAGTATCCTGTCTACTGACAGTGGCCAATGCTAGGTGCCCCAGAGGGAGTGAACCTAACAGGTAATGATCAAGTGATCTCTCTCCTGCCATCCATCTCCACCCTCTGACAAACAGAATCTAGGGACACCATTCCTTACCCATCCTGGCTAATAGCCATTAATGGACTCAATCTCCATGAATTTATCCAGTTCTTTTTTAAATGCTGTTATAGTCCTGGCCTTAACAACCTCCTCAGGTAAGGAGTTCCACAAGTTGACTGTGTGCTGTGTGAAGAAGAACTTCCTTTTATTTGTTTAAACCTGCTGCCCTATTAATTTCATTTGGTGACCCCTAGTTCTTGTAGTATGGGAATAAGTAAATAACTTTTCCTTATCTACTTTCTTCACATCACTCATAATTTTATATACCTCTATCATTACCTCTTTTCCAAGCTGAAAAGTCCTAGCCTCTTTCATCTCTCCTCATATGGGACCCTCTCCAAATCTCTAATAATTTTAGTTGCCCTTCTCTGCATCTTTTCTAGTGCCAGTACATCTTTTTTGAGAAGAGGCGACCACATCTGAACACCATATTCAAGATGTGGGCGTACCATCGATTTATATAAGGGCAATAATATATTCTCTGTCTTATTCTGAAAATACTGATTACCTGGATGGTACTGGCTGTAGCAGGCCCCTCCAAGAGCATCCATAATTCACCTACAGGAGAAATGGAGAATCTAATGCAGATGAAGAAAATCCACCTTCATGAGTACATTTTCAGGAGTAGGGTGCATTACCCGTATCTCTGTCTGTAGATTCTCATCTTTGAATAAACTCAGAAGTACTCAGTTTTCTTCTTCCCTTGACTCCAACAGGAGCACAGTTGTTCCAACCTTGAGCACTTTTGAAAATCCCACTCAAAGTACTGAGGATCCAATTCTCTTTGCTCTTATATCAATGTAAACCAAGAAGTAGCTCAATTCAAGTCAACGGACCTACAGCAGTGTAAACCCACTGTAAATGTGAAAAGACTCAAAGGCACACAGATATTATGGTGATAAGGGCCGTAGAGGTACCTCTATAAAGATACGTAGGAATTAGGGCCCTAGAATTGAAAATTTCTGCTCAGTTCTTCTGTATAAGTGTGGCTATAAACACACTGTGAGCCAAATCCCGCTGTGCAATGAGGCCAGCAGTATAGTATGTGCCCAAATATGTTGTCAGATGCATCCAGTGCCATGGAAATCCTGCCATCGGAGGCTGAAATGACACACGTTGAGCTGGTTCACTACCCCAGTACCTGTACCCCTGGGGGTTTGCAAAGGTATCCCCGGGGGTACATCAACTCATCTAGATATTTGCCCAGTTTTACAACAGGCTACATAAAAAGCACTAGCAAATTCAGTACAAACTAAAATTTCATACAGACCATGACTTGTTTATACTGCTCTATATGATGATGATGTTCGTCCATCGTATTCGAAGAAGACCTTGACATCTAGCAGGTTGTGAGCTGTCCACAGTGCATCCGCAGGTGGCTGGTAAGGCCAATACAGGCACGGAATGTTCTGCCACATGTCGGGCAGACATGTGTGGGCACCACTGTTACAGCATTTACAGCTCTGGCTTTACGGAGTGCTCGCTTCTCTTGTGCTATGGTTATCCTTCTGGCTTCAGATGTCTGGCAGCCTTGGTGGATCAGCGTATGCCATGTCGATCGGTTTTGTGCCAGGGTTTCCCAGGAGGTGATGTCAATATCCAGGGGACTTAAGAGAGGCTTTCAGCGTGTCTTTGTATCGCTTCTTTTGTCCCCCGTGCGATCGCTTTCCTTGAGACAGCTCACCATAGAAGAGCTGTTTGGGGATGCGGTGGTCTGGCATCCTTACAACATGGCCTGCCCAGCGTGTCTGGGCTTTCATAAGCAGAGTGTAAACTGACGGTAGGCCTGCTCTAGAGAGGACTTCTGTATCTGGCACCTTATCCTGCCACCGGATCCTCAGAAGTCTGCGGAGGCAAGTCACGTGGAAATGGTTCAGTTGCCTAGCGTGCCTGCTGTATACAGTCCAAGTCTCACTGGCATACATCAGGGTAGTTAGCACTACTGCTCGGTAGACTTTAAGCTTTGTAGCAAGGCTTATTCCACGGCGGTCCCACACGTTGGTCAGCAGTCCGCCAAATGCAGAACTTGCCTTGGCGATTCTGCAGTTGACCTCGATGTCAATTGTCACTGCGCGAGAAAGGGTGCTGCCAAGGTATGTAAATTGGTCCACTGCTTGCCGCTTTTGTCCCTTCACTGTGATGGTGGGCTCTTGGTGTTGGGCTTTCGGAGCTGGCTGGTGCATCACTTCGGTTTTCTTTATGTTGATAAGGAGGCCGAAGTTATCGCATGCTGCTGTGAATTTATCCATGCTAGCTTGCATTTCCTGCTCTGATCCAGCATTCAGGGCACAGTCGTCAGCAAAAAGGAGGTCTCGTAACACAGTCTCCTTTATTTTGGTGACAGCCTGGAGTCTTTGCAGGTTGAACAGTTTCCCATCAGTCCTGTATCTCAGGCTGATTCCCAAGGAACTGTTCTGAAAGGCATCTGACAGCATGGCTGAGAACATTATGCTGAACAGGGTCGGTGCCAACACACACCCTTGCTTGACACCGTTTGTGATGGGAAAGGCCTCTGAAGCTTCTCCATTGTCCAGAACACAAGCCGTCATGCCGTCGTGGAACTGACGTACCATCAGGATGAATCTGTCAGGGCACCCAAACTTCAGCATGATGCGCCACAGACCTTCACGACTGACAGTGTTAAAAGCCTTGGTAAGATCCACGAAGATGGTTTACAGTTCACAATTCTGCTCTTGACACTTCTCTTGGAGCTGTCGGACTGCGAAGATCATGTCCACAGTGCCACGCTCTTTGCGGAAGCCGCACTGTGTCTCGGGTAGTAAACCCTGTTCCAGGTGGTCAATCAGGCGATTCAGCAACACTCGTGCAAGGATCTTACCTGTGCTAGAAAGCAGTGAGATTCCTCTATGATTATCGCAGACTTTTTGATTTCTTTCCTCTTGTAGAGGTGTACGATGGACGTGTCTTTCAATTCCTGAGGAATGGACCCTTGATTCCAGAAGGACTGGAACAGCTGAGTGAGTTTGTCAACAAGCATTGCACCACCATCCTTATAGATTTCCACTGGAATCGCATCAGATCCTGAGGCCTTGCCACTGGACAGCTGACTGATGGCCTGTAGGGTTTCAGTCTCTGATGGTGGAACGTCCAGGCTGTACTTAATATCTGCCTGGGGCATTCTGTCAATCGCCTCATTATTGATGGAAGATGGGCGGTTCAGTACGGATTGGAAATGCTCAGCCCAGCGCTGTAGAATCAGAGTCTTCTCAGTAATGAGAGTTACACCATCTAAGTCCAGTAGAGGGGAACTCCCTGAAGGCCGAGGTCCTTACAAGGATCTAAGGGCTTCGTAGAACCGTTTAGCATCGTTTCTATCAGCAAACTTCTGGATTTCATCTGCTTTGGCACTCAACCAGGAGTCCTGCATCTTGCAAAGCTTGCTCTGTACGGTCCTGCGAATGTTGTTGAAGGCATTTTTCTTAGCTGTTGACGACGGATCGTTCTGATGAGCATGGTGAAGGTGGTGCTTTTCAGCAAGTAAAGCCTTGATCTCTTCGTCATTTTCATCAAACCAGTCCTGCTGTTTCCTGTGTGAGGGTCCAAGAACCTTTAGTGCAGAAAAGTGCACAATATTTCGGAAGCGTTCCCAGTTCCTCTCAACATTTTCCTCTAATTGCAGCTCTGAGAGTTGGTTGTCGAGATCTTCTACTAGTGAAGCTGCTGTGTTGGGGTTCCTCAGTTTACTGACGTTGATCTTTTTCATCACAGCTTTGTTTCCCTGCAGACGTCTCTTTGGCTTGATGTGAAGGCTTAATTTAGAGATGATAAGTCTATGATCAGTCCAACAGTCAGCACTCGGCATGGCCTTGGTCACCCTTACATCCTGTCTGTATTTCCTCCGCACGATGACATAATCAATGAGATGCCAGTGCTTGGAGCGTGGGTGCATCCAGGACGTCTTTTTGCGAGTGGGCAGGTGGAAGATGGTATTAGTGATGATCAGATCATGAGCCGCGCATGTCTTCAATAGTAGTAGGCCATTGCTGTTGCATTTGCCGATTCCATTTTTTCCAATGACGCCATCCCAGGCAGAGTGATCGGATCCTACTCTCGCGTTAAAATCGCCAAGTAGAATCAGCCTGTCAGTGCGCTTCACGGATGAAAGTAGGGCATCAAGATCTTCATAAAACTTGTCCTTTACTTCATCCGAATTCGTCATTGTGGGTGCGTAAGCGCTGATTAGTATAACTCGCTTTCCTCTCGGTAGTGGAAGATGCAGTGTCATGAGTCGATCGTTCACGCCCTTGGGAAGACTGGCAAGTTTGCGGACAAAATAATTCTTAACCGCGAAGCCAACTCCAGATTCACGACGTTCGTCACTGCTGCGTCCACACCAGAAGAATGTGTAACCACCTCCTATTTCTGTGAGCTGACCTTCGTTGGCTAGACGAGTTTCACACAGGGCCGCAATATCGATGTTAAATCTTGCGAGCTCTCTGGCGACCAGGGCTGTTCTTCTTTCTGGTCGATCTGCTGAGGGGTTGTCTTGAAGCGTGCGTACATTCCATGTACCAATAATGAGTGGTGTCACCTTGCATGTTGTTGTTTGAAATTTTGTTATTCGACCTCATAAGATGGGATCCCCTCCAGCCGCGGTAAGCTGGCCAGGGTTCTATGAAGCAAACAATGTTTAGGGCACCTTTTCTAGCCCCTTCCTCTTACTACAGAGGTGAGCAGTGCGGTCCTAAAGAGGGCTGCTCAGTCACTCAGGTAGACGCTGAATCCAGCTGTTGCTTCGGTCAGCAAGAAGACGACCATTAGACCTGAGCCGCCTGTGTGCAGGTCCGCGGCTACAGCTCCCAGTGTATCCACACCTGCTGCTTCGTCGCTCGCCCATCGCCACAGGACTTTAAAGTTTACGGGAATTGAAGGGATGTCAAGACTGGCGCATAAATTGGATTAAAGTGAGGGAGAGGTGTGCATAGTCAGCCTCACTCTCTCTTCCCAGATTCCATCTTGCTCCAATGGCAGGACAAAAGTCGAGACGGTTGGAGATGGGCTGGGCGCAGTGGTTGACCAGGGTGTATGGGGTGTTCAGGGAGGAGTAGCACCTCTGGTGTAGGGGCATGTCGTGTCCTTCCAGGGCAGCTCGTCCAGCTTTGGTCCCCACCTGTCACTCAGCTCTCACCTGTGGCTCCTAGTAGCTGTAGCATGCGCAGCGGCCACAACCCGGGCAACAGCTTCGACAAGCTGGCCAAACCAGGTTGAGGGTAGCCGTCGGGCATAGACCTTCGGTGAGATAGGGCCTTGTCTATCCCAAGCATGCGAATAGGACCAACGGTCATGAAGGCAGTTTCTGCAAGCGACATGGTACGCTAGGAGCACAGCAAGACGCGAAAGACGCCCTGGTCAACTGCTCTATATACTATACACTGAAATGTAGGTACAATATTTATATTCCAATGGATTTTATTTTATAATTATATGATAAAAATGAGAAAGTCAACAATTTTTCAGCAATAGTGCGGCTGTGAAACTTTTGGTTTTTTATGTCTGATTTTGTAAGCAAGCAGTTTTAATGTGAGGTGAAACTTGGGAGGGTACACAAGATGAATCAGACTCCTGAAAGCGGTACAGTCGTCTGGGAAGCCACTGCACTTTACTGCCAAAAACTTGTTAATGTTGTTTTCTTTTGGAGCAAAGTGCTTGCTGCTTTTGGTGCCATCTTGCTTTTGTAATGGATGACAATGTGTGTGCTCACTGGATTCTGGATCAGTGCCCCTCTTTCTGTTCAAACCACACTCCTTGTGCTCAATCTGCATGGGCTAATACACTCTTGGTGCACCGTCGCAAGCACACTACTGCATGCACTCAAGGCATGCACTCTGCATACACACTAAGGATCAGTTTGTGTCTGGCTGCTGCATGGATATTCTCTGTCCTAGAGCAAAGCACCCTAGAGGATGGGGGAGATAAGACCATGGGAGTTAGCCAGGCAGCAGAAAGCAAACATGATGATGAGTGGCTGTAGTTTCCCTGAAGCACAATCTCTCTCAGAAGTCCCCTTGATTCAGCGCATGCCCCGACCTGTTCCAAAGCAGAGCAGCCTGTAACTGTCATGACTGATCCCTGCATTTTGCACTCTGTTTAATTTCCCTGATTTATGCACCTACCTAGCCACCAAGAGGATTTAGCCCCGGGTATCATGTCCTTCAAATGGCAAGGTACCAAATAAATAAATAAATCATGAGCACTGATTTCTACTCCTGGTTGGTTTTAGTAATTTGCTAGATTTCCTTGTAATTGCTCCTAATTATTCATTGCATTAGGCTGAAGCGCTGCAGTTATACATCTTCAGTGAAAGTGAGATTTGGATACAATACGCCTAAATGTCTCCAGTGGCACAAGCTGCAGCATGTTTTTACTACGAGGGGAAACATGACAGACACTCCCAGCACAGGACACTTCTTAATGTGACAGAAAGGAAAAAAACAAAACAAAAAGGAGAAATGGTGCCAATTTTATAAGTGGATTTAAAGGGCAAGTATATGCATTTTGCTCACAAGCAAAAATATTTATCCAGTCATCATTTTCAGGCAGTTTATCATACAAGTTAAATTATGTATGGGTTTTCCACCAATGCCTGCTGATGAGCTTGACAGGAAATCCCCTGTACTGCAGCAGTGGAAAGGACACATCAAGAATGACCCCACTTAAAAAGTAGCTTAGAAGGAAGCAGTAGTAGAGAATCTGGTCCATTTTCAGACATAACACAAGTTTAAGAACCTGACCCTATAACTCTTATCACATAGCTGGTACCACTGAAGTAAGGGAAACTATATGAATTTACAAAGGTTACCAGGACAGGGTCCTAAGTTTTATTTGGCACCTAAGCTGGGATTTTCAAAAGAGTGTAATAGAGTTACACACTCAGTTCCCATTGAAATTAAATGGATTTTGGAAATTTAACTTCCTTAGACTGCTTTGAAAACCCCAGCCAGAGATGGTGAACTCCAGAGACAGATAAATTATACTAGTAAGCACACAACATATTATATAATAATAGAGAAGAAAAATTTGGATGAGTGCCTTGAAAAAGGAACTGCAAGTCAGGACCCCTAGGTTCTATTATCAACTCTGCCACTGACTAACTTCTTGGGCAAGTCACTTACCCTCTCTGCACCTCAGTTTCCCTGTCTGTATAATGGGGATATTAGTACTTCTCTATCTCACATTGGGGTTGTAAGGCTCAGTGAATACTGATATTTGGCTCTATTGGTGAAAGGCACTGTTTAACGCAGGTTATTTTATCAATAATACAATCTGCCTTTTCTTATGAAGTAGGCAGGGGTGGCTCCAGGCACCAGCGCAGCAAGCACATGCCTGGGGTGGCAAGCCACAGGGGGGCGGCCTGCCGGTCGCTGAGAGGGCGGCATGCCTGCAGGAGGTCCGCCAGTCCCACAGCTTCAGCAGCAATTCAGACCTCCTGCAGAAACACCGCCGAATCTGCGTTAGCAGTGGACCGCCCGCAGGCAAGCCGCCGAAGGCTGCCTGACTGGCGTGCTTGGGGCTGCAACATACATAGAGCCGCACCTGGAAGTAGGAATGCTAATTTGTGAAGTGAGGCATTTGAGAATACAGTTCTGAGCACATGCTATATGAGTCTCTCTTCCTGGATATATTCTGACGTATTACTGAGCAGTGCTAAGTAGCGAAAATAGCATGAAAATCAACTTCATCAATTTTCCATAGAGCTTGGACAGGATGCACAAAGCATCACTGTGGAGATTTCTCTACCGGTGCAACTTTGCTATGGAGAGTATCAGCTTCACCAGGAGCCTGCAAAACAGAGTTGAATGTTGTGTGAAAACAAACAGCAGGGAATCCTGAATGGTTTACAGAGAAGCTAGAGTACAACCAGGACAGCATCTTTTTACCTCGCACTGTGCAATGTTGCAATTGACTGGGTGATGCAGCAGCAGAAATCAATTGAACACTCTAATGAGGGCTTCAGATGGGAACAAAGGGAAACAAGTGAGAGACTACGTAGCTGATATAGCACTGCTGTCTGAAAATGTGATAGGAATGCAAGAAATGACTAGCCAGTTAGCTAGGGCGTCTGTTCATTTTGGCCTCACCATTACCACAGCAATAAGAGCCGGGGTAATCAGAGACAGCATTTCAGAGAGTAGAGAGGAGATGTGCAAGACTCTAGCTGAATGGGACGGATGGTTTTACCTAAGTGGGAAGCTGTCTCAATGCACTGAAGATGGCAAAACTGGCCAAGGCCTAACCAGAAAAGTTTCTGGGTGAGGCAGAAGGGATGAACAGATCAGTACCTCACCCAGAAGTAGAGGGTAAAGAGGCCAGTGCTCCAAGGTAAAGTATCTGCTATATCATATCTATCCCATGCACCAGTTACCACAGAAAGTTCAAGCTTAGAGTTCAGTACACCTGCAACCCATTCCACCATGGGAGGCAGAGAGAAAATATGTTGAAAGGAGCATTTGTAGCCTTGTCTTTACCATTATCAGCATTATAATCTACATTCCTATTACCTCTGCACTGAATAGGCTTAAGTCTCACAGTGCTTTTAATGCTGGTGGCAGCCAACGGGCCATCTACACTAGATCTCCCTGTGTTGGTAACTGAAGAGCTGAACTGGTGATAGCAAAAGTGGGAAAAATTTTCCCTGGTGTAGATAAGGGGTGTGCATTACTAATGACTCACCTATGCAGTTTTGAATGGACTAAATCTTAGACATGGGCTGAATTTAAAGGCGTCCAGCTGCTTGGGCCATAGCCTGAGTTTTCAGAGTCCAGGCATCCTCTTTTGGTGCCTTCGTCTGGCTACAAGAAGAAATCCATTCCCTCCTGCTGGCTTTGCCACTTCTTCAGCAGCATCTTTTCTGCTGGCACATTGCCACACAACAGGAAAGACTCAAACATCAGCCCCCCAGGAACAACAGCAGCAAAGAGAGAGGGCGGAAGGAAAGAAGGAAGGGGGGAAAGAATTACAATGTTACCTGACCCCCAGCGAGTTTTATAAGCAGCGGGCTCCAAATAGCCCTGGAGCAGTGACCTCACATGAGGCAGCCAATATGCCACTCCCCATCGTATTTTCCTGGTGCTGTTTTTACATCTAAAGATAGATCGTTCTGAATAGGAGCAGTTGGGGACCAGTGATTAGAAGCAGGAGGCTGAAAGGCAGGAGACCTGTTTTCTTTTCATCACATTGTCACAGGTATTTGATCTCACACAAGTCATTGGAGGGAGGGATGGCTCAGTGGTTTGAGCATTGGCCTGCTAAACCCAGGGTTGTGAGCTCAATCCTTGAGAGGGCCATTTAGGGAATTGGGGGTTGGTCCTGCTTTGAGCAGGGGGTTGGACTAGATGATCTCCTGAGGTCCCTTCCAACCCTAATAATGTGTGATCTGTGATTTAAAACTTTTTCATGCCATGGTTCCCTCATTCTTATAATTGGGCTCTGGCTAATAATAAAATCATGAGTACTACTCACTCCCAGAAGAGGAGAAATGTTGAGAAGCAACTGTTGACTCAGTAATGTACCTTAAAGCACTGAGCATTCTACCAGACAGGTCATCAGTTCAGTCTCCTAACAGTCATAGGTTTTAATACTGGCCCCAATGAAGTCAAAGGCAAAACTCCCATTCACTTCAATGGGGCCAGGTTTTCACCCATGAAGTGACTCTCTCTTTCCTATCTAAGATATTTTATGAGTCCTGACTCTGGAGCCCTACCCTACCCCCCAATCTCAGAAATTCCTTGCTGACTCCACAATTGCAGGCTTATCCCTCACCCATCTTCACCTTTTCATATCTGACTTCCAGCAGCTGTGGCTTTTCCTCTTCATACGTGTTCATGGGAGTGAAGTTGGTTAGCAAGCGAATTTTTCGGGCAAACTTTCACATTTGTAAACCTGCTATTATATCACATCAGTTCTGCCACAATGCACCACATACGTGCTAACTAAGTAAAACAAAACAAAGCAAAATTAGGAAGTAAAGTGTGCAGCAGAAAATCTCCTTCTGAAGGAGATTTCCAGCTTACATGGCATTAGATCTTTGAAGTACACTCAATCTGGAATCAATTCAGGAATTTACAGATACAGGTTATCAGCTCTTGTTTATTCACAATGATGAGAAGAACTTAATTAATATAATACATATTGGTCAATTCTTTGCTTTTAAACCTTACCTTTTGCCCATCAGCCAATCAATACGTATTTTAATCTTCTCCCCTTTTTAGAAATGGTTTTAAAGTCTCACAGAACCAAGTAGCAGACTTCACGATCATTAATTGCTATTATCAGCCCTTTCATTTTCTGAACATCAGCAGTATCTATAAATTCCACTTTTATCCATGTGTTAAATTATCCATTCTTGTTCACCACTTACTTCTAGAGTGTCTTTCTAACAAGTGTAGAGACGTCCCATTTAGCCAATAATGTGAAGATAATTTTTTTTTAAATTGTCCCTGTTGTTCTTTTACTTCTTTGACTTTGAAAAGGAAAGGAGATGAATACAATACTAATTCTTAACTACCCAAAGGATTCTATTCCCAGAAAAAAAAATCTTATTTAATATGTCTTTAAGCTTGTGAAGATGTATCAAATGTCTCTGCTATCAACCTTATTAGCAAAAATGTTTAAAAGCCAGGAAATTCTAAATGATAGAAATCAACAAAAAACATATGTTTGAAAGTCTGAAACTCAGAGTTAATAGTCCACAAATAGCCCTAGCTCCTATTCCTACATATGTGGCATAGGTTGTTGCTCATGTACTTTAGCTAAATATTTCCACTTCGTCCTTTGTATTAAATTAAATATGCAAGGTCATAGGTACAGCTAAGAAAATGATTCCTGGTGAATCATTTATTTGGCTAATTTAGTGCCTCTTTATATTCACAAATTATCTATAAACAGGTTAAAGATGCTGCAGATTTGTTTGCTGTTCATAATTGTTTGATGAATCATTTGTTAAAATTTTAGCTCCCGGCTTCTTTGCAAACTGTTTGCTGCAACTATTAATTTTATTACTTGATGCCAGTGATTTGGCACTTGAGCCACAGGACTGCTGACAGTCCCATGGTATTGTTACAGTTCCCCAAATGGACGAGCTAATCTTTATAAATCAGGAGCAGTGCCTAAAATCCTTTAAAGTCTTTGATTCCCTCAGGGAGAATAAGCACTCTAGGGAGAGACTGATGGAATTTCAGGACATTTCAATCCTTTCCATGTCCACTTTTCCAAAAGAAAGAACATTATATTTGGCTATGCATGTAGACCTCATATTTTAAAATCTCTTGGTTCCCTTTATACATTTCTTATTTGACTGATTGTCATACCTCTAGCATCACATACTGAATACCAGAGGCTCTCAAACTGTGGTCCGTGGACCGAGCTCCATTCAGGTGGTCTGTGGATAGTTCCCTCTAAGGTGCGCGCCTGGGTGGCCGCACATGACAGAATGAAGGGCCACCCACCTAATTAGTGGAGCTGCGCAGGCGTGGCTCCACTAATTGGGTGCCTGGACCCTGGAGAAGATGCACTTGTAAGGCAAGGTCATGGTCTTGGGGGGAATAGAGGGTGGATGGGAGGGGCAGTGGGGTGAAAATAGGGGGTGGGGGGAATTTGGGATGTGCAGGGCTGCAGCAGCCAGAGAGAGGTGACTTTCCCCAGTTCCAGGGCTGCAGCTGCCGGGGAGAGACCCCGCCCCCTCCTTCTCAGCTCTAGTTCGGGGGCTGCCATGGCAGGGGAGAGAGAGCACATCCATCGCATTATAAAGGTAAGACTACTGCTATTCAAATATGAGCTCTGTGCTTTTATTTGTAGAACAAAAAAGTTTAATTATAAAGTTTTTTTATATAACACTTTTATCCAAAGTGCTTTACAATAGTTAGCTAACAGAACAAACAACATTTGGAAAGATCATTAAGTGGTCCACTGAGACCCTCAGCAATTTTCAAGTGGTCCGTAAAAAAAAAAGTCTGAGAACCTCTGCTGTATACAATACTCTGTCAACTCCATGAACTGAATTTATTATTTCCATTTTTCTAACACTTTCACTTAAATCTAGACACCTATTTTTTCAATTTCTGGTTCATATACAAATGGTATATTATATATATATTAACGTGTAATGATGGAGGAGTAATGGTATCTTCTGAGGAAGAACATAAATCTTTTCAGCTAGGTACTTCACAATATCAACAAATAGACCACTTGCCTAGTAGTGAGTTTAGACAAGTTACCAAAAGTTCATCCAATCTGAAATTCTATTACAACATTATCAGACAGCTATTTGAAGTAATGGGTTTACAGTGAGGTAACTAAGAGCAAAATTTGGCCAAACAAATGCAACTTGGATCTTGTAGCTGAAACCCAGCTAAGAGTTTAAATTTCAAATGAGGCAGCTCAGGTGGAAAAATATATTAAAAGATTACTTAGATTTGATTTATTATATGCCAGTGAGAACGTGAACCCTTAGGGAATAAGGTCTATGATATGTTTTGGCAAGATCACACTCCTCACAGGATAGTTCAACCTCTGCTCTGGGATAGGATCGGTTTGGAGAATGTGGAAGGATTCACACATTGGAACTATTTTCTCTCTTTCTCTCTTCTCACTAAAGTAGTGTTCATTTTGGAATAGAGGGAGGAGAAAAAATGAAGAGTGAGGGGAAAGGAAGAGGAAGCAGAGGCAAAGGCCTGAGAGTGAAAAGAAGAGAAATGTGGAGAGGGAGAGAAAGGAATGGAGCAGATAGGAAGAAAAGGAGAAGTGGGAAACTAAACAGATAACAGAGAATAAGGAAAGCAGCATGAAAATTTGGCAGACATTTCTGTGAACACTTTCTTGAGGAGAATGGCCCAAATTCTAGTGTCAGTTACACCACAGTCGAACCAGAGTTACTCCATTCATCTCAGCTTGGTGGCACCAAGATTTACAACTAGCCTTCCTGAGTTGATCTAAAGAGAGGCCCAGGATATGTCTATAACATTCACTACCTCTAAATTGGATTTCAAGTGCCCAAATGTTTTAATGAACATGAAAGATAAGTAGCAGCTGCTCAAAGAAATAAGTTTGTATTCTACTAGTTCATGTGGTGAACTAACTACTGTGAACTTTTTGAGAGGTTCTCACAGACTCAGACATAGGTAGGAGCCATTTCAGTTATTAAAAGAATCTAAGTCTTTTTGTTCAGCGCCAAAAGGAGAAACTCCTCCCTTTCAAATTATAAATCTTTGTAGTGCAATTCTTTCTGGCTAGGAGGAAGACTTCAGACACTTTTTCAAATAACCCCAACTGTTTAATCCGTACCCTTTGGGAAGTCATGCTGTGTGTGTACGTGAGAGAGAAACAGCTTTTTTGAAATAGGAAGAATCTTCTGGTTCTGCTCGGCCCACTGTAAAACTAGCTGTCTCTGCGAGTGGAAGGGACCTAATTTTCCTTTTGAAGAGAATGGCATTACATGGCTCATGAAGCTTTATCCTTTCACAGCCTGGTCAGGACCTTTCATCCACAGGGAACTGTTGGAGAAAGATGCACACAAATTCCTACTGCAAAATAAATGGAGAGTGCATCAGTTAACATATCACGGTCCACACGCCCAAAGGGAGAACAAAAGGTTTAAACCTCAAATATGAATAGTTGGACCAATTGTTTGCACACTGTATTATGGTACTATAAAAAATGAAACTGACAAGGTCTTTTATGAAATATTGTAATGTTCTGAACTGGATGGTCATTTGGAACTGTGCATACAGATTGTGGTTGTGAATCTATGTATTTATGTATATGGAAAACTGGGCCCATAACCTGTATACCTCACAGCAGGGGGGGGACACATCCCCAGATAGCTACACGAAACTAGCTCCAAGTAACACGCCACTGTCCAGCAGGAAGAGATAATGGTGGACCATTAAAGTTAATGGAAAGATATTGTGACATCCCAGCTCTCCAATCAAAAGGTTTCCACACTTTGTATAAACATGAGTCAATATGGACTAAGGCAGGGGCAGGGGAAGAGAAAAAGCCTTTTAAAAGCAGGCTTGTGTCTGAAGTTTTGCATCCAGAAACTGAGGGACAGCTATTGGTGGTGGCTGTCTGTGAAACGCTGGGTCCCTCCTATGGCTAGGGGTAAGTTGGGAAACCGATCAAAGGCAATAGGTGACTTGTATTAGATAACGGATTTTATCCAATATAGAAGTGTAATGCCTGAGGTTGCGTCTTTATGTTTATTTTTTGCGTAACTTGTATCTGTTTGCTTTCCCTGACAACCTCATCTTGGAATCTGTGGTTTTTCTATTTACTAAGCCTTTGGTTTATTTTAAACCCAAGCAGGTCTCTGTTGTGCAAACTACGTGGCGTGTAGGAACCAAAGGGAGCTGATGGTTTCCTGCCTTTGGGGTGCCGAACCAGAGGGACAATGGCTGGGTGTCTGATAGTTAAGAACTCAGAAGGATGGATTTGGGAATACTCTGGACTGGAAGGGCTGCTGATGTCATCCTGCAAGGAGTAACTAGTCCGGGGGAAGCCAGGGTGATAATCTTGTGGACAGGCTACTGGGGTCTGGGATCTGAACCAAAACTGCACAACGTTACAGGGCTGGTGGTGACAAAACCCTTTACTGGTCTGGGTGATCTCCAAGCATCACACTTGGTAATGAATTTTTACTTAAGATCAAAAGCTTCCAGTTTTCTACTTAATTGATAGCAAACAGATCTAAAATCAGATCAGTCAGGGCATTCTCCCTTAGGTTTTAAGAAATTTGTTTAGAATCCTAGCAGATCTAACATCCCATTACTAGTAATAATGTTTATCAATTTCCCTACCTTTTCCAGTGCTCTGATCAGCCAATCATTAAGATGCAGAAGTGCAAGCCCAAATGACATAAATACTCCAGAAATACTTGATGAAGACATTTGATGTAGTCACCATTGTGCACAGGAATGTTTCACACTAGAGACAATTTGCATTTTCAACGAAACCAGAATGCATTCACTGACTGCAGAGCATTCAAGAATAATAACAACAACAACGATGATATTAATCTTTGCAGACATATACCACTTTTCATCTGATGATCTCAAAAAGTGCTTTGGAAAACTGGATAAATTATTCCCATTTGATTAGGTTTTTTGCATTTAGTAGTTTGCAGGAGAACGGACTAGAGAATATCATTCTTGGGGTTTTTTTTTCGGTAGGAATACATTATTTATAGGGCTGTCGATTAATCACAGTTAACTCACATGATTAACTCAAAAATTAATCATGATTAATCCTATTTTAATTTTAATCCTATTTCAATCGCACTATTAAACAATAGAATACCAATTGAAATGTATTAAACATTTTGGATGTTTTTCTGCATTTTCATATATATTGTATTCTGTCTTGTAATTGAAATCAGTGTCTATTATTTTTTGTTACAAATATTTGCACTGTAAAAATGATAAAATAAATAGTATTTTTCAGTTCACCTCATACAGGTACTGTAGTGCAATCTTTTTTTGTGACAGTGCAACTTACAAATGTAGATTTTTTCGTTACATAACTGCATTAAAAAACAAAAACATGTAAAACTTAGAGCCTACAAGTCCACTCAGTCCTACTTCTTGTTCAGCCAATTGCTAAGACAAACAAGTTTGTTTACATTTACAGGAGATCATGCTGCCCATTTCTTATTTACAATGTCACCAGAAAGTGAGAACGAGGGTTTGCAGCCAGCCTTGCAAGGTATTCTGCCAGTGGTAGAAATGGGAGTGGAACCCAGTTCTCTCAGCTCAGAATTCAGCACCTTATCTACTGGACAACACTATTCTCAGTTGGCCCAAATCTCAGCAGCAATGATGTCTTTTCTTCTCCAAAAGAAAGGCATTAGTCTGCAGAACTCATTTCATATCTACAGTTTAAAAGGAGCTAACCCAATTTAAAACATATTCACAGTACCTCAGCCATCCAGAGCAAACATTTAGAATAGCTTGTATGTGCCTTGTAGAAAGACTTCCATACAGTCATAGAATTTACATATAAGTATCATAACATGTCATTCCACACGGTCACATTGGTATGTGAAATGACAGCACTTTGCACTTTTACAATAACTTTAATTGAAGCATCTCAATGGCCTTTAGAAGAGTGAGGATTATTTATCCTCCGTTTACTGAGGCAGAGAGGTTAAGACCAAAGTTTCAAACTTTGCTACCTAAATCCACAGGCAGATGGATTTTCAGAGCTGCTGAGCACCTTCAACTCCCATTGCTCCAGTGGAAGTTCTGGGAGGCCAACATTTCTGAAAAATCAGGCCACTTATTAGTTAACTAACTTAAGACACCCACATTTGAAAATTTCAGCCTAAGGGACTTGCCTGAGGTCTCCCGGTGCAATAGTAACTGAACCAGGAAAAGACCCCAAGTTTCCCCAGTTCTAATTGCTAGACCATTCTTGGACTCCCTCATTAGCTCTGGATGTTCACAGAGAGCTCATCTGTGAGACACTTTATGTGCAGTCAGCCCCCTGCATAGGCCTGCTTGCATCACCAGTCTATATTTAATGCGGTGAGCAGCCTCAATGAGGTCACTCATTCCCTCCTGTTCAGGTGGGCAGGAAGTGGATGGAGCCTTGTTTCCCCCATCACATACACACCCAATATGCCGACCAGCAAAGCTGAGGTGGCATGGAGGGGAAGCATGCTGTGCCAAGTACAGAGCTGGCATAGATTACATCCACCCTGGAGCAAACGTGGGCCAAGAGACCAGATCAGAGATCTTGTCCCTGATCTGACCCTGTGCTCCTCAGGGCAACACAACTATGCACTTACTCTTGGTCAGGATTTGTGGCAAAGCCACAACTGAGCAACCAGTCAACACGCGTCAGGTGATTGCGAAGCCTCTGCCAATCCAGTATAACATTTTCAAAAGCACCAAAGTGACTTAGGAGCCTGTCCCATTTTTAAAAAGTGACCTAGGCACTAAGGAACCTCTCACATTGAAAGTCAAGGTGACTTAGGCCTGCAAGTGCCTAAATCATTTAAAAAATGAGACTCAGGCTCCTAAGGTTTTGAAAATTATACACAAAATTCCTAATGATTTTTCAGTAAGTGTCCAAATTGTGGAGTTCTCAGTACCTTTCGTAGCCATAGCAGCTTCCATTGCCATGCCATGTGAGGGTGTTATGGTAGATGAAAATAAGTTATGCATTGGAAGATGACAGCAAAAAGAAGACAAATTATTCTGTGTCTCCATTAAAAAAGCAAGATGAAAGACCACAGGCATGACCTAAGGCAAATTTACAAAAGCTACAAGAAGGCGCTCCTATATCCAGCCTGAATTCCAAGTTTGCTTTTCACTTTTCAAAGTTTATTTATTAATGTATCAACCACACTCCTCACTAAGTCTCTGGGTTAATGTACATATATAAAAAACCACCGATATTATCCTGTGAACTCCATCACCAGCTCAAAAGGCAGACTGAAAACACAGAGTCAAGAGCTATGTAGAAAGCACAGCCTACTCTATAGCTTCTCACAAAATATAGTGAAACTAGTTATCACTTAGACTGTATCAGATTCTTCTTCAAGCAGCGTAAGACCATTTGCTTTCCTGCAGTATTGTTCTATAGAAGCACAATGTGTCAGTGGATGCTTCACCGAAGAGGACTCTCTGTCAACAATCATTGTTTCATTGGCATTAATGTGCAGTAAAAGACAATGAAGCATGACTCAATTAAATCACCAAATACTGCATTCAAATAACATTAACCCCTGACATTTTAAAACAACTACAGGATTTTAGCTGCATGACACTCATTGAAGTCAGTTTTAAAAATGTATACCTCTAAGCATTTGACTTAAGCCCACATCAGCACATCAGTTCAGAGTGAAGACTAAAAGCAAGATTCACTTAGTGTTGCTCACATGTTGCAACACATACAAATATAATAATGTTTATGAGGTCAATCTACCATTATGGACCTCCACATGCCAGTAAGAGGTAAGAAGAACAGAGTTTCAAACTTAACTCTGAATTTCTTTGCTTTGGAGTTTTCGGATTTGTAACTATTACAAGAATGTAAGATTGGTGATTATAGCTGGATCTTTGTTAAAAAAAAATGTGCCATTGGCATATTATGAAATCAGGTAGTGCATTGGCCCTCAATTTGTGCCAACAGAATCCTACAATGTTATAGAACTTTGTGCATTAATCATAATGGGCTGAGTCCTGCCAAGTGCTGAGCACTGCACCTTCAATCCAGGAAAGCATTTGCTTAACTTTAAGCATGTGACTAGCCAGCATGAGCACTTGGCGGGATTCAGATGAATATGCATCCCCACAATTGTTTCTTTGATCCAAAGGCATGGTTTTTTAAAAGTATGCAATCCATGTGCCTTTTCCTGCAAGTCTTCATTTGCATCAACATACACTACTCATGTGGGTAAGGTGTGGCAGGGTGGACTAGGTCCAGAGGGCCCCTTCATCACCCTGTCCCGTGGCCCTTCATCACCCTGTCCCAGAAAAGAGCAGCGAGAAGTCCTCCAGGCAGCCTAGCATGACTGCAGAGGAGGGGAGTTCAGTGGCAGTGTGGAGATTGAGGATGGACTGATGGAGCAGCAATACTGTAGGCAGCTCATTGTGGACAGGACTGAAGCCCAGGGAAGGCTGCTGAAGACTGGGTGCCTGGTGGGTGGGAAGGACAGCAGGACCAGCGGAAGGTCAGAGAGGGGGAAGGTTAAGCCCAGGGGACTTAGCACTGAACCTGTGCAGGCCAGTGAGGGTACCGAGATGGGCCCTGTTGGTCTGGTTGAAGACTGAGCCCAGGGAGGCCTGCTGAAACACCACTAGTTGTGGGTACAGAGATAGGCCCTGGCTGGGTGGTTGAAGAAGGCAGTGCCTCTGGAAGAAGCCTAAGAACTATGGCCCCATACCAAGGCCGTGATAAAAAACTCAAGACTGTATACCCTGGAAGGGGGGACAGAGTACGCGGCTTGGCCGGAAGGCTGAGACGCTGAAGATTCACCAAGAGAACTATCAGCTGGGGGTGGAGGGCGGGAGTGCTTGCGAGAGGTGGGTGCCACCCCCAGTATAAGAACTAAAAGCAAAAGCAGGCTTACAACCAACCAACCACTGGGGGCTGCCCATGAGTGGTGGGTGTCACACCGTGAAAAGACTGATTGCAGGTATGTCAGCCAGAGAAAAGGGGGTGCCCATGAGAGGTGGGTGCTGACCCCATTACATAAGGGTTTGCAGGATCAGGCTTCCTCTGGTACTGCTGTAATAATCATGGTATCACCATGGTTTTACCATGTAATGGTAAAAAAAAAATTGAAATGGCTGAATATTGTTTAAAAAATGATATAAAAACACTACATCTGAAGTATGTTATTTCATGATTTATGATTTTTATTGGACTTCAAACAAACCACCCCTGGATCACAGACATAACAGAGCTACACAAATGCTGATGATGTAATACAGAAAATGCCAATTTAACACCTATTCCACGGAATTATAGAAAAGCAAGGGGAAGGGGGAAACATACAAGCAGTGAATAAACAGTGGGAACATGAAAATTGTCTCCTGTATCCAGACTCATCTCTCTTAGAATCATCTTCTTGAGAGATGCCTAATTCTAAAGTAATTTCTACACAGCTTTTTATTTTCTTGTGCCATTTTATGTAATACAGCACTTGAAATAAAAAATGGTAGCCTAATGAACTTCAGAAACGTCACAGTGAGCTACCAATAAAGAACTGGTTTAAAGACTAAAGTAATAAAACTTTTTTTTTTTAAATTGGGATCTTTGACTACAGTAGATAACACTGTATAAAACAGAATATTCCTTGAACCATTTTCCCCATGGTTCTGGATATTGCAAGCAGATCCATGTAGGACCCTGGAATCCATGGCAAAGTGCACTGAGTTCAACAGAACTCCATTCAGTTACAAAGATTCACTTGTGCAGATCCTGTTGCAGGGTTGGGGTATTAAAAGGGTATCAGACAGATTCTTGTAAATAAAACTTCAGTTTTATATGGAAATATCACACAAAGGCTTCAACATTCAGAAGTTCATAAAGTGCAAAAAATCTAGTACACCTGGCTTGTTTACAGCTAAATAACTGACAACTATGAAGCGATTTCATACTTTAAAAGTCAGATAAAATAATTTTCTGTGTACTAAGTTATACCACTAAACATAAAGGTTCATATGGAAAACACTGACAGAATGTAAACTATAGGATAGCAACATGATCAACTGCTGATAAGTGATCAACTGCACAAACTGACCTAATTCATGAAGACGTTGCATATGACAACGTATTTCAATTTACTCAATTTACTTTCACAAAGTTTAGAGTTGAGAGCCCTTGAGACAAGAGAGTGACCTCAAGTTCACTATTTAAGGATCTGACTTGGTGAGGAGCTCCAAGGTCCTTTCCAGCATTGGAGAGAACTCCCATTATTAGTATATATCATCTTGACTTATAGTAAAGCCTGTGCTGAACTGGCAAGTGTAAATTTATAAATAAATAAAGGGGGGGTTGTAAAAACCCAGAAAAAAAAGATGGCATAGAAGCACTTGGGGGTAAATTGCATCTTTCTAGGGCAATACCTGCATACAATTGCATGGACTGTGAAATTCTGAAAGACACTCAGCAAGGCTCATCTCACAGATTGCTTCTTTATGGTCTGGGAGCAAATGGATCCTGGGGCTATCCTGGGTAGGAAAATGTCAACCCATCTGTGCTGCTCCTCCCGATAGGCACATGGCTGCTGCAGAAACTATGCTGCCATTAGCAATATTTCTGATCAGTTTCTTATACCATACCCATCATCATGCTACCTGAGCACATTGCCAGAGAATACACATACATAATGTACATTAACAATTTAAAATGTTCCTTTCCATTGTGAGGGTGTAAATGATTACAATTTCCATAAGGACAATAATAAATTATCCTTATGTAAATTGTAATCAGAGTCCAGTTGCTTTGTGTGAAAATAAGTTCAAAGAAGCAAGCTTAGCATTTGAGACCTGCAACTGGGGAGGTCTGGGGTCATTCTTTGTTCCTGTGGACGTAAGTTCCAAAGTTCCAGAACAGCTGCTGAGAAAGAGCCAGCTCCAGGTAGACAGGTTCCAGTGTTCTCATGGAGCAGAGCTATTGAGGGCAGTTAAGGTCCCAAGAATGAAGCAGTCCTTTTGAACATCTTGGGCCCAGACCTCAGAGGGCTTTGTAAGTAAGAATCAAGATCTCATACTTACTTCTCTGGCTCCCTTTAGAAAACTAGGTTAAGTGGCATATTACAAAGGTGACATACAAAATGTGGCAGCACGCCTCCAGAGCAACATGGACTACCAGTAGCACAAGTAGCCTTTTCCAAGGCTCCTGCTTTTAAGCCAAGGTTTATGGAGTTTTAATTATTTAATCTCTGGGTTGTTTTTTTCCAGCCAGTGTTATGTGAAGTCTAGCATCAGCGAGAAAACAGAAAGACTCCTATGCTACATCCTACTTCAATGATTTGGGAACAAGCATCCTCAACTGGAAGAAATATGAACAGTGATGAGAAGCACTTTAAAATGTTTCCCTGTGCCTACCAGCATAACCTCATTCTTGCTTCAGCCGGCTCCTCCTCACCCAGATGTCAGGATAAATGGGCGGTGTTGGTGTTTGCATATGATGCGAACAATAAACAAGGGAGGGGTGACATCTACATATTGCTAGCATTTGAGACCACACAGGCTCATAATCTCTCCTGGCAGTCTCATGTAAATAGTGAATCAAATAGTAGGAATGAAGCTTTTAGAGGAAAGTTGTGGTGGCAAACAAGCATTTATCCACCACTATCCTGGGCCATTTCTGACCTATATTCGGCCTACAATCAGCTTGAGATAGACCTAGGATATTGGCTATGGACGGACGTGCTTGAGCAATTCCCCCCTCCCCCCGACTCTAAATGCATGGAGTCCCAATACAATGGGCTCCAAAGTGTTCCCAAAGAGGGGAAGAAGGGAATGCCATGGAGGCACCTTCTCTTTTTGAAACCCTCTTAGGTGAGATCTGCCCAAGCAGGATCTTCTCAGCTCCTTTATAATTTTTCACTTGGCCATGAAAGTTTTTTTATAAACCTGAAGAGCAATGCAGCAGCATTTTCCTGTTGATGATCCAGATTATTGATTATTGAGCCATTAATGAGTTCGTGTACCAAAGAGTATGCACAGTATATCTCAGACTGACACCTCTCAAATGGTACTATTTTTGAAAGTAAGCATACACATATAAACCACGTACACAATAGATATAACAAATGCTCAGTGAAATGTATTATGTCACTCTACATGCAAGTATAAAAGACCTTTGACATTACATATGTGAGAAAAATGTATGGCATTTTCAATACTTTTACTAGGAATAGTCATTGTTAGGAAGGAGGGAAGCTGTCTTAGGATGTAAATAGAAAAGTCTGTCTTAAGCGATCTAAACCAAACACATCATAAAGAAAAGAGTATTTTTACTTTTTGTATCAGTACTTTTGAAAATAAAAATAGCTCAAATATTATGTTTGTGTGGATCTACACCAAAATGCCTGCAGATGCACGTATAAATAAGGGACCTGAAAATCAAAAATACTTGAAAACTTGCTAGTAGGTTTCAAGGTTCTATAACCTAATATTGATAGTAGAGTCCTTGGTAGAAGGGAAAATGGGAATTTGCATGATTTTTCTTATAATGTATGTATTATGTATGCAAATATCTTCCAGGCAAAATAAACAACATTTCAGTAGACAGAATTCTTAGAATCAAATGTTACTTTTAACATAGTACAAGAAAGACAAATTCCATAATGTTATTTTTATAATGTATCACTGGTCCACAATAAGAAACAATCTAATATATAGATTTTGCATTCAATCTTTGTCAAAAACTACATAGCACATCAAACGTTAATAGCACTAGGGAGTTCAGTGATTAATACAAAAACAAATGGTATATTATAAATTTTCTTTTGTTCTTCACTCACAATGATGCAAGATGCTAGGATGTAACCTTTAAGGGTTAAAGAGTTTAATCAATGTCAATGTCTGATCTTCTGAAGGCGATAAAGAACAGTCTGTCTAGCGATACCCAACAGAACATCACTTTGTCAAGCCACAAAGCACCCAAAAGCTTGTCAAGTAAGTTACCAGAAACCTCTTTGTGGTTAGAACTCAGCTCCTTCCTGCTTGACCTATTATTTGATATTTGACCACTTGGTTGCAAGACACTTGCTCTTTCCAGCTGAAATGTCACTGGGGCATCTTGTCAGCTCCCCGACATCTCGGCCTGACATACAATTTTACTTTTGTGTGCTACAAGGCAGAAAATGCAGGGCAATGGCTTTGCTTTAAATTCTGTCAGCATCAAAGATGGGCGTCACTCTTGGGTCCTACCAACAACAACAAAAAAGGAGTCTATTTTGAAGGTCAAAACTGCCATTACTTTAAAGTATTTCAGCTTAAACTAAATATATTTCCTGTAACACTGGTATGGGAAGTGTCCTTATAAAGTACATAAACATGTCATCAGAAATCCTCCCTGCACAATTGTTCTACTTTCTCATCAAATGCAGACTTGATAAAAGGATGAGTTTTCAACGCCTGCAGGGACCAGATTCAGCAGTTAACTTAACTTGTTCAAATGGGCAAGTGGTATCATGTAGGAGCAACCTGACCTTCTCACATTGACCAGGAGTGACATTATTGTGCAGGAGGAGAAGCAGTCACATCATTTCTGTTTTGCACAACCTGCTTAAAGTTTGCAACTAAATGCTTGTCTTCAGTTGAGCTGACAAGAGAGAAGAGGGGGCTCAGTGAACCATGGCAGGGCTGCCATGAAATGACAGGAATCATTGGCATACATTTCAAATAGCTCTCTCAATCCTATTAAAGTATTGCAGTCCTGATTTAAAATAGACAAGTATGAAACAACTTTGATAGATAGAGACTAAAATGGCTTATTGATTTTTTTTAAGTCTGAAGAAAATTACCCAAAATGTGTCACTCTTTAACATTTAAAAATATATTACATAAAAATGAGCAACTGTGATAAATAAAACTAAAAACTGGACTGTTTCACTACACTGGGAGTGAGAAGTATAGAAACATGGACGTATGAACAGACACTCACCGTTTTCAAACAAATGTAAAAATTAGTGCCAAAAAATACACGTTAGAGCACAATTCAAAGGTAAGATAGCCCAATAAAATATCATTTTAATTGCATCATTTAAAATGTATACAGTTTTTTCCTCATAAAATTAATACAAAGTCTTAAAAGCCGTTTTGTATTGTTCTTTTGGTGCTGGCTGAGATGTTGAGGGCAGAGGAATAGGATGAAGACTGAGAATGGGGTCTATTGTGTATAAAACTGTAAGATGTATCTGCCTCAGCTTGCAATGGCAAAAAATCTGGGATACAGCTCTGGTCGGGCTGAAGTGCTGATCTTGAAGCCACGGGGACGTTTGAACTGTCTTGTGATTCCTGGAATAAAGTTTAAAAAAACAAAAACCACACACACTTATTGTGGATCAATCAATAAAATCAATAAATACAGTAGAAATAATTTCAATTTGTCCTTCACGCATTTATGTTCAAGTTCTTTTTTGTTTTATTAATTTATTAAAAATGCATATTAGTTTGCCAGGCACTTCAACCCTAGGTAATCAGCAGCAAAGAGCTTCATATGAAGCACTTTGCACTAGTACTGATCGTTAGGAAACATCAGCTTCCACAGTCTAAAGAATTTTGCATGTGTACAATACATATTTACCATTTGTAATGCTGGAAATCTTACATTAGAAATGACATTAAGAGGTATTTTTTTCTTGATAAATAGCTTAACTTACTCTCTCCCTGTCACTGTATTGGGAAGAATCCTCATTTTTGTCCATTTGTGCTTTTTCATTTTTAACTGTTTTATTGTAACTTAATCAAACTTTTCTTATTATTCTTTTAACATTTGTTGGATCATAGAATCATCATAAAACACACTCTCAAAGTGCCATACTTGGAAATGTGATCCATGTTTGAACAAATCTAGGCATTTAGTCAATTAGTTACAATTGTAAGTACCAGTTAATATTTAGCCTTGAGAAAATCCCAGGGTCACATAATTGTGCATCATATCTTGACAGTTTATGGAATATGGATAAAAGGTAACTTTACCATTAGAGCTCATTCATATCTATATAAACTGTAGTGTACAACAGTAGAATTCCAAATATTCCCTTAAAGCAATTTTCGTTGTTTTCCCTCTTCCCATTTCTGCACATCAAAGATTCCATGTATGGTATGCTTAAAGCATGCTGAAATTAGCCATTGCATGGTCCACAGCATTATAGACAGTGGTTAAAATAGCCCATTAAAGGACAAAAGTGCAATATGCTACTGAGTTTTCTTAACTTTTTTCTTTTAGAAAAAGGTGTTTGTGTTCTCCTAAATATCCATGATTAGCATTTTGAAAAAATGCCAGAGTTCTAATGGTTACTGTTACTATACTTCCATGATCCATAAGCTTTCAAAATCTGATGCACAAAGTTTTTTGGTCCTGAGATTTATTTTTATATATATTTATATATACAAGAGTGAGAGAGAGAGAGAGAGAGATCCCTTCCCCCCTCCTACTCCCCCGTTACTACTGTTGAAGAAAAATCAATGGTTGCATCTAACACCTAGTTCAGCAATTTTCTTTGATGTTGATTCTTTTGATTTCCAGATACTCTACAAGCTATCTTATGGCTGACTGAAATCAGCAAGGTTTATGCTGGACCTTCAAGGAGAACCAACATGGCAGGAGATTCAAATCTCCTTCCAATGCAAAATCTCCTTCCAATGCAAGATATTTAATTCCAGGTTTTGTAGGACTGAGGCCATAATAAGACTTTATTGTATTTGTAACTAACAATCTGATGCCTTTATGGAGGTATAATTTCAATCTATTGTACCAATTAGCAGTTTTACATTTTAAGTTTTTTTAATTAGCTTAACACACAAATCAAAATAGAAAATAAAATTTATATGAAATCCAAAAGCAGAATTCTTCATGCTCTTTGTAGAGATTCTGTTATTTGTTTTGATACAGAGCTTTTGCCAGTACAAAGAATAAGAATAAACTGTGTAATTCTGAAAAGACTGTTTTCTGTGTTTAAATAAATGAAATCACTAAAAAATAAACTGTAATCAAGTTGCCCAATGGGTGACAAATATTGAAGAAGGGCCTGTTTAACATATCAGTTTGCACTGTTTTCCATGTCTCAATTAATGGAACTATCATATTGATTAAAAATCACGTGCTACAGTCACAGTCTCACCGTTGTTTCCCCGCCCCCCGACTTTTTATTTATTTATTTATTTATTTAAGATCTAAATCCCAAGTAAGGAGTTGGGAAATCAGGTTTCCTTTGAGAGATGCACAAAAAATGTATGAAACTTAATGATTGGCAGCAAGTCAATAGACTATGTTACAGTAAAAGCTTCAACGTTGTGGGAGGAAGATCTGTTTTAGTTATCCAGTTCCTATGCTACACTTCATATAAAGCTAGTGCAGAATTATATTCACAGAATGGGGTGGAAATAAAATTGTATAGTAGCTTGACTGATGTAAAAAAATCTTCACTACTATTGAACTGGTTTGGATCTATATTATTATATAAATTTACAACAAATAAGAAACTAGTATTTCACAGAACTGTAAAAAAATTAAACTGACATAAATTAAAACCATTATGAAATACCACTGTGTACAAATGCACGAAATTTAAAGCTAGTTATTTCCCCAATAAACCTCTTTTGAAACCATTGCAGTCTATATGTATTTAGGCACTTTTTAAAATTGTGTGTTATTAAGATGACAAACTGAAATGGCTGGGCAGGAGCTATGATGATAATCTATCATGTAAATATATGTGTAGGTAATTTTTAGAAAGGGAATTACTTACCTGAAATCAGGGGTCTGTTCAGGTAAATCTTTAGCATAGCACTTTTATTTACTCAATCAATTGTAAATGATTCCATGTAAAATGTCAGACACGATCAGGTAAATATATATTTAGGACACAATGTGCCTAAGAAAAATATTAATTCAAAATGCTTTTGAAACATAGTAATTAGGAACGTCCCTGGGCCATTTTTCAAAGTTTGAAAGCCCAACTTTTTAAAATATGTTCTTCTAAACAAGAAAATATTAAATTAGTCCATATTATAAAATAACTGCATTGTAAACTATACTTAAATCAAAGCCATATTTTAGTCATACACAAGGAAAAAGGCTTCTAAAACAATGACATTAAATTGATTATCTTTCATAACTCCTCTGTGATTAGGCTTTGATCCTATTTTAGAGATTGCCCCATGAAAAATTAGTTTATTTTCCCAATGTTTAAAATATTTTTTTTACAAAATTGATATTACTACATATGACATTGTGTGGGAACATGATAATACTGTCATGTGTGACATTCTTATGTATGAAATGATTTAGTAATGTCAGCATATGCAATGGCATCACACTGAGATCAGGTTTTAATACTTAAATATTTGTGGAATAATACACACATAGTTGGGATTGGTGGAGTATGTGTATGTGTTGGTTGTACAGATGGATAACTAACGAATACCTACTATTATAGTGAAGCATGTTGTACAGTATATTGTTTATCTTCAATTGTAACAGTAAAATCTATAACTACAGTGAGCTCACAAATCAGTCAGGATGGTTTCAACCTTTGAAGTCTATGCAAGGATAATTTTACTGTACCACAATCCCCATCCTTACACATTGCTTTTATACCACCCTGTACTTTTTCATTTCTTTCCATTCTTCCGCAATGTGTTACACCAATACTTCCTTCTAATATTTGATTTTGTATCATTAATTTTCAGTGTCCAAAACTGCTGTAGAAATTTCCTCTTTGAAAAGGCAATAATTACAATCCAGTAATGAGATGAAATAAAAATAGGAACACTAAAACACCATTAAAAATCCCATTTGCCCGATTCTCCATGATTTAGGACTGTTGAATCATAAGTAACAGGCCTGATTTTCAAAGGTCCTGAGCACCCACAGCTGTGACTGAGTTTGATGGGAGATGTGACTACCCAGCACCTCTGAAAATAAGGCACGTTTTTATTTCATGTTAATAAATTTTCAACAGCTCAGCATGCACAACCACCAGCGCAAGTAATTATAAAGTCCGAGGCAAGTGCATAATACATCATTATATCATCGACCACTCAGAAGATAAGTCCTCAAAATATTTATCTTTAACACTGGAATAACAGCAAATGACACCAAGGCATGCAGAAAGAAAGAAGATTAGAGTTAGAGTTAGGGGTGAGATGGGTGGGGGGCGGGGAGGAAGACTGATACCAAAGTTATAAGTACATAAAACAATATAAGAATTAGTTAAGGTCTGGTGTCCTGTCTGTGCTAGGTGAGTGATGGAGATGTAACTGATATGCCCAACATTAAATCACAAGGTAGATTTTATGGAACTTGCTCAGTCATAGAGTCACATCTGCCTGGAAAAAGAGATTAAGGTGCAAATTATGGGATGCCTGGTATACAAAGGTGTCTGCCAGGAACAGTCAAAGGTAGTGGGGTAGCACAGGGCAGAAACTTCTTGCGCTGATTCCAGATTCTCCAAATATCTGTGGAGAGGCTGCAACCACCAGGAAGAAAAGCAGGGTGTTACAGGGCAGGGTCTAGGAGTCATAGGATGTAGTCTACATATTTGTGCACAGTTTATGCCTGACTTGGCAATGGTAACTAGATTTATTCCACCCCCATGCAGAGACATAATCTAGAGTGGGGGACAGGCCATTACTGGATAGACTATGGTGGGGGGGATGACACGCAACAGCACTACTTTAGCAGCACACAGTCTGGCTTTATCTACACTGGACATTTTCTCTTCAAGATTTCCCATTTTTGCTACCATCATGGACAGCTCAACCAGTGGTAAAAACAGCAGGAGTTCTATGGTAGTGTAGTGGCTTTCACTGGCATTTTAACTACAATGTTGTTAATAAAATCTCTGAGAAAGATGACATGGTGATTAAAATACTGGAGAGGCGGGTCTCACTGGCATTTATGCCATTGCTCCTACCAACAATGGGAAATTTTATAGGAAGAGAGAAGGAAAAACAAAAAGTCTAATGTGGACAGTCCCTATTTGTGAATCCTTTTGGGAGCATTTCTGTTGCGAGGCAGAATTTGGCCCCGCTAAAGGGTTCCAAGGTTTTAGATCATGCAAAACTACTTTCAAACACAGCTGTTTCCAGCACGGAGTTGCCTATTTGCTACATGTTGGAAGTCATTCTACGCTTCCAGGATGCTGCTATGAGTCTCTTTGCTGTTAGAAGTAGCTTGAAGGAGCCATTTTCACTCTGGATGAAATACATAAAACATAAGAATGATGAAAAGTCTAAAATCTGGTGCTTAAAATGGGAAAGCGCTGCTACTGGGTGCCACTGTACCATAATGAGCGTTAGCAAACTTTTCCAGAGCAAGAAAGTACAGCAGCCAAGAATAACTGTTTCTTTCCCATCTCAATGGTTTCACAACTCTATGTGCTGATGCAGTAGGACTCAAATTGGTGTTCTGTAACAAACAAAGTAGTAACATAGTAACATGCAGTATAAATCTTTATTTGTCAGCATTTCTTCCTGGATCCAACAAACAAGTTGTTGTCAGAGACAACAATTCAGTAGACTGCCAACTCACTACATATTAGAAAGGTACACATCACACTTTCTTCTTTCGGAACTGCTAGCCAATAGTTTCTAAATAGCTTTTCCATTACTGGAAAAGTTTGAATGTAACCAAATGATTAGGTAATTATCTGGAAACAATAATTCTTATCCTACCCCCAGCATGCTCTAGCATTTTATATGCTGAGTGGAATCACCAACTATAGACTCTGCTTAAAAATATATATATAAAAAATAAGATTTAATATTATAATATATATTTCATACATTTTCCTATAAAGCTCTTGAATAGAATTTTTTTCTGAACTATATTCACAGCCTAAGGCATACCTATGCCAATCTACAAGACTTTCGTACCTGTGAAGAACCTGTAGGACTAGAACCATGATTATCAGTTTAATATCTAATAAGCACAATGTGTAAACTGTATCTTGTAGGCAGGGAGACGGTCTAGGTCTTTTGCATTGTTAATTTCAATAATTTCTAAATAGCTTAGCTAAAATCCACAATCTATACTGTCTTTCAAGATTCTTTCTAAGCCATAGCACTTTAAATGTTGTCCTAGTAGATCCCAGTTTTCAAACTGCATTGTTTTACACCACTCTATAATGATATTGAAACCTCAGGCTAATCGCATAAGGTGCTATTTTCACAGTGTAATACTCAGCATGCATTGATTTAACCCCAAATTTCTAATTCTTTACTAACGGAATACGTTCTCATCATAGAAAGAAACTTTTCATTTACGCTATTTATTTATCAGTGTCCCTGTACCTTCTCAAGAGTAAATACACTTTTTATTTTTTATCTGACTAGCAAACCTGAATTGTTATTGATTTATTTTGTGTTCTGTATTGAAACTTACAATCTTAGGGGCACCTGGTACTCTTATTAAACTGTTTTGCTGTTTCTCTGAACATTTTTTCGGTATATAATATTGTTACTATGTGTAATTGATTGCTTCCCTTAGTTCCAGGCAAGCCTCCCCAATAGGTGAGTTTTCCCTACAACTTTTCACTGTTTATCTTCCTTGTATCTGTACTTCTAATAGCTGCCTCCACAGCACTTTACCTCAAGTCAGTGGGCATGTGAGAGGAGACTGAATGTGTGTGACCTCAGAAATACACGCAGTCTCAGGGAGCCCATAGTATAGAAGTCCTTGCCACTGAACCTTTTTTCCCCTGTGCTGGCGAGAAAGCATTGCCTATTCAACAGTTTTAATTGTCAAGTCTCGTACTTTTCTTGAGAAATGTATTCAGCTATCAGCTGAACTACCAAGCAGTCTAATTGTTTGCTGTAACCCTCCACAGTTTCTTTTTGAGATGGATGTACATTGTCGCTCCAGCGGAAAAGGAGGAAAAAGGTATATTTACATTCACTTTGCCAAACATTAGCATCTTTTGTTCAATCATTTGAATGCAGAAGGGTTAGGAGAAAACAGCTTAGAGAACAAGGGTTGACACATACAGTGTGAAATCTTAAGGTGCTTGAATGCAATGAGGGAGAAAGTGAGACTGAACCATATTTCAGCTCAGCTACAGTCCATATGAACTTTGCGACAGGTCTCTGTCTCGCAGCCACACTTGACTAGCTTTTGCTGACATTCAACTGTCAGACAGCAACCCTTTACCATGCCCCTAACATGCTCTACAGCTTCACCCAATTAACTCGCTTTCACTTGACATTGCAGCAAAAAGCTTCATAATAGGTGGTCAAGGTGCATGGTGTCTGCCTGCCCTCTAACTGCTCATGCACAGCAAGATGTTTAACTATCCTCCTTCTTGCCTCTTTGCTCAGAACTGGTGCGACTACGATTTAGTCATCCTATTTACTAAACTGGACAGGAGAAGCTGAGATATGGCAGTGGTGCATTAAGCTATCTTTTACAAAAGTTTAATTTTAAAGCAGATCCTTGGACTCAGTTACCAGAAGCCTTTTAGTTAAAAAATTACAGAAGTTCAGTAAAATGTTTTGATCACTTTCTAATTAATAAAGATATATATAGTGTATTAGCAAGATGGATACAGGATGAAAAATTAGGTAAAAGACATTATTTCTAACTAAGATTTTATGATGTAGAGGAGAAAAAGACACTTCAGTTTGTTCCTAGTCCTATGATTCAGTTTTCTTGCATTATAAAAATCTTTAGACATTTAGAAAAATCAACATTTCTATATATTTTGGTTAAGTATGTAGTACTTATAAGTAAAAATATTTAGTATCCATAAATCTATATATCCAAGAAAACAAATGAATTGTAAATCTTTTTCTTAAAAAGATTTTAAGTGTCCACTCTCCATGTGTTTTCTGGACAATGGAATCTGAAAATATATCTGGGACTCACTTATTCTTTTGCAAGTGGATGAATTCAGAAAAATCCAGGTTACTTAACACTTCTCACTAGTGGTTTTCACTAAATGTCTGGGTTAACCTGGCAATGTCCTGAGCCCTTTCAACTCCTATTTGCAATCAGTACATGTGGGTGCTCAGCACCTTTGATTGCCTCTATAGATACATACTTTTCAAATCATGAGCCATACAATGCAGACCCTACATCTGTTGAAAGCAGTTTGATAGGATGGGGCATTAAGTATGCTGATAGGTGTTGAGACTGAGGATATGAAGGGCCTCATGAATCCAGGAGGCTGTTTTACCTCTATATTTTGCATTGGAGTGACCACTGTTGGAATACTGCGTCTAGTTCTGGTGTCCACAATTCAAGAAGGACACTGATAAAATAGAAAGGGTTCAGAGAAGAGTCATATGAATGATTAAAGGATTAGAAAACATGTTTTATAATGATAGACTCAAGGAGCTCAATCTAATTAGCTTAACAAAGAGATGGTTAAGGGTGACTTATCACAGTACACACATAGCAAACAATTTGATAATGGACTCTTCAATTTAGCAGAGAAGGGCATAACACAACCCAGTGTCTGAATGTTGAAGCTAATCAAATTTAGATAGGAAATAACAGTGAAGGTAATTCATTGGAACAATTTACCAAGGGTCGTGGTAGATTTTCCCATCACTGGCAATTTTTAAATCAGGAGTGGATGTTTTTCTAAAAGATCTGCTCTAGGAATTTATTTTAGGGAAGTTCTATGGCCTGTGTTATACAGCATGTCAGACTAGATAATCATTACGGTCCCTTCTGTCCTTGGAATCTATGAAACTAATTCTCTCAGTTCCTGTCTATCTAATCATATTTTAGTGATTCCAAACATTAGGGAAGACGGGGAAAGGGAGTATGGCTCTGTGTAGGCAATTTGTTCTGTAAATTCCAGCTACTGATAGAGAAAACTAAGCTGCCTTTTGTTAAATTATCTCTACCAACCCTTCGTTTCTGAAGATTCTCTAATTATAAACACACTTTCCAGGAGGGATGGGGGAGCAGTAAGTTTAAACAGGACTGTGGAACAGCCTCCCAGAGAGACCATCTGAACACTAGCCTGGGAATCTGGACAACAGAGCTAAGAGAATGTCTGCAGTTATTTCTGTGTAGCTGCCCTATGGGTTATAGCAACTCGGGAAAGGTAAGAGCCCCTCCAACACCTGAGCATATGCCTCACTATAGCAAGTTTGGATACATTCCACAGTCCATTTGGACAGGTGCTGAATGGAAATGGACTCCTCCGTTTGATTTTTTCCCTCTATAAGCAATGAAAAGACAAGAGATTTTTCTTTGTTCTTTACTGATGGAAGCAGTGAGCACTAGACATCCCTCTTGTGCAGTGCTGCAGCTTCTAGGGGAGTCATGAGGATGAGGGAAGAAAACCAAAAGGGAAATGTACTGATTGAGGTGGAAACTGGACACCACTTTCAATTGAAATTTACGGCAAGGACACAGAACCAACTCATCTTTATGAAAGATGGCAAAGGTAAGAGTAAGCTGTAATAGCTCTGTACTTGCATAATTCTGCCAGAGCTATTTGCTGCTAATATGGCTACTTTTCAAGAAATAAAATGTAACAAGCATTTCCCTAAAAGTTTCAGGTAATGAAATAATATTACTCAGAGTTACAGTGAGATTCTAGGGGGTCCTGGGAGCCTTCAATGCAAGATATAGATAGAGCCTTTCTAAAAACTCTTTTTCTTTGGATGAGCAAAGAGGGCTTTTCCCTCTACTTGGTTGTGAAAATACACATTAGTGTTCAAAGGAACACCCTGGTACTCCCATATTCACCACTGTCATATCATTATATGTTTTGTACAAAGTATACCTTGTGAGGTATCATTTTAAAAGTCTTTATCTGTTGAACATTAATATCCTGTTGGATTGTATGTACTATTATTGTATGTGAAGTTATGAAGTATTGCTATATGTGCTATTGAAATATGTTGTGAGGCTGGGAAATGCCCACTGGCCAGACGGGCATTGACGACCCATGAAAAAAAGAATCCACTATCTCAGAGGGATCTCAGAGAAGGCACCTACACCATGGAGGAAATCAACCCATGTCACAGCAAGGGTCCTTCTAGAAGATGGAAGAAGGTATAAAAAGAGATACAGTGACATCATCATTTGACCTCTCCCCTGCCTCCCATTTCAACACCTGGAAGACCAACTGAAAGACAGAGACTTTGGACTTGGGAGTTTGGTCCCAGGCTGGAAGGAGGTCCAGTCTTGTACTGAGGAACTGTAAACTGCTTGTACCATATGCTAGGGGAGACACTGCTTGATTCAAATCTTGCTTAGTCTGTTTAAGTTAGGATTAAGACTGCAGATTTATTTTTGTTTCTTAAGTAACTAACTCTGATCTCCAAGCCTGCTATTTACAATCACTTAAAATCTATCTTTCTGTAGTTAATAAACCTGTTTTATATTTTACCTAAAACAGTGTGTTTTGGTTGAAGTGCTTGGGAAATCTCAGCTCAGATTACAAAGGCAGGTGCTTGTCCATTCCACACTGAGGGAGTGGCGAACTAATTCATGAACTTTCACTGCCCAAGGGAGCCTTGAGCAGTGCAAGATAGGAAAGTTCTGGGGTGCAAGGCTAGGAGTTGTGGGAAACTGGCTGGCACATCTCTGATGATGATGGTTCATGAGTGGCTGGGAGATCAGTTGGGTGTGTCCCTGCCTGTGGATACCTGTGTAAGCGCAGTGCCTGTCAGAGGCTTGTAGCTTGACATTAGCATTACAGTGTGAGGGACTACCCAGGTGGGTGGGTTTAGAGGGCTCAGTGGTCCCATAATCCAGGTTGCATCCCAGGAACCCCATAACAGTGTTCTCCTAAACCCTGAATAAGGAAGGTAAATACTAAATTGATAGATCCCATTCTCTTTAGGATCCAATGACAGACTGCTGGTGGGGGTTGGGCTGTGAGAAACCAAGAGAATCTGGGCCACAGAGCTTTTATAGTCTTGGGCAATGAATCTATCTCCACATGCTTAAAGAATAGACCAATTCTAGCCCACTGTACAGAGTGCACACACGTGCATGCAAGTACAGGAAGGACAACTTCATTAGCTTTAAGTTACAGCTCTGTAACTCAGCTCATTTGAGCTAATTTTAGCTATGATTTTTAGTTTAGAACCACACTGTTTTGCTAAAGACCCTTTTGAAGACAGGAAGGAACAAAAACATTATACTGTAGTTCTCCAAGTTAACTATTGTTGTAAGCAGCATATCATCATGACAGAGAGAGAACTGTTTGTTGTTGCATTGCATTGATCATGTTGGATCAGAGAAGAAGCTGTACCTTGTGGGATCCCAAAAGGTTCAGGATATTCTTCATATAGCCATGCAAACTTTTCATGCTTCTCCAAGCTAAACATTGAGTTTCACCCACCTCCTGTAATGCTTTATCTAGCTAACTTAAGCACCGTCTTATTTATTGTATCTGAAATAGGTTATATCCAGTGAATAGCTGGGAGGGGAGCTTTGCTCTTATAAAGTTCAGGTAACTTAGAAAACAAGTATTTTTTAAGAAAGAAATCACCTAAATGAAATAACCTGAAGGATGACTGTGGAACAAGCCTAACAGTAAAAAGATTTAATTCAGGACTGAGGAGATGATTTAGAGTAAAAAAGAAAACTGCATTATTAGCAGACTATGGTACACTTGAGAATGCTGTCAAACATAAAAGTGTGTTGCATTAAACAGCCAGGCTTGATCCTGGTCTCATTTGCACTGGTTCTATACCAATGTAATGGCACAGATTTTAATGCAGTTATTCCTGATGTACCCTGCTGATGTACCCTGAGAGTAGAATCAGCCACTTGTGGGTTGTTTAAATCAGAAACTAGCCTAAGAAAAGAACTGGCCTTTCTGAGACATTGCTCAGAAAATACCAGTTAAAATCTGAATAGTTTAAAATAAATAGTCATATGTTTTAGGCTCAGTTTCATTTAATGTCTAACATGTAGGTCTTTTGTAAATGCAAGACCCAAATTATACTAACTGGGCAAGGAATCAAGCTTATCAGTTATAAACAATTTGAGTGTGGGTGAACTAGGGTTACTGTCTCTATTGTTTTTGGCCCTGTTCATATATACAGTTATACTTCAGACTGTGATTAAATAAAAGCCTAATAATTAGTTCAACAGAACCTTGTATACGTATTTGATTCAAGAGCACAATCAATTTCTAAGTTCAGCTGCTAGTTCAGGTACTGGAATATCACTTTATATGAGGCTAAACATTCAGTTTCAATGCCGTAAGCAAATGGAACTAATATTTTTTTGCATACCGATCACATCGTATGAGAATCAACATTTTAAACAAATTGTTAATGGAATTTCATCCTTTAGTATATAAGCCAAATGTGTGTTCTGAAAGCTCAGTGGAGCTTTTAAAAACCATATAACATTACAGACTGAAGTCAGGCATGTAAAATTTTAATCAGAAGAAATGTTCATAAGGAACATGTAAGGAGATTTTGAAAATATTTTTAAAAGCCCTGAAAACTTTGATATAATAAATAAATGCAGTTATCTCAGGATTATAAATGCAATTCCTATATATTTTTCCTATATGCTCTCCTACATTCCTATATATTCTTTTTATTTTGTTTACCATACAAGTTGTGGAATATTTGATATATTTTGTTAGCTCTTTACAAAGAGATAATTCTGTAATTTGGTGTTTTTTGTTCCAAAATGGCATAATTTCAATCTCATGTTATTAATCAGGACTTCACATTAGATCCTCTACTTTAACAAACATAATCTTGCAGTCTGATTTTTAAACATTATTTAATGAGTGAATTTAGGGTTTTTCAAAGTCCTGAATTGGCAGCACTGGAAAATGAACAAGTACAACACTTGAGGCTTCTGCACTCCTCCCAGCCAATATACTTGAACTCTGATTGTCACATTTTGCATACAGAAGATAGTAAACTTTATATCTGAAGTTCATATCCCTCTGGCTCACAGGGATCAGTAATTAAATATAAACCACTTCTGCTAGTAATAGTTAGTGATAGATTTTTCAATTGTTCCAATAAATATGGCATTGATAGGTATTTGGCACCAGGAAGCTTGGCAAAGTCTTGGTTAAATGACAATATATGCTCAATTTCACTTACTTTTGAGTGCTTTGTTTCCAAAATCCCAAGTGAAGAAGCCTGGAAGCCAGACATAGTTTGAAAGCCTGATGGTGACCCTGTCCAATGGTGTACATCTGCCCGGACAGCTATGCAATTGGGAAGACAAACAAGGTCCTAGAAACCACTGTTTCAAAGGTTGGAGAATCAGTGAGCATTCCAAAACTTTTCCATTGTGTTGCCTCTGGCCACTAAGGGCTTGCTTCCTTAACCAATCTGACTGTATTTATAATAACCACACCCATGTATGGCATGGATGAGTGAGCATGTTAGTTTTAGCACTAGGACATTTTGTGATATTACCTGTATGTTCGAGTGTTCTTATTATGAACCCTACCTTCACAGTTCTATATTGGCTCTCAGACTCAAAAGTGTTGGATCCCCAAAGCAATACATGGCATTGAAGGTTCCAAGTGACCCTATCTAACAGAGTATACCAATTGGATCAATTGCGCCATTTGAAGAGGATGAAATGGGATCTTGGAAATCACTGCAACTATGTTAGTGTCACTTTGTATATACTCAAAGTCGTAGCAGTATTAAGCAGAGCAGAACAGTTCTCTAGCTGCTATCAATACTAAACTTCATTATTTAAAAATTGTGTATACAGACTTATTGCACACTAAAAGGTAACCACTTTTCCTCCTAAAAAAATGCTTTGGCTTTTTTTAAAACAAAAAAAAAACTGATGTCAGCAATCCAGCACTCCTGAACAACCCAATAACAGTAACAACAAACTAATGCCTGCGCAATGAAGGAAAGAAAAACACTAGCAAGGAAACAGATTTTACTTTTAAGGGACAGTACACTGTAGTAAATATTTTTTTTAAATTAAGAAAATTACCATGACAACATCTTTTCCTCTGACAGAATGAAGCTATCTAGTCTATTGGGTACAAAGTCCATATTTTAAAACTTGTTTAAATATCCACTTACTCAACAGATCTGAATTGCTCCAAGGAACCCTCCTGATCTATAGAGTAAATAAGTCTTTACCAGATCAACTGGAACAGCTGTACCATCACTAAGTGATGTGGATTTCACAGCCTGCTATGAAAGAGTTATATATTTAATTAAAATACCCCAAAAGCAAATAAACATATGTTTAGTTAATATAAAGAGGTGTGACTTAAATGTATACCACCAAATAAAAATAAATGTTAAGATGTTATTTGCTGACAGTATGCCCTTAAGTCATGTCAATGTTAAAAGGAACACAATTATGAGTTAAGAACAGTGTTAATTTTTTATGCCCTAACTTTGAACTTCCTATCTTTTATCTGTGTATGTCAGACCTTTTAACATACTTTAAAATGTAAAACTAAGTAAAAAGATATACATAAGAAATTTTAAAGTATAAAATGCAAACAATCAAGCAGTTGAAGCATATTAACAAAGGTCTTTCTGCATAAATATATTTCTCCCTAGTAAAAATATCAAAGTAAAGGCATGCATTTTACAAGGGTGCAACAGAAAAAGCAAAGCTGCTATTTCTCGTCAAACTGTGGGGATATACCCCTATCCAAAAAAGCATTACTGGTTCCACCTGTAGCTAAAGTAAGAGGAACAGCTAGGAAGTGCAGCTCTCCCTCTCTTTTGCTCCCACTCATCTCCTCTCCTGGGCTCAGGGAAGTCCTGCTATGCCAAATCGCTGCTCCTTTACTAGTGAGGTGAGGACTCGGTAGGTAGTACAGGGGAATCTGAAGTGGGAGCAACCTTAGCCACTGATATCTAGCTGGGGAGTTTCTGTGGTTCCCAGGCTTTTCCCAACAGCAGGTGGAGCAGCAGCAGTACCTGACAGGAGAAGCAGAAGTACCCCAGCTAACTCCCTCTATAGGAAGATCTGCCACCCTACTAACCTCACTGTCCTCTAAGGGGAGAAAGCAAGTAATTAGATCACCCAGCTCCCGCTCCAATCCAGAGGGAAGTACAGATAATCAATCATAATACATGAGATTCTGCATAAAAAATTCTTTTGAAAGGACTTAAAATCTTCAAATGTACAGGAAATAGCATCAAGCGTTTCAAATGCCCTGATGAGAAAACATGGATCCTCCTTTTTTATCTGTTTCTAATCAATATAGATTCTCAATCCTGGGCAAATCTAAACAGCAGCATTTATAAAAAATTGGGGTGAGAAGCACCAACTCCACACTTTGACTGGCTGTCTAAGTAAGGTAGCATTTCTCAAATGCGGCCACCGTGGCCACAAGCGACCACCAGGGGCTTTTCTTGTGGCTACAGCCTCCTGGGCTGTGATGGGGGGAGAGGGGAGGGGCAAAGTAGAGCCCCCTCCCCATCTTTGTTGCTCCTGAATGGTGGGGCCAGCAGCAGGGGTCGGGCCCTGCCCCACTCTGGAGACACCTGGGGCATAATGCTGGAGGAGCAGGCAGCCAGTGAGTTCCCCACTTTCCGAGGGATGGTGGAGCTCAGGCTTTGGGCTTCAGCCCTGGGGTGGCGGGGCAGCAGGCTCTTGTTGTGGGGCTTCGGGCTCCAGCCCTGGGCTCTGGCTGTGCAGTGGCAGACCCCCAGGGGCTGGCCACATGGCTTCAGGCTCCATCCCTGGACCCTGTCCTCCGGCCACGGGGCTTCGGGCTCTGGCCGCAGGGGTTCAGGCTCCAGGCCCCCACCCCATCTCCTCTGGCTCCTACTGTCTCCCCCAACCTCCATCCAGGGCTTAATTTGTCCCCAGGCTTGCCAGGACCAAGTAAATCTGCTGTGAAAAGTGATACCTGTATGTTTATTAATATCACTTTTCACAACAGACTTATTAGTTAGCAATAAATAAATTACAATCATTTGGATGTGTATATGTGCATATTTATTCGGTTTTTCTAAAGCTAGCCAACTATTTTAGGAAAAAGTGTAAGAGTGGCCACCAGCAAGAGTTGGTGGCCACACTCTGAGGCCACCAAATAATTTGTCCTAAGAACCCCTAGTCTAAGGAATGATTAGAGACATGAACACATTTTGGATTTCTTCTTTTCTTCTGTAGCTCCCATTCCCTTGTGCTTCCTGTATCCTATCACCTCAGAAAGACGTAAAGTGGCATCACAAAGCAATACTGAGAAACATGATGAAAGCCACCAAAACCACTTTTATTTTGATCTGCTTTAACCACATGCAAAACATCTTACTGTATATACTAATGAAGGATGATCACTACTGAATTTTATCATTATAAATGCTACCATATTTTTATTCGTAACCAGAAATACCCAGAAACAGAAAACAAAACAAATGCAGGAACAAGAAAATCATGATTCACAACAGTATATTGTACATGATGTTACTTAAATATGTCAAATGAACAACAGTAAGAATGACAGTTTGGAGTCCCTCAATCCAGGTCCCATCTAAGTCTCTGAGCCAGAGTAATTCAGGCTCAGCTATTCTTTAATCCCCTCCAAAAATGTCTTGGCTGATTCATAGCCCCAGAACAAACATACTTTCCCTTTATGTTTAACCCACAGTTTAGCAGGGAATAATAGATGCTTCTAGCCCTCTATCTTGAAACAACTTCTTCAAAAGGAAGGAGGAAGCACCTCCTGGCCTGAATAAAAGTCCCTAAGTCTGGAAAGAAGTGAATTTGGCTTCCTTTGTATAGAATATTCCTTTTCTTCTGTAAAATTATGTCCTTGGCTCAGTTCTTTTGTAAAATTTTTTTTTTATTTGGGGGTTAAGTGTCCTGGTCTATAATATCCAGTTCTCAAAAAAACAGCCTGTTAAGCACTCACAGTGCTTTTATTCCTACCACAGTGTTGGCAGTATTGTTAGTTATATAAAAAAATTCTTTCTATTCGGATGTGATGGACACTGTAGCTTTAAGAGGAATGGGATGAGGGGCAAAGAGGAAGCAAAGAATATTGGGGGCAGAAAGCAAATGCATGCTGCTGTACTGTGGTTGGTGAATAAAACTAAGCGTACATTATTCAGGAACATAAAACCACTTCCTTATAATGTGAAGGTGCTCTCAGCATAAAGTGAGCCCTTCCTTAACATTAAACTTCAGTCATGCCAAGTGCCATTTTTCACAGAAAAGGGTTAGATTATATTCTCCTTTGGTAGATGGACAACATGTAATGTATGTATTTACTTGCATTTCCTCTATTAATGCACTGTACAGTGTGGATAAGTTTTTCCCCAAAGGGGCAAAACTGAATCTACATTTTGGACATGTCCCCTCATCCAAATCAGTTCTCTCTCCAAACTGTAGTTTCCCATTAATTAATCTTGGATATACCACTGTTGTACTGTCCTGAGCATTTAAGACAGAAGGAAGAGAGACATTTTGAGGACTCAATGCCTATCTGATCTCTGATCTTGGAATCAGATTTCTCAATTTAAAGGAAAGTTGAGTACCTTTGTTTTTGAGCTCTCCATTCATATACTTCCATAGAAAAACTTCCCTCTAATAATTACTGCCAGAGAAATGCAAAATATTAACACAAAAGGGACGAGACAGATTAGCTTCCTGAAAACATAATCCTCCCTTTTTGCAGCTCAGCCAATAGCTTGAAAGATTTGTTTTGTGTTTAATATTGGAAGAAACCTGTGGCCATTGAGGAAAGTCATGGTTTCCATTAAGCAGCACAGCATGCAAGTTTTGAATTTCATGACAACAGTGGGATTAGAATTTAGATCCTACTGTTCCAAAAGCACAGGTCTACCTTGAGCGAACATACACACATACCAGCCAGTTCATTTCAATAAGGAGATTTTTAAACTCAGACAAAACAAGGAACATTTTAATTACTTAAGGAAAAAAGTGGAAGTGATTCAAAACAAACTATTGCCATTGGAAATGCAACATTTAAATGCAATGAATGCATCATGTTCATTTACAATCTTCATAACATTAACTGTATTGAAAAATTGAAGTATTGCAAACCATCTAATTATCCAAACATTTACTTCTCTACAGATGTAAATACATTGGGCCTAATAAGCTTTCCCACTGTGAAAGTGGTTACTTAAATTATATTAAAATATTAAAAACTATTTAATGAGCTTTTTCCCCCTAAAGTAAATTGAGTGTGTGCCTTAACCTGCTTCAGGCAAAGGAAGTTTCAAACATATTGGTTTTGAAGCTAGCCATTATTTCCCATGTTGCAAAAATGGCAATTTTATTTCCCGACAGCAAATGAAACTGTCAGGAAAATTTAGATGCAATAAAATTGGGTGGTTAAACCAACATGCTGGATTTGGAATAAAACTGAATTAAAGGAATTAAAATTAAGCATTATGTCAGTCAAACTTTATAAAAACTATTTTAAACAGTTTTCCTGCAAAAGTTTGGGCTTTGGACTTGGTGAAGCTCAATCGTAACTATCCACTTTGTGTCTATCAAGAGTGTCACATTGGAAATTTGCACAATGAAAAATATTTTGCATAAAATGTGTTGCTTCTGGCAACCTTTCTGCCTAACTAAAAAGTTGTCAGGCAGTGTGTGACTTTAGTGGTTCAGAGTTTTAAAATGGTGGCTTCAGTCCAAGGCTAGCTAATAACGGGTGACATGCACTGGAATCTTGAGGCCTAAATCAACATTGTTTTCACAGCTGTAATTAAGCCACCTAATCAGAAGCACATTTTGACGGGACAGTTTCTGGAAGCCAGACATTACAATTTCTTATGCCTGGAGCGCAGTGGCTCATGAGAGGTCCTCATTTAATTTCAGGTTAAAAAAAAAAGCAGTAAAATGAAAAGACTATAAAAAAGGCAGTGTATGACTGTTGAAATGAAGCAGGCCTATGTGTTCATGCCTTGACCAACCTCGTATCCCACCCTCCTTCGGCTCTCTGCCGAGTCCCCATCTCTCCAGTGGCAGCTGCACACAGTGAGATTAAGGGCCTCTGCCAAAGTCAACAGATGAGCTGGTCTGAACTGGCTCTCTGTGTGTTCTGATTGTAAATTGTGCTGGTGATGATTAGAGAACTCTAACACAGGATGTCAACTCTTAAAACTGTCCAGAGAAAATAAAAAAAAAAAAAATTAAGTTCAGGAAATTTTTTTAAACTTTTTTTGTGGCTTGGTACATAGTGTTATGTCTATAACTTTCAGATGATTCAAACATGAATTCAGACAAATTAAGTTACCGTATTATCTTTTTTTTTTTTTTTTAAAAGCCATCACTAGCTCACAGCAGGACCCTTCATCTCAGGGTGTTTATATAACAGTGCTGCTGCTGAGTGCAGATCTTCAACTAGCACACACGTCTCCTGTGTCTACCACCTGCCAATGGGAGCTATTCCTAAAACTCTGAGGATCCAGAGACTTGTTATTGTATGCCTCTCACTTAACTATGTTGTTGAATTTCAAATGGATAAACTGTCGTCTTGTTCACTTTCTGTAGCTCTGCTGCATTTGGTAACTTTAACAAACTTTCAACCCCAGAGGCCATTGTAAAACTATCAATATGAAGGCAATAGTCACTCGGGTCTGATTATATTTAGTTCTGCATTTTAATTACATATGGATTCTATTAACTGAATATTTTGCCTATAGGCAACATTATAATCAAATTACTATAATTTTCAAATATGTTAAAATAGTTTGACAAGTTAAAAGTTCACATACCTAGCATATTGAATATCAAAAAAGCTTTCCATAGAAAAGGAAGTGTTCTTTACAAAAAGGCAAATATATGTGGTTGGATTACTCAAACTTTTTTGAACACCTTGCCCCAAGTCATGTTATGTGATTTATAATACTGGTTTCATATTATTATACTTCTTATTAGTGCTATATAATAACCAAACAGTTTAAATGACATGATTTATACTGTTTGGTTATGACTATTACTTATATAAGCAACACTACATGACAAGATGTGTGTTTAGATTAGGATGCCTGCATGCCTCAGGTGTGTGTTGTAAGGCACTTAGCTGATGGCCGATTCCCTATAATTACCTACAAAATGCAAGTATTTCAGTAAAACTTCACTTTTTGAATGGAGCTATTGCTTTTTAGATATAATTTATTTTCAAAGTATTATTTAGTCCTGCCCATACTGATATTTAGTCCTGCATGCATACAGCATACCTGAATAATGTGGAAGCAGCAAAGAATCCTGTGGCACCTTATAGACTAACAGACGTTTTGCAGCATGCGCTTTCGTGGGTGAATACCCACTTCTTCGGATGCAAGTAGTGGAAATTTCCAGGGGCAGGTATATATAAGCAAGCAAGAAGCAAGCTAGAGATAACGAGGTTAGATCAATCAGGGAGGATGAGGCCCTGTTCTAGCAGTTGAGGTGTGAAAACCAAGGGAGGAGAAACTGGTTCTGTAATTGGCAAGCCATTCACAGTCTTTGTTTAATCCTGAACTGATGGTGTCAAATTTGCAGATGAACTGGAGCTCAGCAGTTTCTCTTTGAAGTCTGGTCCTAAAGTTTTTTTGCTGCAGGATGGCCACCTTAAGATCTGCTATTGTGTGGCCAGGGAGGTTGAAGTGTTCTCCTACAGGCTTTTGTATATTGCCATTCCTAATGTCTGATTTGTGTCCATTTATCCTTTTCCTTAGAGATGTCCGAAATAGATTGCGGTCCGTTAAGCTTGGTATTGAGTGAGGAAAAACAGGCAGGACCAGAATAACAGTGAAAAGCCAGGTGGCTGCGGTCTAATATCTAATCTTGTCTTAAAGACTTCAAGTGATGGTGAGTCCACCTCCTCCCCTTGGCAAGCTGTTCTAATGTTTAATTACCCTCACAGCAAGAAAATTGTATTTTATTTCAAGGCTAAATTTGTCTAATTTCATATTCCAGCCACTGGATGTTGTTAAACCTTTGTCAGCAAAGCTGAACATTTTCTACACTATCGGGTGTCTTCTCTATGTGTCAAGTCATCTCTCAACCTTCTCTCTATAAACTGAATATGTTGAGCTCCTTACGCCTCACCTTTATCCCTACCAAATTTCCATTTCCTTTGCACCCATTTCTCCTTCTTCTCTGTCCATTATTCTCTGTCTCTACCCTTTCTGTCTCCTTCCCTTCCCCCTATAATTTGGGGTCCAACGGGATGGAGGAGGAGTAGGGATAACCACTGCCACCTACTCAATGCTTCTGCCCTCAGCCAGGTAGATGCACTGTGGTGCTGTACTAGGTGCCCATCTCATCCCGTATACTGATCTGCCCTGAACCATGCAGCAGAACAGAGCAAGCTACAGAGTGCTGTGAGCACATTCAGGTTCAGATAAACACTCAATCACCTGGCCCACCACAACTGTGGCTCCAAATTTCTGTCATCACTATTAACATTTTTCAAATATTCAACACTTGTACAAAACATGGCATGCTGACATCCGTGCAAAAAGCACAAGGCTGGAAGTTATGAAGGTCAGAGGCTCTGGAGAAGTGACATCATATGAATAAATATACCATCCTTTACAGGTAACGCAAACTTTGCTCTAAATTGTTTTTTTTAATCACTAGAATATGTTTGAAAGCACAGTGGAAAATGCCATGTCGCTAAAACAGCTCACTGCAGTACTGGACTCACAAGAGACTTTCATTTGGCAGTATATGTACCATGGACTCACATGCTTGCCATGGACATCTGTGGTGCCATGTATTGCCCAAAGCTATAGTTGCTCCTGCCCCAAAGCACCCAAAAAGTACTTGCTTAGGACTTGCCACTACTGTACTGTACAGCACTCAAAGCTCTCCATTTAAAGCTTACTGTTAACTCTAACTCAGAATGAAAGGGCAAGTACTGTAGTAGGCTAATGTGTTTGAAGGAGGAGTAAAATGGATCAAAGAAGCATAACCCTCTACTGTTAAAGTAACTGTAAAGTAACAAAAAAGAGTTCATTTAATGGGAAACCTGGAAGCAAAGTCCAAACTCTGGTATTACAGCTAGATACTGCTGAACAAGAAATAAGCAAGTAATGAGACTCTGTATAAATACATTTTAAATTATACCTTTTCCAGTTGTATGCCTCAGTAAGGGTCTTAATATATAAACCATTACAGAGTCACAAATTATGTTATACAGTTATAAGAACATAAAAACGGCCATGCTGGGTCAGACCAAAGGTCCATCTAGCCCGGTATCCTGTCTTCCGATAGCGGCCAATGCCAGGTGCCCCAAAGGGAATGAACAGAACAGGTAATCATCAAGTGATCCATTCCCTGTCACTCATTCCCAGCTTCTGGCAAACTGAGGCTAAAGACACCATCCCTGTCCACCCTGGCTAACAGCCATTGATGGACCTATCCTCCATGAATTTATCTATTTCTTTTTTGAACCCTGTTATAGTCTTGGCCTTCACAACATCCTCGGGCAGAGTTCCACAGGTTGACTGTGCGTTGTGTGAAGAAATACTTCCTTCTGTTTGTTTTAAACCTGCTGCCTATTAATTTCATTTGGTGGCCCCTAGTTCTTGTGTTATGAGAAGGAGTAAATAACCTTTATTTACTATCTCCACACCAGTCATGGTTTTTTAGACCTCAATCATATCCCCCCTTAGTCATCTCTTTTCCAAGCTGAAAAGTCCCAGTCTTATTAATCGCTCATCATACGGAAGCCATTCCATACCCCTAATTGGTTTTGTTGCCCGATTCTGAACCTTTTCCAATTCCAATATATTTTTTTGGATTTTGGACCACATTTGCATGCAGTATTCAAGATGTGGGTGTACCCGTGGATTTATATAGCAGCAATATGATATTTTCTGTCTTATTATCTATCCCTTTCTTAATGATGCCCAACATTCTGTTTGCTTTTTTGACTGCAGCTGCACATTGAGTGGATGTTTTCAGAAATCTATCCACAATTACTCCAAGATCTCTTTCTTGAGTGGTAAAAGCTAATTTAGACCCCATCATTTTATAGGTGTAGTTGTGATTATGTTTTCCAAAGTGCATTACTTTACATTTATCAACACTGAATTTCATCTGCCATTTTGTTGCCCAGTCACCAGTTTTGTGAGATCCTTTTGTAGCTCTTCGCAGTCTGCCTGTGATTTAACTATCTTGAGTAGTTTTGTATCATCTGTTAGGATTATGTTTTCCAATGTGCATTAAACTAGTTATCATTGATCAGGATACTTTCATTATAAAGCACATATTTTCAGAGGCACTAAACTTTCTTAAAGGGAGTGGGTGAGGTATAAGAAGAGATAAGGGCAGAAGACAGGGAGGAATTATGGAGAACTTTGTATAGGGAGATATTGAACTTTGAACTTCATGGAGGAGACTGTGGCAGGAATGTGGCATGCAGGCCTTGGAAGATGTTCATAGCAGAAATAACTGGGTGAAATTTTCTCACCTGTATTATGCAGAAGGATGGACTAGCATACTGGTCTCTTCTGTTCTTAAAAGTCAATGGATCTATTAAAACCTGATGGCCACATCCAAAGATGGCTAAGTCAATGTAGCTTTGCTGACTTAAATGGAGCTACAACCATTTACAACAGCTAAGTGATTCCAGCAGGTGGACAACCTGGTTAGAGTGCTGAAAAAAGGAATAGGGTCTTGACAGATACATTTTGGGTGGGGGAAACAGAAGGGGAGGCCTACATCTTGGAAATGACAATAGTTACTCTACTATTACGATACTATTTCGTAATGTTTTGGTACCAGAGATGGAGGGCAAGAAAAAAAGTTGATAAAGTAAGGTGCAGCAGAATTTGGAGAGAGCATAGATAAGATGGGAGATGGACAGAGAGGACTCAAAAATTAAATCCAGCTTGCAAGCACAGGAGACCAAGAGAACAGTGGAAGTAAGGATGCCAGAAAAAGGTATAAAAAGAGACTCTAGATGGAAAAATAATAAGCACTGTTTTAGCCATACTGAGTCTTAGGTGGTTGCAAGAATGAAAAATACATTAGAGAAAGGCAGAGATGCAGGCCTGCACAAAGGGAGAATGGCCAGGGACTCAGAAATATATTTGTGAATCATCAACATAGACGTGAGAGATAAAAAACATGGGAGGAAATGAGATCACCCTGGGAGACAGTACAGAGGGAGAAAGAAAGGGGAAAAAAGGATTAAGATACTTTGGGGACTAGTAGACAGGGCCAGACTTTGTATTTTTTGTTAGGTCTGTGAACCATTCTGCCACTTATGTTCCCTGCTCCCACCCCTTGCCAAATAATTGACTCCTCTCTCATTATCCCCCACAAAACAAATATTGATAGCTGACTCTTATCTACCTTGATCACATTCCACTCTGCATGAATGTGAATGAACACCACAATCTCTGGATATAACTAAATAAGTAGGATAACCATGTGTCTCATTGCCAAGAGGAAAAGTAGTTGGGCTGGAAGTGGAGTGGAGAATGGAGATGTTGATTCAGAGACTAAGTTGAAAAATGAGAAGATGGAAAGGAAAAAGTGAGAATAAACGCATCTTGCTATAAGATGTCAGTTTTGTTTTTGCAGTAATCAGGGCCGATGCCACCCCTTAGGCAACATAGGCAGTCGCCTAGGGCACTAGCATTTGGGGGGGGCGGCATTTCGGGTCCTTCGGTGGCGACTGCGGCAGCTGGATCTTCAGCTGCCCCGGCTGTCATCAGCATTTAGGTGGAGGGACCTGGGTCAGGGTGGCGTGGGGAGGGCCGCCTGTAGCAAGTAAAGGGGGTTGTGGCACTCAGGGGAACCGCTCCCCGCCCCAGCTCACCTCTGTTCCACCTCCTCCCCTGAGCACGCTGCCCCGCTCTGCTTCTCTCCCTCCCAGGCTTGCGGCGCCAATCAGCTGTTTGGCGCTGCAAGCCTGGGAGGCGGGAGAAGTGGTGCAGCGACCGTGTGCTCGGGGAGGAGGCGGAGCAGAGGTGAGCTGGGGTGGGGAGCTGCTGCATGGCTCCCCGGGCCAGGGGGAGCTGCCGTGGGGGGGAGGGGCATCTCAGGGCAGGGGGGGCACCTTAGGGCGGGGGGGGCGGAGAGTTGCCACAGGGCTGAGGGGGGCACAAGGTGGAAGTTTTGCCTAGGGCACAAAACATCCTTGCGCCCGTTCTGGCAGTAATCAGCAAAATCTTGGGCAGAGAGAGGGGGGAAGAAGGGGCCTAGGTAGCAGGTTTTAGAAGAAGTCTATCAGAGAAGTAACATTGCTTAAGCATGTGAGAAAATAGTGTGGAAGAAAGAGGATCAAACTAAGTTACAATGGAAAATGTCTGTGAGAGAATGGAACTGGAGGTGAGAACAGAGGTACACCAACAGGTGAAAGAGACAGCCAGAGGGTGGTAAGCAAAAGAAGAAACCAACATCAGTTTGGAACTACTCACAGGATGGTAGGAAGAGTAGAATGGAGAACTGAAATCTGATTTAGTAATTACCGTTTTAAGTAAATACTAGACACACACAGAAAGTGTACTTCCCAGACAATTAATTTTAGCAATAAACTATGATTTGGTGTTCCAGATTGACATGTACATGACGAGCACATACGAAAGCTCTGCACCCTGAAAAACTGTGTAAACTAATTGAGCTTGACCAGTTAGTCTGGATAAATACACTGGATAATCTCTCTGGATAAAGCCCTCCTATCTTACGGTTTTGGTAAGGGGATGGGGTGGGGGCTAAATGTGATATCATTAGATCATACATTCAGTTCCACTATTGTGTGCTCCAAGGCTTCGTGAATAGAGTGGTTTTGTGCTATATAGTATGCATGAAATCTGAAATACCGGGCCAAAGCAGCTAGCCTAAGAATAGGCCACTGGACCTATCCCTCCTTACCTTTGGGATGTCAGGGGATAGCTCCCATGTACTATCTATTCATATATCTATTTCAGCAAGCAATCACACTGCCTTTTTATTAAAATCTAAGAAAGGAAATTCAATGCAAAAACATCCCAAACAATTTAGATTATTGGAGTGTTAAGGTTGAGAATTTAAAACACAGAACAGTCTGAAAGTTCAAATTTATGACTGCTACATTTGTTAAAATTCAGGCTTTCTGAAATCACTGCAAATATTAATGGGCAGAGCTTACAAAATATACAAATATTACAAAATACTACATACATACAAGTGAGTTGAGTTAAGGTGTTTTAGGAAAAATAACTTTGAATCTCCTGTCTTTGTTATGTTTAAATTCTAAACCATAATTTTGCATGAATACTTATACTTAGGCTGTCAGTAGACTGAAAACTCCCAAGGAGAGGGGTTGTCTTTTTTGTTCGTGTAGCACCTAGCATAATAAGGTACTGATCTGTGATTGGAGCCTACAGATGCCACTGCCGTACAAATAACAAACAACAACAACATAGTTTTTGCACTGATGATGTATATAGAATTATATAATTTACAATAAGTGTTAAGTTTAATCACAGGCATCATAGCTTTTTATAGTGCCATTTCAAACCATAGAATAGCGCTTCAAAAACTGTAATAGCATAATCTTAACTCAAAACTCTCTATATCCAAAGGCAAGCAAACCTCACTGCAGTAATCTTGGCAGGCTTCCCACTCTTAGCTACACAAGTGGTCATCTTGATTGAAACCCTCAACAATAAAAAGACAAAGGAGCAACCTAGTAAGACTGAAGCAGCTCAGCAGTACACATGTAAACCTAGTAGTACCCAAAAGATAAAGGAACATTGGTTAGAAAAGAAAAGAAACAATTTCAATAGGCCTCTTAGGTTGTCTAGAGTCACAAATGTATCAACACAGCTTTGCACTTATGTGATGATATCAGATCACACATTCAACCTTTCCTCCAAAGATCTTAAAGTTTAAGTTCAGCACCGAGGGAAATATCTCCCTCTGTGCTGATCCAATGTAGAAATGAGTCCATGAGAAATTAATGCAAGCTCTTATGGAGCTAAAGTCACAAGCACAGTCCCTGAATAATGCTTTGCTGATATGTTTACTTGGTTTGTTTTAATGACTCCCCTCTTCCTACTTGACACTCAGTATAAAATATTACCTCGGTTTTCCTTACTATCCTTTGCTGTATCCAGAGTGAAAAGGGAGAAAGAAAAAACCCAAGACAAAAAAACACTCATCCCTTTATACAATAAGGAAAAAGAAAGAAAGAATTGGAAAAATGTATTAATTATATGCAACTTACCTACACAATCTCACTAAAGACATATTTAGCTACATATTTGTGACAGTTTATATGTCTGCCTGATGCCTGTGTGACACAAATATATCTGCAGTCAATAATCCCCCTAAAGACCGTTCTCAGATCTGGAGAATCACCTTATTAGCCTTAAATTAACCCAAATTTTGTCGTGGACAACAATATTTGTGACATCAAATGATTCTTGAAATAGGATTTTAACTTTATAGACGATTAATCATAATATTTCTCTTTCACTAGACATGTATTATGAATAAGTATAGTTGCCTATGGAGAATAATCACATGTTCTAATTACCATTTTGGTTATACGCATAATTAATAACATTCTGGCTTAATAGGACATGCTGCATCTATAGACAGTCGCATGCTTCAGGTCCAAAATCCAACTGTCAGCTGCATTGCCAAAGACAAAGAAGCCATGATGCTGTGTTTTTAGCTTTGGCAACAATGAACAAATCTTTATACAAGACATTGTAGTAAAATTAATCCTCTCATTGCTCTCCATCCACCACCCTCCCCTTAGCCACGTATCAAGCATCACAATAGCATTTTTATACTGGTAATATTGTATTACTGTGCTAAACTGTGATATGAAATTAGCTATATTGAAGAAATATGATCACACATTCCTATCAGAACTACACAATGTGAGAGTAGATACAGCCTAGTAATCTTAATATCCAAATTATAAAATCAAATTAAAGTATGGAAAGCAGACTTACTGATTGTAAGCTTTCATTTTCACGAAGACAAGCTGTTTGGAGTTCTGATTTCAGGGCTGCAATGTGATGTCGATGAGATGCTATTTCTCTCTCTAGTGTAGCAACTCTGGAGCTTGCGAGTTGGTAGACATCCATAAAACTTATAATCAGAGCCTTTAAAAAGTAAAATAAATAATCAATACCGTGTGGACCTTACATAAATGCCAGCTTGCATACAGCCAAATTCATTAATAGAATCACACTAGCTAACTTTTATTAATAAAGAAAACAAAGATTGGAATTAATAAAGAAAACAAAATAAAGTTCAGCAGCAGTAATTAACAATGAAAAGACATAGCAAAGGTTTATGTAACCCTACCAATATTGTAAATGGCTGATAGCATTACAGAAAGCACACAACCCTGCACTTAAATTAGGAGATACTTTCAAATATGGATTACTGCATTCAACAGCTGACACTATTTTTCACTGTACTTAAATACAAGTTTCAGTGTAAGGTCAATTTCTATCTGCAGGGAAGTTTACCTCAAACACAGTTTGAGGTAAAAATGCACATTTTCAAATTGAACTGAGACACTCACTCTCTCAACTCACATTAAAAAAACCCCCACAGATTTAATTTGGCATGCAACAAAAGAAATCAAGTAAACTTCCAGCCCTCTTAAAGTAAGTAACCTGTTTACAATATAGCTGGGAAAATATAATTGTGCTTTGTGTATATGGAAGAATGTTCCAGCTGTGTAATATTGATCAGACTGATGATAAAGTTAACAGCAAAATAGAATAAAAATGATTTGGCAGTCCTAGTAACTTTAAATCTACCCTAAATAGTATAACACTGTTGGGATTATTGCTCTTCTTTACAACAGGTTAATCACATTTTATAGGTTACAGTTTTCTCTTCTGAAGTGACCTGTAGTGAGTTTTCTAATGTAAGAACAGCTTTAAGGTTAATATGAAATCTGTAGGCTAAAATAAATTCACTAGCACTAAAGGAAACTCCCAAGATCTTTTCAAGTTTTTGTTTTATACATTTTCTACTGTTTGTAAAAATAAAATTAAAGGAACAGGGCTGAAGTCAAATGTATTACACCAGGGGTGAATACGGCCAAATATTACTAATAAATTACTTACATCACATATATGGCAGCTTTTCTCAGTAAGAAGAATCCCAAAGTGCTTTACACATTATGGCCCCACTCCAGGAAAGATATCCAAGCCAGCGTAAGGGCTTGCCTATGTTGATACCTACCAAATGCATCTGGTCTTGAGTAGAATGTGGCAGCCATTTACAAAAAATATTACACAATGGTTTAGAACAAAACAAAGAATAGCATGTTCCATACAAAACACTATGATGCTTCACCTCAATGAGATTGCTCATGGGCTTAATGTTAGGCATGTGCTGAAGTACCTTGATGCAACAGGGCCTGTGACTGAGCACTCATAAATCAGGAAATATCAAAGCGGAGGTTACATGCTCATCTTACCTCTGACCCCTTCTATATAAGTATTAAGATAGAGTCCTTCAATATATTATACTCTCAACTTTTACGATAATGACAATAAGGTTAAGTATATCAAATTGAAAATGTATTTCAAGATGCTAAACGTGTATCTCAAGATGTAGAGAAAACAATCTTGCCCCATTCTATTATTTGAGAAATTGTATGCTGTTGTGTAACTTACAGATGAATACACAGAAGGGAACAGGGTTTATGCTGCAGGTGCAATTTGGACTCTGGCATTTGCTGACTTTTCTTCGAAATAAAACTCCATTTCTGTAACTATTTAGTCACCAATATGTGACTTGCAAGCATGTATACCTAAAGTACATATTTAAGGTCACAGCTAAAATTAAAATGTGGAGCCTGACTTTTCTTAGCTGCCCACCCTTTGAGCTGAGGACCTGATCCTGCTAGCTCGCATGTGCAGGTGCACCTTTGTGCCAATGCAGTCCCATTAGTGAAAACAGGGCTCTGCCCATGTATAGGACGTTGTAGAATCAAGGTGTTATTGAAGCACCTACTGAAGAGGTGCTGTGCGTCCCATTTCACCATTTCCCTATCAAACATGAACTTTCTAACCCCAGTTGTTTCAGTTTTAAAAGGTTGGAAAGACTTACTTATTTTTTAAATCACAGGGATAGTGTATTTTCCTCTCAACTCTTCTTATGCTCAAACTTTCAGGGGAAAAAAACAACATCCCGATTGAAAGGCAGAAATTTCACAAAGTTATTAACAAAACAAGCAGTTGGAATGGAAGCATTTATGCAACCTTAAGAAGGTTTAAACTCCCAGAGGAATTTTGACAGGGCAACCTAGATTTGAAATCAGACAGGACATGGAGGTCAACACACTCTACGCCTCCAAAAGGTACCAGGAGATCTTCAACAACAAATATCCAGAACTTCAGTTGTAAATCTAATCTGGAAGACAGCACCCCCAGCAGTAAAATGTGCTTAGCATCAATCAAGACACTGATTTATTGTTGAGTCAACACAAAGAAAATCACATGGAGAGTCACTAACATTGCTTCCTACAGTACCTAAGCGTCCCTTATTTGAATCATTGGTGGGGGAGGGAGAAATCTTTCCTATTTGCTCATTTTAAAGTTGGTCAAACAGTGATTTCACTCGTTTCTATTGGAATTTAACATTTTTTGTTTTTATCCTTATTTGTATACTACAGATATAACATCTGCAATCACTCTAGAAATAAGGTTTATTCACTGATCAACAGTGTTAACAACAGAATTGGAGATCAGGTATCTTCCAGAAACAGAGCTTCACAGCCCCCCGCTTCCACCAGCATGCCAGATTTTAAAAAACAGATACAACAATGACAAGTACAGATACTTTTGTAGCCTTCCGGATATATTTTTATAGCACTAAATTTGACATTCAGACATGTCTGTGGGAACCACATTTTAGTGAGCCCTTCTGTTTTTTGAATACACTGGTAATAGCGTGACATGCAAACTGGGAATAGAACATCTGAAACAAGTAACAAATCATCTTTCATTACAAGTAAGAATGATTTTTAAAATACATATTAGACATTGATTTTCATTCAGAAAAGCCAGTCATAGTGATCCCTGAATATTATAGGAAGCGATTTTTGCAACTCACACATATATTTTCACACATTCACTTTAAAAGCTAAAACCCCTTTCAGACTGACGAGTATTGTAGGAATGTCAGTGGGGTCAGCAGACTTAACTAAAGAGGCCACAGCAATTCTGAGGGCTGAAGAATATTAATTTTAAACATTAAAAAAGCCAGCTGGAATAAAGGCTGAAACTTGCATAATACTGCCAGTTTTAGAGCACAAATGGTAATGAATTCCTTTTTTTGGTTAGTTCAGAGTAAGTAGTCAGAGTAAGTAGTCAGAGTCCCCTTCCATTTCATAGGAGATGTAGTTATTTTTTAAAAATCATATCTCTTATAGTGCTATTGACATGGCAGAAGCATATTATAATGCCAAAAGGAGTTATCACCGTGAGAACATACCCATGTTCCAACACTACTGCTCAAGACCTGTCAGCTTCATGAAAATGGAAAAGCAACATGCTAAACTGGCTGCAACTAATGACACAAAAAGGGTACTGAAGAGAGTAGCATGGAGAAAGGTCTTGCAGTTAAGGTGATGGACTGGGGTAAATGTTAAGAAGAACTTAAATCCCATTTTAAAATGTGATGTTCAATGAAATTTAAGAGCCTAAAGGCCAGATTTTTAAATATCTTTAGATGCTTAAAGATGCAGGTGTATGGCTAGTGGGATTTTCCAAAGTGTCTAGGTGCCTAACTCCCATTGATTGCAAAGGGAGTTAGGTATTTTGAAAAGTCCACAAGGTGCCTATCTGCATCTTTAGATGCCTAAATACTTTTAAACACCTGGCCCTAAATTACTTTTGAAAATGGGACTTAGGTACCTTTGAATATGTTATTCTTAATTTCTTTTTGCGTCTATTCCCAATCAGTAAAAGGGGGCATTGTGAGAATAAATGTGTTAATGTCTGTGATGCACTCAGTTACTATAACAATGGAGGCAATGTGAGTGGGGAGATAGATAAGATAGTACTTATCCTTCCACTTTCCTAATTTTGGTTAAAATGGACATTGAAAGGTGACACTATCTGTTTTAAATTAAAACAGATAAAGGTAAGGATTAGTCAAAAACAGAACAAAACACTGGAAAAACAAGAACAAGAAAAATCTATTTAACCTAACAGGTAAGCTGAACCCTGCTCAAACACTACTAAGTCTGAGGATGGCCTATTTGTACTACAGAGTTTCTCACAAATAGTTATGGTTTGGGCTACAGATCTATGAAGTTGAGCATCTTACTCTGACAAATTGCCAGTGAGGCAAACTACTTCAAGCCTTATATGATTTTTTTTTAAAACACCACAATGAACTATGGAGCAAAAGTGCAATTTTAAAATCATCATATTGTCCCCCTCCAATCAACCTTAGAATAGAACAAGAGTTTTCACAGGAGGCCCCTTTCTACAGCACATGCAGAAATTATAGATATATTCCCTCCCTTCAGTGATATGACTGACTGATCATCTCTATGTGCTCACTGTTATTCAGAATTCTAAGATGTACAGTGCAACATTATGCTTGTAAATATCTTTTTCATTATATTGGCTAGAAATTTGTCAGCTAGAAGACTAAACTTTGGGGATTTTTTTTTATAAAGTATAGTAAAATGTGGCATTCTGTTAGCTGGCACTGATAAATTATGCAGCAATGGTCAAGAGACATGAAGATTAAAGTACAAAATGAGGGCTAATGCATATCCTTTAAATTTAATTAACTAGATCAAAAGGTCACTCAAAGTATTACCAAGTTGAAAACTTTGGTGGAAAAATATTTTAGGAAACACATAGATCAGAGTGCACAAATTATTAAATGATTTCTTGTCAAAGTAGTAATGTATTTATTATACTTCATGAGGAAAGGAAAATCAGTTATTTATTCCATGTGGAAATACTCTGTCAGTGAGATACCCCTTTCCCGATTATTAGGTTAATGTAACCTAGTGAGAGTAAATACAATCCAATAAGAACTTTATTTTTTTCTGCAATTGTACTTTCTGTGTTTTGATTTGCAGATAACAAAAGATTAAAATATTATCTAATGCCTTCATAGCTGCCAATAAATACCAAATGTAAAACAAATTGCATTAAGGACCAGATCCTCAGCCTGTAAATCAATGTAGTGCTACTGACTTCCATTTCATTTACACCAGCTGAGTGTACAGCAATTACATACCTAGAGATGATTTTATCTCCTATTTAGAAGAAAGGAAAAGAAAGGAAATAAATAACCACAGGCAACCTATTATGAGCTAATGCAAATCAAAGAATGTGTCATAAACAGACCAGACAGGCAGCATAAGCCTCAAATATGTACCGTATAATACAGCAGTCAAAAAAATCAAGAACCAAGTACTTCACATATTGCACCTTTTTATTTTTAAAGTATGAAAAAAAGGAAAATCAAAATTAACATTCCCCTGTTAGGTTTTCCCCCTTCAGAAAATCCTGAACTAGAAAGAATATTAGTAGGTAGTAAAATGTACCTAGGGGCAATATATAGAAAGAGATAAAAAGAACAAAAGAAAGAATAATAAATGGACTGCAGAAGAATGAGAGCCTAACTTTAGTATAACAAAGCACTTAGATAAAAATCTGAAGAGACTACAAATTTTATGTATAGTGTGAAGTTGGGCTGATGTGTGGAAATAAAACTCAAAAGATTGGAGTTCTGTGTGTTTAATGGATAACATACAGTATGCCTTTTATTTCTGCAACCCTAGTTTATGTCTGGCCCTAATATTACATAAATAAGATTAGTTTAACAGGTTCACAAAAACAAACATATACCAATTAATTTTGGCTTTGAGAAGGCCAACCCCGAGTGATTTTATGATATTTATTAGAAGCCTGTGGAGGCTGTTTTTGTGGGTAGAGGGATTAATTTCCCCCCTCATTTTAGCATTTGAAAATTCACTCTGGCTGCCTTGTCCCATCGCCCAAAATGTCTAGTGGCAACATCAGTAGAGGATGTAAACATAGCAGCTTCTCAGGCATCAGAAAAGGCCTCATGGGAGACAACATTCAGCAAAATTGCACTTTTGCAGCTGTTTGGCACTTTTTTAATGATCTGTTCTCCTGGTATCTTGTTTCAACAGTAAACTTTTTGTTGGGCTCCATTCAACCGTGGCACGTACAATTTAAACGTGCCAAAAATCAAACCAGTCCTGTTACAACTTTTTTCAACCAAAGCTGACTCAGGGCCACACTTGGGGCCTAACTCTATCCCCTTTGTTCCGATAATAATTATGTTCCCCCAAAGGTCTCGGAGGATAGCCCAAGGGAAGGACGCTTGAAATAAAAGGCTATATTCTCTGTCAGAGGTAATGACATGACTTCCTACAAGAAAACTGAAAAGAGAGCATTGAAATTGACAGAGACGGAAGGGAAAGTGCTTCTTCTGGAAACCACAGCAAATGGGCATAAAACAATAGTCATGGAAATTATTATAAAGAATGATTATTGATCCTATAGAAAATAATTTATAAATTAAGAGCATTAGAGGGGAGTTTGTTGATAAGTTCAGGCTCTGGGGACTCCAAACTTTCTTCTAATTATTGAAGCAAGCTACCATTTAAGGAGGAGGATCTTGCTGATGCTTGGAATATTATTTTCATTATTTATGCGTGGTAGTGTACAAGATGAAAAATAAAGGCAGTCATTGCCCCAGACAGCTTACAGTTTAAGCAACAGACACAGAGGAAGATGTTAAAACTATTCCCTTCCTCCTCTCTCCCATTTTCTTTCTCTTTTCCTCTTAAGCAATATTGGTCATTTTACTGTGGGTTAGTATTTGTGGGTCTCATGGAGAAAGGGAGTCTTTGGAAGGCTTGTGTGTCAGCAAAAGAAGGGCACAGTATTGGAAAGTCATTCCATGAATCGGAGAGCATCATGAAGAGGGCATGAAGATGGAGTGGGAGGAGAAAATGACAAGAGACACCAAGACTAACACCACTGAGGGAACACAACAAGAAACTACAGAGATTTAGATTTTTAGGCTGGGCTTTTAAGGGGCAGATGAGCTGATTAAACTTGATATGGTGGGGAAGGGAAAGCTAATGAAGTGACTTGAAAAGGGAATGATATTGCCTGATGAACTGCCAAGGAAGACAATTTTAGAGACTACATTTTGGAATGATCAGAAGGGAGCAAAATGGGGAAATTAATATTAGATTTCCAAGATATTGTGGGGGAAGGTACAGCAAGACTCCGTAAGAGCCTAAAGGTACTGGGAGTATGTTACTTTGCTGTTAAGTCAGCTTCATGGTTAAGTGACGTACACCTAAGAAATACAGCAAAATGTATGTGCGCACAGGTACATTAGCTTAGTAGTTTAGAGCCTGATCCAACTCCGACTGCAGTGCCAAAGAAAAACTGTGCTGATGGCTGAAAAAAATTACAAGAATAAGGGGCTGACAAAATTATTTACATAAATACCACAGAGAGCTTGTATAAAACTCTAATTCAAGTTTAATCAGGATTATTTTGACAAAGCAGTTTGTGTAAACAGATAAGAAAAAAGGTACAAGGTGTTACATGTGTATCTAATGTAGGAAAAAAAGATGATATTGTATTTACTAGAGATTACAGAATGTGACCTCATAGGTAAAGAGCCTACCATAAAGCATAGGCATACAATGAATGGGCCAGAATTAAGTGCTTTGAATGCTTAATCATGCAACCTGAATATATTCAATATATTTTTAATGGAATTGTATGAACAGTTTTCATTCTGTTGCACTGTCTAACATACATTATATGTCTCAAGCAGAAAAATTTCTCACTGGGAAACTGACACTACTCTGAAATTGTTTTAGACAACCAGTTTTAAAAAGGGTTCTAGTCAATGTTTTTGTTCTGGCAGCATCTACCTAGTGTGGACAGGTCACCTATGTCTTGAGAGAGTTTTTGAAAAACGTTCTTAAACATTTTTCTACTTTGAGAAGGGGTTTGTCAGTTACCCAGGGCAAAAAAAGGAGGGAGGTTTGGATTGAATGTTTATCTGAACCTATGAAAGTTGCACCCATCCACAGGCCAACTTGATATTTGATATGCATCCCTAATCATTCAGACTCACAAAATTATTCAATTCATCCACCCATCTATTAGATGCTTCTTCTCTCCCCCTTCCCACCTCCTTTCCAATCTTGGTGGTTTCTCCTTTGACTTTCACCCTAGCCTTTCTCTGTTAATATCACAAACTCAGGTACCACATCCATACTTTTCAAAAGTAAGTGCCCCTGCCCCACTCAAAATATACTTGCCCTGAAAAGCAATGGAAATTTTGAACCCTAAAAACGGATGCTGTTTTCAGTCCAGTAAACAGTGTTTGGACTTGACTATTGTAACTCTTTAGCAGCATGTTCCACTATCCATTAATCAATTTGGTAACCCAATAAGCAAGGTTAAACATACGCATGCAATCCTGTGTTTACACCCTATACACTACTGTAATAATCTTTGTACAAGGTATGCCTTGCGAGGTATCATTTAAAAACTCATAACTTGCAGGTCAGTATTGTTATGGTGAAATATAGGTAGCAACATTATATGTGAAGTTATAAGATTCCCCTGTATGATGTTAACAACACGTGTTCCAAACCCACACCCCTGCTCAGGCAGAAATCAGCAGGTCTGTCCTAAACAAAGTAATCTGTGTGCCTTGCAAGGCTGGCTCCAGAGTTTTTGCCGCCATAAAAAAGCCGTGATCAGCAGCACTTCGGCAGCAGGTTGTTCCCTCCAAGACAGACTGAGGGACCTGCCACTGAATTGCCACCAAAGAGCCGTACGTGACGCCCCTCTCCAATAGCCGCCCCAAGCACCTGCTTCCTGCGCTGGTGCCTGGCACCAGTCCTGGTGCCTTGATTTACATTTAAGCAGTAAACAGTCATATCAAGTGGCCATTCTTTGGCAAGAATGGGAGGCAGGGACAAAGAGATCAGCATCTTAGCAAAGAAACAACATAAGGTCTCCTTCCTGCACCACACCCCATGTCTCTTGGTTCTTAGCTGGAAATGATTTTCAGTGAGGAACTGAAACTATAAAAAGGAGGGGCAAACACCCCCAAACACCGCTTTCTGTCCCCTCGCTGACCTCATTTGCTGCACTTGAGAAGACAAAGGAAACAGCTGTGGGACTCTGCTGGGCCAGAGAAGGTCCTGACCTGAAGAGTTTGATCAATAATGATGTTAGAAGCATGTGGTGAGAAGCTTTGCTGGATTCTAATATAGTTTGTTAAGTTAGGTACCAGAAATAATTTTATATTTATTTTTCTTGTAACCACCTCTAACTTTTATGCCTTATTTGTACTCGTTCAGAATCTCTCTGTAGTTAATAAACTTGTTTTATCTAATCCAGTGTGTTTAAGTTAAGGTATCTGGGCAACACTACTTAGGATAACAAACTAGTATATTATTCACTTAAAGGAATAATGGTCTTAATATATTTGGACAGTCCAGGAAATGGCTGTGCAATACAGGAAACATTTCTGGGGGGAAATCTGGAGTGTGTTGGGATCACCCTGCAGTATAAGCAAGGCTAGTGAGAGCCAGGGTGTAAATGGCAGGCTGCAGTTACACACAAAACACATCTGGAAGAGACCTGAATGCTGGTGGCTGGTTGTGAGCGGTCCAGGTTGGAGGCTACAACAGCAAGGTATTACAGAGCATCCCAGGTTACAGGGCAGAGGTGACAGCTCCCCACTGGTGTGGACTGTATGTCACACTCAATAACCAAGACAACAGTTTAAGTTACACATGCAATACGGGAGTACAAAAAGAGAACAGATGCATTTCAAATTGTAAGACTTCATGCATCTGAAATTCACATATTTACAAAACACACACTCTAGAGCTGCACTTTCAAATAGGATAAAGATAAGAGAAAATTTAGTATAACTCAAAAATATATCATTTAATTTTTAATCCTTCCTAAACTTTTCTCTTTCAATTTCACTTCATCAGTACGCCACTTGGGACACAACATCAGCCTATTTCTTAAACACAAGACAACTGTGGAATTAACAGAACAGCTTCTAGCTTTTATGCCTAGTTTTACATTCTGAAAGGTTTACTTGAGTTTTCCTTAATCCTTAAGTTGCATATTCATTGCTATATTTCCTCTAACTGCTGTCACTTAAATTGTCATGCAGAACAGGGCAAATCGGGGTCAGTTTATGTAAGCGGCATCAATCTGAGAAACTTCATCAGTCTTTATTTCAAGGCATTATGCAAAGAAAACTGACATTAAGAGAGCCTTAACTGACAGCAAACTAAATCAATCAGCAAATCACTAAGCCATAATAAACTCGCTCAAGTTGTAGATAACCCTTCCTTTTCCAGGCCTTTACCTAAACAGCCCATCAAATGCTGCCTTTGACCAAAAATCCCATCAATTCTGTTACAAAATCTTAGCAGTAATATAGTGTAAAACTGCTTACATGCTCATTACTTTCAAATTATCAATAAGGATAAGCAAAGATAAATGAGGTTGGTTTATAATGATGAAATAGTAGGCTGTTAAATGAAAAACAAAAAAAGAGTCAAGATTTGGATAGACTTTTTAAGTTGACTACTAATCATGTAGCTAAAAATTGAATAGGACTTGCTTCTGCTCCCAATGAAGTCACTGGGAGCACTCTCAGGCCTGGTCTACACTAGGAGGTTATGTCGAATTTAGCAGCGTTAAATCAAATTAACCATGCACCCGTCCACACAACTAAGCTATTTAGTTCGACATACAGGTCTCTTTAGTTCGATTTCTGTACTCCTCCCCAACGAGGGGAGTAGCGCTAAATTCGATATGGCCATGTCGAATTAGGGTAGGTGTGGATGGAATTTGACGCTAATAGCTCCGGGAGCTATCCCACAGTGCACCACCCTGTTGACGCTCTGGACAGCAGTCCGAGCTCGGATGCTCTGACCAGCCACACAGGAAAAGCCCCGGGAAAATTTGAATTCCTTTTCCTGTCTGGCCAGTTTGAATCTCATTTCCTGTTTGGACATCGTGGCGAGCTCAGCAGCACTGGCAACGATGCAGAGCTCTCCAGCAGAGGTGTCCATGCAATCTCAGAACAGAAAGAGGACCCCAGCATGGACTGATTGGGAAGTCTTGGATCTGATCGCTGTGTGGGGCGATGAGTCTGTGCTTTCGGAGCTGCGGTCCAAAAAACGGAATGCGAAGATCTACGAGAAGATCTCCAAAGCCATGACAGAGAGAGGATACAGCCGGGATGCAACGCAGTGCCGCGTGAAAATCAAGGAGCTGAGACAAGGCTACCAGAAGACCAAAGCGGCAAACGGACGCTCCAGATCCCAGCCCCAGACATGCCGCTTCTACGAGGCACTACATTCCATTTTAGGTGTGGCCGCCACCACTACCCCACCACTGACCGTGGACTCTGAGGATGGGATAGTGTTGACGGATGGTTCCTCGGAGAGGTTCGTGGAGGGGAAGATGAGGAAGGAGATGAGGAGGACGAGGCAATCGACAGCGCTTACAACGCTGATTTCCCTGACAGCCAGGATCTCTTCATCACCCTCACGGAGATCCCCTACCAACCCTCCCCAGCCGTTAACCCGGACCCTGAATCAGGGGAAGGATCAGTCGGTAAGTGCGTTAAACATGTAAACATTTATTTTTAACTGAACAGGAATATTAACTATCTGAAAAGAAGGTCAATATGAACGAGGATAGAACAGAAATTCTCTTGGGAGATCTCCACGAAGCTCTCCTGGAGGTAATCGAAAAGCCTCCGCACGAGGTTCCTGGGGAGAGCGGCCTTATTGCGTCCTCCGTGGTAGCACACTTTTCCGTGCCAGGCTATCCTCAGGTACTCTGATATCATTGCCTCGCAGAGCAATGGTTTTTGCTGGCTTTCACGCAGCATGCGGTCTTTATCTGTGTCACTGATCCTCATCAGGGTGATTTCGCTCATGGTGGCCTGCTTTGAATTAGGGGAATGTTAGTATTGGGACTGCTTGCCTGTTCCTTTACATAACTGTAACCTGCGGTTTACAGCCACGCGGTGGAGGCGGGACAGGGGCAGAGTTCATGCTTTCCTGATTGCCGGCAGCAGGAACTGGCCAACGCTAGGAGCACTGCTTTGACCGCGAAAGGAGGGCACTGCTATAAATTAAGTTTTAAGCAGCCAAAAGTCTACGGCTTACCATGTCTGCCTGCTACACGAATTCTGCTGTCCTGCCCCGCTTGTCTGATCTCCACTGCAAGACCCCAGGCACTGAATGCGAAGGCCGAAAATTCGAACTTGTCCTGAGTGCGCATGAGAGAGGTGCTGTGCATGGTCTTGTTCACAGAGACAGACTAGACTATGTTCATTGTTCGCAAAAATGTATCTTTGTTAGGAATTCACTCCCTTTTTCCCATCACACAGCTGCGACTGTCTCCCAACCTACCCCGGCATCCCCCTCACGGAGGCTGGCGCAGATTAGGCGGCGAAAGAAAAGGACACGGGACGAGATGTTCTCAGAACTTATGGGCTGCTCCCGAGCCGAGGCGGCCCAGCAGACCCAGTGGAGGGAGAACATGTCGCAGTACCAGTGCTCACACAGCGAACAGGAGGACAGGTGGCGGCAGGAAGACCAGCAGGCGACTCAAACGATTGGACTACTGAGGGAGCAAACGGACACGCTCCGGCGCCTTGTGGATGTTCTGCAGGACCAGAGGCAGGAGGACAGAGCCCCACTGCATTTTCCCAGGGTCACTACCTTTGAGAGCAGTAGCTCGACGATTGCGTTGGCTACTTGCATCACAGCAACCCCCATGGTAGATTTGCTACTGACCGGTAGCTGTCTGGCGTTGCAAGTTTCCAGAGGGCTATGGCCACTCGCTTCTGCACAGTCAGGGCTGCTCGCATCCGGGTGTCCTTGCGCTTCAGGGCAGGGGACAGCAACTCACACAGTTCAAGGAAAGTTCCCTTACGCATCCTGAAGTTTCGCAGCCACTGTGATTCATCCCAGACCTGCAGCACTATGCGGTCCCACCAGTCCGTGCTTGTTTCCCGGGCCCAGAATCGCCGTTCCACAGCATGAACATGACCCATTGCCACCATGATGTCCACGGCACGGGGTCCCGTGCTCTGTGAGAGGTCTGTGCCACTCTCACACTTCATGTCCTCACCGCGCTGCCGGAGCCTCCTCGCCCGATTTCTCAGCATCTGCCTGTGAAAAAGGTGGACGATAAGATGCGAGGAGTTGACAACGGCCATAAGTGCAGCGATGATCGCAGCAGGCTCCATGCTCGCAGTGCTGTGGCATCCACGCTGTTACTCACCAGAAAAGTGCGCGAACTGATTGCCCACCGGCACTTTCAGGGAGGGAGGGCGGGAGTGACGGTTGAATGACGACAGTTACCCCAAACCACCCTCGACACATTTTTTCCCCTAGCAGGCATTGGGGGCTCGACCCAGAATTCCAATGGGCAGCGGGGACTGCGGGAACTGTGGGATAGCTGCCCATAGTGCACCGCTTCCAATGTCGACGCTTGCCCCATTAGTGTGGACTCACAAAGTCGAATTACTGTCCTTAGTGTGGATACACACGTTCGACTTTGTAATATCGGTTCCACAAATTCGATTTAAGTAGAATCGAACTTCTCTGGTAGTGTAGACATACCCTCAGACTTCAATCACAGTATGATAAAAGCCCAGTACATTTTTTCTCTGCTCTTCAACAGATTCACTTTCTCAACATTCTTCTACTTTTTTTGCTTTGTTTTGAAATTAAAAGAACCAGCACCACAAAACAGACACCAGAGCTTCAACTTCTCTGACCTTTCACTTTATACTGTGTTATTCATGAGTCTATCCATTTATTTAGGTACTCATATGGCCCTCAGTAGCATAATATCTAATCTCCTGAATGGACTCATCCACAAAATGTTATTATATGCTGCATACAGCAATATCAAACAATAGGAAAAAGATTACAGTACACTCAAGCTAGGGCAGGGGAAAGAATTGATAAAACGAGTTCCTTCCAAAAGATACTACACATATTCCCTGACCAGTTATGGCAAGTCTACACTCAAGGGCTACCGTGGCACAGCTGTGCCACTGTAGCACTTCTGGAAAAGACAAGCTATGCCGACGGAAGAGCGCTTTCCCGTCGGTGTAATTACTTCACATCTGCAAGAGGCAGAAGCTATGTCGGCAGGAAAGCATCTCCCGCTGACATAGCATCAGTGTGGACAGCACTTAGGTCAACGTACCTTACTTTGCTCGGAGCTGTGTGTCTTTTTCACATCATTGAGCGACGTAAGTTACATCGACTTAAGCAGTAATGTAGACCAGCCCTTAGAGGGAGAGGATTTCTCCAACTGAAAAAGGAGACTACTAACACAGGTAGTACCAAGAAACCCTCTTACACTGTTTCCTACCATCAGACGTTTTCCTCTTGTATCAATGGCATATATGAAAAGCTTGATCTAACACTGCACGTCTCATCTTACCAAAGGAATAATTACTATGAAATAATACTGATACTTCCTGCTGTCTCCTGAGCATATATCCTGGTTGGCGACAAGCTGAAAACTACAAGAAGAAAGCAGAACTGAAAGCAGGAGCCAAACTAATTAAATCTGAAAGTCATCACAAGAAATCAAAAACTAAAAAACAAAAACAAAAAACACGAGGGCAGGGTCCACTCCCCTCTCCTTTGTTTCCACAATACAAGGACAGAACATAATTCCCCATTGTGATTGATATTATCTTTCCAGAAACTGATGACTTGATGAGCCAAAGAGGCAGCAACCCCTTCCATGCTCACTTTGATCTCCTTGATCCTCCAAAAATATATGGCTGGAAAATTGTGGATTTTTTTTCTTTGGTGTTTTATGGACTATGACTACCCTAAACAGGATTGGTGCCACAGTGTTGTCCCCAAAGGGCTTACAAGCTAAACTGACAAAAAAAAGGGGCGGGGGTAAGGGCAGGGGAGTATGCTGTACAAGCAGAGTGATCGGCAGGATGACGGACATACAGCTTGCAAGTGCCAGTTCTTCTTTTCTTAACTGTATTCCAATACTTGTTTATTTGGTGTGTGGGGAGTGGAGGTAAAATGGCAGGAAGGGTGAGCAAACAGGTGAAAGAGTCAGGAAGACAAAGAAAGGAAGATATCTATCAAACAGCTTCTACAGCTATCCTCACAAAAATACCACTTAAAAATTAAAAGAACATTCAGATCTATTGCCAATGATGTGCCAGTCAAGAGGTTGGAAGGTAGTTCAGCATATGCCATATGCAAGAATCTCATATTACCAGTTTATAAAATAAATCATAAACCAAAAAGGATTACTTATTACCATTTTAATACATCCCTGAAATAAGTATGAACATCTGTAACTGGAGGTTCTTTAAGATTCATGGCCCCTCTCTGTATTCCACATGTGAGTACACGTGCTCCAGGCACCTGAGACCGGAGATTTCTAGCAAGTAGTACCAATTGGTCCTCACCTCCACAACTGCCATCCTTGTGCTCCAAAACAAGGGCATAAGGGGAAGTGCAGACCAATGCTCTCCACTTCCTCATCTTACTGTGAATCAGAAAGAGCTGAAGCAGAGATGGAGGAGGGCAGGTAGTGGAATACAGATAGGGACCACACGTGCTCTGGATTATGAACAGGAGAGGACATCCCTATCTCCTTAAGGTGGTTTCTTTCTCCAGTGCCAAGATGTTTCTTCCTCCAGTGCCAATTGGAGTTGCAGCTATCAAGGGATGTGAAGGGTAACAAGAAGGGTTTCTACAGGTATGTTAGCAACAGGAAGGTGGTCAGGGAAAGTGTGGGACCCTTACTGAATGCGGGAGGCAACATAGTGACAGATGATGTGGAAAAAGCTAATGTACACAATGCTTTTTTTGCCTCGGTTTTCACAGACAAGGTCAGCTCCCAGACTGCTGCACTGGGTAACACAGTATGAGGGGGAAATGAGCAGCCCTCAGTAGTGAAAGAACAGGTTAAGGACTATTTAGACAAGCTGGACATACACAAGTCCATGGGTCCAGATCTAATGCATCCAAGGGTGCTGAGGAAGTTGGCTGATGTGATTGTAGAGCCATTGGCCATTATCTTTGAAAATTTGTGGCGATCAGGGGAGGTCCCAGACAATTGGAAAAAGGCAAATATAGTGCCCATATTTTAAAAAGGGAAGAAAGAGAACCCGGGGAACTACAGACCTGTCAGCCTCACTTTAGTCCCCAGGAAAATCATGGAGCAGGTCCTCAAGGAATCCATTTTGAAGCACTCGGAGGAAGGTGATCAGGAACAGTCAACATGGATTCACCAAGGGCAAGTCATGCCTGGCCAACCTGATGGCCTTCTATGATGAGATAACTGGCTTTGTGAATATGGGGAAAGTGGTGGATGTGATATATCTTGACTTTAGCAAAGCTTTTGATACGGTTTCCCGCAGTATTCTTGTCAGCAAGTGAAAGAAGTATGGATTGGATAAATGAACTATAAGGTGGATAGAAAGCTGATAGATTGTCAGGCTCAACAGGTAGTGATCAACGGCTCAATGTCTAGTTGGCAGCCGGTATCAAGCGGAGTGCCCCAGACGTCGGTTTTGTTCAACATCTTTATTAATGATCTGGATGAATTGCACCTTCAGCAAGTTAGCAGATGACACTAAGCTGGGGCAAAGAGGCAGATACGCTGGAGGGTAGGGATAGGGTCCAGAGTGACCTAGAAAAATTGGAGGTTTGGGCCAAAAAAAATCAGATGAGGTTCAACAAGGACAAGTGCAGAGTCCTGCACTTAGGAAGGAAGAATCCCATGCACCGCTACAGGCTGGGGACCGACTGGCTAAGCAGCAGTTCTGCAGAAAAGGACCTGGGGATTACAGTGGACGAGAAGCTGGATCTGAGTCAGCAGTGTGCCCTTGTTGCCAAGGCCAATGGCATTTCGGGCTGTATTAGTAAGAGCATTGCCAGGGATTGAAGGAAGTGATTATTCCCCTCTATTCAGCACTGGTGAGGCCACACCTGGAATATTGTGTCCAGTTTGGGTCCCCCCACTACAGAAGGTATGCGGACAAATTGGAGAGAGTCCAGCGGAGGGCAATGAAAATGATTAGGGGGCTGGGGCACATGACTTACGAGGAGCGGCTGAGGGAACTGGAGTCTGCAGAAGAAAAGAGTGAGGGGGAATTTGATAGCAGCCTTCAACTACCTGAAAGGGGGGGGTTCCAAAGAGGATGGAACTAGGCTGTTCTCAGTGATGGCAGATGACAGAAGCAGCAGCAGTGGTCTCAAGTTGCAGTTGGGGAGGTCTAGGTTGGATATTAGAAAACACTATTTCACTAGGAGGTTGATGAAGCACTGGAATGGGTTACCTAGGGAGGTGGTGGAATCTCCATCCTTAGGGGTTTTTAAGGCCCGGCTTGACAACGCCCTGGCTGGGATGATTTAGTTGGTGTTGGTCCTGCTTTGAGCAGGGGATTGGACCAGATGCCTCCTGAGGTCTCTTCCAACCCTATTCTATGTCCCTCAGGAGGGCTGGTCGTGAAAGGAGAGGACATTGAGGGTAGGGATGGCTGATGATATCCTCTAGGGAGGTGGTATAGGTTTTAGTTCATCCCAGAGTGTGAGGTGTTCCAGTGGTCTGGACCCATGGATCCGGCACATCCGTGATTATGGTGGATCCTTCTGGGGGTGGTTCCATACCGTAGAAGAGACTAACCTGCAGTTCTTACGTGGCATCAGTGGGTGCTGATCCTTTGGCTTGTGATCCAGAGCCTTAGTAGGTACTGGTGGATTCTTTCTCCTTTGTGCCTTACTCTCATGTTCAGGTAGCAGACCTAAATACTTAGGATCCATGCATGAGGACTCACCTGACTTGGATGGAATCAGGGAGGGATCCCTTTTTTAAAGGCAGATGTGGAAGGAGAGATCTGTCCTTGCATTTGTGAGAGTGCCGCTTATTCTCATGAAAAGCCTTAGTTAATGATTCCTTGGCCTTAGAAGCTCTGGCCTCAGCTCCTGAGCTCATTCTTGGAGGAGTGCTGCTCATTGCCTCAGGCTGATGTACAGGGGGTCTCCCTGGCCTAGATCTGAGAAGGCTAAGAGACATTTCCTCAATGGGAGCTCTTGTCCCTCATGGGTTCAAGGAGGGAAGGAAGGGCAGATGCTGTACTTAGCAGATATGTGAGCCTCTCCAAGGCAATCAAAGTAGCACTGATTTTCTTCACTCATGAATAAAAAGCAGAGGCAGGAGATAGAGTTCTTAAACCCTGGGAATCTGGGTATAAACTTTGGGGAGACGCTCCTCAAGATGGAGAGAAATTAAGCTATACTTATTATATTATGACACTAAAATTTTAATTAACTACACTAAAAACTATGAACAATTATATTTCTAGGTTCTGAAGAAGAAGAAACATGGAGGTAGCTATGGACAGAGAAGATTCTGACTCAGGCCATACATCAATATGAAGGAATTGGAGAGACATTGGTCTGTGACACCGTCTGCATCCTCCATTCAGAGCACAAGGAGGGCAAATGTGCAGCTACAGACCAATGGACACTATTTGCTAGAAATCTCCAGTCTCAGGTGCATGGAGCACATGCGTACCTATGTGTGAAAAACACACAGAAACCAACACTCAAAGAAGAACCTTTACTTTCTACTCAGGTCAGAACATTTCAGAAGTATGTAACTACACAACCAGCTATAACAACTTAAGAACAGGCATACTGGGTCAGAATAAAGGTCCATCTAGCCCAATATCCAATCTTCTGAAAGTGGCCAATGCCAGGTGCCCCAGAAGGAATGAACAGAACAGGTAATCATCAAGTGATCCATCCCCTGTCACCCAGCTTCTGGCAAACAGAGGCTAGGTACACCATCCCTGCCCATCCTGGCTAATATCCACTGATGGACCTATCCTCCATGAACGTATCTATTTCCTTTTTGAGTCCTGTTATAGTCTTGGCCTTCACAACATCCTCTCACAAGGAGTTCCAGAGGTTGACTATGCATTGTGTGAAAAAAAATACTTCCTTTTGTTTTAAACCCGCTGCCTATTAATTTCATTTGGTGACCCCAGTTTGTGTGTTATGAGGAGTAAATAACACTTCTTTATTTACTTTCTTCACACCAGTCATAATTTTATAGACCTCTATCATATCCCACCTTAATCATCTCTTTTCCAAGCTGAAAAGTCCCAGTCCTATTAATCTCTCCTCATATGGAAGCTGTTCCATACCCCTAATCAATTTTGTTCCCCTTTTCTGAACTTTTTCCAATTCCAATAGATCTTTTTAGAGAAGGGGCAACCACATCTGCATGCAGTATTCAAGATGTGGGCGTACCAAGGATTTATACAGAGGCAATATGATATATCCCTTTCTTAATGATGCCCAACATTCTGTTTGCTTTTTTGACTGCAGCTGCACATTGAGTGGATGTTTTCAGAAATCTATCCACAATGACTCCAAGATCTCTTTCTTGAGTGGTAAAAGCTAATTTAGACCCCATCATTTTGTAGGTAGTTGTGATTATGTTTTCCAAAGTGCATTACTTTGCATTTATCAACACTGAATTTCATCTGCCATTTTGTTGCCCAGTCACCCAGTTTTGTGAGATCCTTTTGTAGCTCTTCGCAGTCTGCTTGGGATTTAACTATCTTGAGTAGTTTTGTATCATCTGTAAATTTTGCCACCTCACTGTTTCCAGATCATTTATGAATATGTTGAATAGGACTGGTCCCAGTACAGACTCCTAGGGGACACCACTGTTTACCTCTCTCCATTCTGAAAACTGGACTTGCAGGGATTACTATATTTAAAGAGTATTCATACCCTACACATTATTGTAATAATCTTTGTACAAAATATGCCTTGTAAGGTATCATTTTAAAATGAATACCATGCTGGTCAATACTACCATGGTTGAATGTATGTAGCAACATTATATGTAAAATTATGACTTCCCTCTCGAATGATGTTGGTGGCACATGTTCAAACCCAAGTAGCCCCAATTGGGCAGAACTAGTCAAGGAGGTCTCAAACAAAGGAATGTGTGTTTACCTCAGTTTACATGTAAATTATAACAGGATCCTCAGGCAGCAAGAAGGGGAAGACAGGAGACAAGGAAAATCTGCCTTTCAGCAAACAGAAGTGAGAAGAAATAGCACGGACCTTTTTTCACCACCAGCCTTTTTTACTGTGAATGAATTTTAACTATGGGTAACCCTCAGGAAAATGCATTTCAAAGGGTAACTGAACTATATAAAAGTGAGGGGCAAACACCCCCCAGTTATCTCTCCTTATCCATCTCTCTTTTCCACCTAAGATGACAAAAGAAACAGCCTGGGGACTTTGGGATCAGATCCTAACCTGAAATTTGGTAAGCCCTGTTGCTGGAAGCAGGTGGTAAGAATTTCACCTTGAACTAAATCTAGGTTGTTAAGTTTAGAAAGCTTTTTATCTTTATTTCTCTTGTAACAATTTATGACTTCAGTGTCTTCAATGTACTTGCTTAAAATCTCTCTTTATAGTTAAGTAAGCATGTTTTATTCTTTAATTAAAACTATTTCAGTGTTCTGAATTGTTTGGGTAACTTCACTTAAGGTAGCAGACTGTTGTATGTTGATGCCCTTGCCTTAGAGGGGCAACAGACACAATATATCAGGACTGACCAGGAGAGGGTTGGACAGTGCAAAACACATTTGCATTCTATCACAGGTTCTATTTCCAGAACTGCTATAGACTTGCCATATAACCTTGGACAAGATATGTAAGCCAACATTTTCAAACTCATGGCAGTCTGTGGGAGCAAACCGGAAAAGGTAAGTAATATGGGAGGTTAGATCCAAGGATGCTTGGACTAGAATGAGGCAAGTAATTCTGATAAAATCCAGTAAAGGTCTTCTTGTTGCTCATCCAGATTTTTATATAACTGGTCAATATTGTTTCTGTAGCTCTGAACCAATGTGTATTTTAGTGTATTTTTGGTAAATTTAAGTTTGCAACAGGTCAGGTTCACATGGGGAATTCAGCATCCTGAGGAAGTGTTCTTCCAGTTTAATGAAGATTAACATATTTACTTAGTTATGAACAAATTTAGTTCAAGGTGGAAGAGCAAAGTATTATTATAAAGAATTGTTTTTCTCTTCAAAAGATATATTAAAAAGCACTCAGTCCAGCAGCAGCACTATATGCTGCTAAATAGGTGATGAGAGTTCAGGTTTTGAGCTCATCCTACATTTTCGGGGCAGGAATGCTGTTGAGACAACATGCAGAATTCCAGAAGGGAATGCTTCCTGTTGTTTGAAGGATCATGATGCCCCCAGTGGAGTAGTTCAATCCAGTCACAGGTTCTCAAGGGAGCTGCACTCAGGCATTCTTGACAAATGGGTGGTCACTGCAATGCTAGGTTACTGAGGGTGGAGCAAGTAAAATAAAGAGAGCATACGTGTACAAGAAATCACCTAAAACAGCATTCTCTGTGCTTCAAATGTTACTAAGAACAAAACAAACAAAAAATTACTTAAAAACATAAATTTACAAGGCCAAGAGATTCAGAGCTCAAACTACTACTGTACCCTTAGCTCATCCAGGGTGTGATTTCTAGTACTATATACACTACAATGACTTGGCACAGCAGGATGGTTGGAGGAATGAAGACTCAGTGTTTACTTCGAAATCATTTGCTTGTTTCAGTTTGACCACAACTTCATCAGCAACTAAATGTTTGACCACAACATGGTCAGCAACTAAACATAAATGTGTGAATGAAAACATTTTTTTTATTGTTTGATAAATACAATAAACCTAATTTTTATGTAAAATCTCTTAGCTTCTAATTTATTCAGAAATGAATCTAAATCTATTGAGGAAAACAGGAAAGTGAAAATAAAGGCAACATTTCAACATTTAAACTACATTTGTGTTTGTCCAATTGATTAGAAAAATGGGTTTTACTTCTGCCTACAGTACAGTATGATAAGCCATGACTACATCATACATGGATGCATAATTTACATAAAATAAATGGAAGGACATAATTTCCTTATAAATTTATAATGACTATACTCTCACTGAGAATAGATATAGTTGAGTACTGACATTACTACTAATAATACTAATAACTATAATACCACATTGTGTTTATACAGCACTTTTCATTCCAAAGAACTTCATAGTACTTTGGAAACTATAAAATGTATCAAGTATCAGAGGGGTAGCCGTGTTAGTCTGGAGCTGTAAAAGCAGCAAAGAGTCCCGTGGCACCTTATAGACTAACAGACATATTGGAACATGAGCTTCCGTGGGTGAATGTCATGCATCCGACGAAGTGGGTATACACCCACGAAAGCTCATGCTCCAATACGTCTGTTAGTCTATAAAGGTGCCACAGGACTCTTTGCTGCTTATAAAATGTATATACATTATATATAGCATATCTAAATATCCAAATCTATATGGAAACATTCATGCATTCGCCACATTTTCTCCATTTCTCTTTCTGTCTAATATTTTTACTCTCCTTGTAATAAAAGGGTTATACATAGGAGTCACAATAAGAGATTGAATGGCTTTTCCTAGATCTAAACACTTAGCATGAGGTAGGGTTACAAAAAACTCCTGCCACTATGACATGACAGACAGCAGTATCTGACTTCAGTGGCCAATGACACTTCTCTTTTAAAAAAATCAAAATGCAAATAAAATAGAATACCAAATAAAAACAACAGCCACAAATTAATAGAACTAATTACAAAAACATGCACATGCTGACTTCTAAGATGGAGGTCAACATAGATCCCCTGACAGATGAGAGGATTAGTCTGTCTCTAATTGCACATCTGTCAGCAACTACCATTCTCTGAACCTCAATGGCAGTCTAACCCCATGGCCATACACCACTAGTTTCTTCTGCAGTGAAGTTTTCGGCAGTTAATGTGGATCTGACAACTGCAGTCCATGTTTGTTGTCGGTGACTGGGTGAACATGTTTTACCTTAGTCTGCAGAGGAACAGTGTCATTAGCACTCAGGATGTTCTCAATAAACAAAGCCACAATCGTCCTTGGTTTTGTTTAAATGTACAGGAACTCCTCACTTAAAGTTGTCCCGGTTAATGTTGTTTTGATGTTAAGTTGCTGATCAATTAGGAAACATGCTTGTTTAAAGTTGTGAAATGCTCCCTTCTAATGTTGTTTGGCAGCCGCCTGTTTTGTCCACTGCTTGCAGGAAGCACAGCCCATTGCAGCTAGCTGGTGGGTGGTTGGAACCAGAGTGGACCAGCAGCCCGCCAACTCCCCTAAATTCCCTGTGCAGCAGCTGTCCCTCCCCCCACTGCCACGTGCTGCTCCTGCCCTCTGCCTTGGAGCTGCTCTCAGAGACTCCTGCTTGCTGTACGGGGGGAGGGAGGAAGCAGGGGGCTAATTTCAGGGTGTCTCCCCCTCGCTCCTGCTCCTGTATCCCGCTTACCCCATCTTCCATAGAGCGGGGAGACACACGACAGAGGGAGGGAGCTTCTAGGCAGCAGCTGCCATCTCAGGTCTCAGCAAGCTGATTTAATTAACAAGGCAGTGTACTTAAGCCTGGGGTCAGCTACTTAAAGGGGAAATGCGCATTTTTTCTTTCTCACACACAGTGTGCATCTCTGTCTGCCCTCCCTCCTTTCCTGCTGCCTTGTAGAGTGTAGAAAGAGTTAACCCTTGAGGGCTCAGTCTATTGCTAGTTCATTTAGCAGTAAGGCATTCCCTGGGAAATATCCCACCCTTTGACTCCTCCACCTCAACCAAGCTTCACAATCATCATCACTGTGTACCAGTATTAAATTGTTTAAAACTTATACTGCGAGTGTGTGTGTGTGTATGTATGTGTATATATACACATATATATATACACAGAGAGAGAGAGAGAATGTGTGTGTTTGTGTGTCTTTTGTCTGATGAAAAAAAAATTCTCTGGAATCTAACCCCTTCATTTACATTAATTCTTATGGGGAAATTGGATTCACTTAACATCATTTTGCTTAAAGTTGCATTTTTCAGGAACATAACTACAATGTTAAGTGAGGAGTTCCTCTATTGTATTCCTCTGGTAGGGCCAATCTCTCAGGGTGGCTAGGACATATAACCTCAATGTGGCAAAGCTATTAATGTGGCAAGTTGTCAGGCACTTTCTATTTGGGATCTAATATTTATCCCAATTGTGAGTGGGAGGAAATGTTTGACTTCTTGTTGTATTTCTCCTGTTCTACCTTTTTGGCATACAGCTCTTTTCTAACTATGTCTGGAATAACTTTGGTTCAACTGACTTTGGTTTGTTTGATATTGGCTTTGTCCTTCTGCATGTGAGTTTCTGAACTCATGATCATAATGAAGTATTGTGAGATGTGCTGAGACAATGCTATAAATGTATACTTTTGATGTGACAAGGATGGTTTCGATTTTCTAAAGTCAAGGCCGTGCTCTTAGTACTGACTCTGCATATTAACACCTGCACATGGTATGCTTGATCTGATACACCATAAAGAACTGGTGAAACGAGTCACTTTTCATTGTGGGCCAATGTGTGTTATTAACTCAGAAAACTGTGATTTATGATAGGTTATTACATTGCTACTTGATGTGTAGTGCAACAACTCAATTAAAAAAAAAAGTGAGTAGTAACCCCTAGCAAAAGATTATATTTCCAGTTTAATTCAAATAGACCTTGGTAAAGTCTTGGCTAGGGCTATTACGTTGTTTCAATGGGCCTTTTGCATCTTGTTTCCTGTATTCATTGCAAGTTTCACATTTGGATCTCTTCTTATCTTCCATGGCTGCTGAAGTAACTGTGCTTTTTCCACTGACCACCCATCTTGAATACCTCTCTCAAGCTGTTGTAATGATGGGTTCATATTGTAATTCTTGTTTCAGCTTGCCAAGTTTTGTTCAAGAAATGGGTAGCCATAATTACTGCAGACTCCTCTTAACGTATCACCTTACTTTCCCTTGTTTTGGGTATTTTAGAAAGCTCGTCAAGTGCAAGAAGCAACTTGTTAAGCTTGCACATTTAATATGTATTTTTGCAATTCATTCATCATTTAATGTATTCTCAGGTTGAGGAACACAGGTCCTTTGGTCGCTGCTGTTTGTTTACCCATGGATTTTGTCTTTACGCCATGGTATGCATTTTTTATTAGATGCGCTTCAGTTCTCACACACTTTAACAATACTTTCCGTTGGGAAACACAGATTTTCATTAGCCCTGTAAATATCCACTGTTCTTTGCAAGCTCAGTCCATTTTCTTTCAAGAAATTTCTTCTGGTTTTGACTTGGTTATCAGTTATGCCAGAAATAACTAGGTTTCTAATTAGTTCATCAGTTAACTGTTCAAATTCAAGCAACTTAGCTTTACTATGTAGGCATGTAACATAATGCTTGAGCATCTTACCTGGCAGTTGATTTCTTGTAAAGAAAATGTACCTTTTCCAAGTGATGTTCATATGTGCACAGTATTCTTGAAATTTCTGAATGACTTTGTCTAGCATTTGCAGTTCTTTCATACTCCCGCTGGAATGCATTATAGATCTCTAATGCCTCTGGGCCCACCACATATATCAAGCATGGAGGATTTCATCCTCTCCGATTCCTCTGCAGTACCACTTGCTTTCAGGGAAATTTGGAAGAACTATGACCAACTCCCCTAGCTCTCTGTTAGGTTCCCTTACAGAGTGAGGGATTCAGGTCGATGCATTTGCTACTTTATTGCAAAGATTTTGTTTTCTTCTCACAACATGTAATACAGGGGAAACACACTGGAGTGCAGGCTAGAGACTAAACTTTATTTGTGGATCCCAGTCACTTGATATAGATCAGATTTAAAAAATTTTAGTTCCCCATCACATATCAGGGATCAGTATTCACTGATTCCAATGGCTACAGCTATACCTGTCACCCATTTGTTTTTTTCCTGTTTTGAATTTAAAACAAAATGAAAATTCTGTGCAAGAAATTAAACGCACAAAACCCAATGCATTTAGAGTTGAGGCTGAATGCTCATTTTTAACATTTGCATATAATGCACTCTTTAGTTACACGATTGCATATTTACCTAATAATACACTGTAAAATATATTTAGAATAGTGATAGGGACCAATCATGGAATTTTAACTCATGCAAATAAGCCCATTGATTTGAATACCATATAGGACTACTTGCATGAGTAAAGCTACTTCATAATTCAAGACCATAGGACGGGGTCCTTAGATGCACATTTTGCATACTTTTTACTCCATATGATGAAATTAAAACTAAGCTAAACAGGCACCCAACATAAAAAGGAAATGCTTAAATAAAGTAAATATCTGGAAAATATAATTGATAATATGCTCTATTCAAGTACTGCTATAAGTAGTTGTTTCAGAATAAACACAACAAAGAAAATCCTCGGAAATTCATTCAAGATAAACCGTAGACCATGTCTGCTGTTTACCTATATGCAAAGTAACCAGATGCTACTGCTGCTGTCAAGGGCAGAAGCAATGTACATGTGTGAAATCACACCACTATTCAGCCACTCAGGGAACTCAGCCATGTTGTGCTCTAGTCCAGTTCCCTGGCACTCAGTGAAGTCCTGAAATACAGTTTCTTACATTCCTATTCATCCTCATCCCCTAAAGAGGACGAAGGGACAGGCTGTCTTGCAAGAGCTTCTGGGCCACGGGAGGGAAAAGGAAAAGACAGGTGGCCTCACACCAGGCTACCAGATTAGAGAGCCATGAGGAAGCAGCTTTAGAAAGGCAGCAGCCTTGCCGTTTTGTTTTTACGTGGCTCTCTCTTCTAGGACACATTACCTCTGGAATCTCACTCTTAGCCACAGGAGTGAACAAGAATGACCACCACTGAGTTAGGGAGAGGTTATTCTACAGCTCTATCCTCTCCCCACTTCCTTTTAATGAGTAAATACATATCAATTTGAATTTAACTTTGCACTGTATTATTCAAAAAATATATATTTTGCATGATTAAAATCTGCATCATATCATAATAATGTGTGTGCAAGAGGACAGATATTAGAATGAGTGTTCAACTTTAATTCTGTGGTTCCTGAATGTATGTGATTAGGTGTGCAACCCTCACACTTCAGAGGCATACCTTTTACGGAATACACAGTTCATTTTGTTTTAAAAATGAATAAAATGGAAGCGTACATCCACTGTGTGACATATGAAGTGAAAATTCCTACGATTTGCACACAAGTTAACACACTTCAGTTTTCAGTACATAGCAAGAGCACGGTGAAAGAAATATTTATTCACTGTCTTCTCCATCCTCTGAATCAAAACCAAAAAATGTTCTGCCCTTAGCAATACTGTGGCACAAGAATGAAGTCATTTTGAATGGCTATAAAAAGAGCAAGGGATAATGTGCGCATAAATAGACGTAAGCTAACACACACACAGAGTCTATTTTTTTGAGTTGAATGTGGAATCCTTCTTTAGTTCAAACCAATTTTTCCCCCACTGTTCCCCTCCAATGAATGAATACTCTGTAGACATGGAAACATGCCAGTCTTTAAAACCAGGGATTACAAGAACAAAATATTTTCTGTGCCTGATTATTCTAAACTGCAATTCTACTTAAATTAGTATTGCTCTAAAAATGTTGATTCTTTGACAGTTTAAACCTCCAGTAATCTCTGTTAATTTTTAGAGAAAAAAAATCTTAAACAGGTTATAAGAAGCAGGGAAATATTGTTTCTTTTCTTTATTCTTCTGTCATGTTCCAGTTAAATTAAATAGGAAAGCAGCTTTTCCCAACATTACTTTTCAATCAAATATAACATTTTACATCTTTTTCTGTGGTAATTGTTTTTCCCCAATTATTTAATATTTCATCTCCAAAATTAAAAGATCCTAACAGTCTCTGAATTATATCATTCAAAGATATGTAAGGAGATTAGTTTGTTTTTCTTTTTAGCTGTTGACTACAACATTTTTGAAGCTTTTATTCTCTCCACTTAAAGCAGTTTTGTTTCTCTCTACGTCTCAGTTGCAAAAAAAAAAAAAAAAAAAAAAAAAAGGTTATTTAGACTCTAACCTGAAATGCTACAACCTCTGGCCCGCCCTTCAGCCCTTCCATTGCAAAGGTCTCCAGGTGCAGTTTGGGTAGCTGCAGGGTGAAGTCATTCCTGGTTGCCGCAGTCCGTGACAGCGAGATCTGATCTCTGACCTAAAGGGAAAAAAACCCAGCATCAATGGTAATTCCCCTTCAGACACATTAACTGGGATGAACTGGGTCCCCTTGAGCCCACTGAGTGGACTTGCATTGATCGCTGGACCTGAAATCCATGAATAAATTTAGGACTAATTGATTTTTCGTTGCAAATAAATCTCTAATTCAGAGTGCTGGGAGAGAATGCTAAGAAGAAAAAGCATCCTCCTCTGGACTGAAATGAGAAGGGAAGAAGAGTCACTGAGGGCTTCACTCCAACTGGTGGACAAATTTTACAGATCCATCCCTCCTAAAACACCTAACACAAAAGAAAACAAATTGTAGGCAGTAATTACACTTTCCATCCAACAATCATCAACTATTAATAAAGTACTGTGCAACAACACAAGAAAGAGATGATAAATGAGTTTTGACTGCTGTGTAGAGATCATATTCACATCGTAGAGGGGTTCAATAGTACAAATTTAATTAAGCCCCAGAATAATATTTAAAATCCTTCCTAAAACAAAAATAAAAATCTACCTGTAGCAGGATTTTTTTCTTCTGTTAATTGCACAGCCTGTTAGATTTCTTACAGCAGATTCACATAAAGGAACTAATACATATTAGTATTAGCTAACTTAGCTGTACACCTTCTAAACAAGCAAAAGGAAACCAGTAGCATTTGTACAAAGCCTAAATAGTTTTTTAAGGATTGTGAAAGGTAAAAATTAAACAAAATAACCAACCTTCCCCCCCCCCAAAATATACATGTGAAAGAGTCTTACTTATGTTGACAAATGTACCCATATGCAGTTGGTATCACACTGCCATCTGCTGGCTAAGCAAAAAACTGCTTTTAATATATTATACAAACATATGCCATGAAAATGACAAAAATACATAAGTAGAACTCTCAGCTATATAAATACGATGAATATTTTCCCCTTTAAATATCCAAACATGTTACTGTGTCACATTAATATGAAATACTTTCATTAACTAAAAAAAGATTTTCCCCACATACTAAAAGTATAATTATATTTTGTAAGTGTATATTACACATAGAACACATGTAAAAACTGTACACACCCAATTTTTCCATTTTTATTTGATACAAAAGGTAATTATCAATTTGCCCTTTTCCTAATCTTGCACAATTTTTGGATCTTGCAAAATAAAATTCCAGTAGTTAAACTGAATTGAATTATATTATATACTAATATGATATACATAATATCTGTTACATAAGATTATCTACCACGGCAAAGATCATTATTGACTTTTATTGTTAATGCATAGTTTTAGAAGGGAATAATAAAATGACTGAACATACAATTTACCAACATTATTTACAAATATATATTTGGGCTGCTTCTAAAATATCCAATCAATCCTAAATTAAACTATATTCCAACTGATTTAAGATTCTAGATGGCATTTGTCTCCTTTTAATGGCTTCTACTTTTTGAAATGCTATTGATTATACTTCAGAACGTACTCCATGTAGCGTCACAACAATTGAAATCTACTGTGATTAAACAAGTGTGTTTGTGTAATTTTATAGATATACAGGACTACAAATACATTATTTTTTCATTCTCTGCTATCATCTACAGGAATAGGGAGCTCTACATTTCCCAGGCTGACCTAAAGAATTCCTGTCAATACCTGTGGCTGCCAAACATATGCACTATAATGCAATTTTAATAACAGTATAGGCCACACATTTTTTTCACACATAGTGTACTAGGTTCAGGATATACAGTCCTGTGGAACAAATATATTCTCCTGGGTCTTCTGTCAGAATGCGTAATGCTGTTCAGATATTAACCGTGCTTAATATAACACAAACACCTTATTTTAAACATATATTTGACTTAAATTTTTATAGTTTATATATAATCAACTTTTCAGGCTCTTTTAGTTGCCAATATGCACACAGATAAAAGAAAACATTAATGTGGATTAAGGTACTAAGAATTTATCAACATCAAACCACCAGTGTTTTGCCTTCTACCCTTCTGAACCATAGTCAATAGATCTAAATATTTTACTGCACCCTGGCCAATTCATTGTTTGATGTTTAAAAACTCACCCAGAATCAAAGAAAATTTATTAAATTTGAGCCCCCAAATGAGATACTATTAGCTTTGAAAGTCAAGTTTAACTGCGATATTGATGATTCTCTTTTTTCTGTGACAAAATTCACTAGGGAAATCCCTGATGTCAAAGTACAAAAGCAGATTGCTAATACTGGGGGAAGAGGGCGGGGGGAAACAATGTATAAGCAATGTAGGTATAATGCACAGCATAGTACACATAACGGAGATCCTTTTAACCCTATTAGTGTCAGGCACTATGTTTCACTACTGCAGTCTGACACTCACTGGACAATAAGTCATTTTTTCAAAATGTAGTAAATGTAAATCATTACCACCACCACCACATCAGAAAGGAACGTATTAGTTCCTTAAATGTATGACTCCTGATACCAAGATTCCCAATTAAAATATTTCATAATTTTTTTAATCTTTTAGATATAAAAGGATGTATCTTATTTTCAAACCACTTGGACACTTTGCTTAGATAAGATATTTAGAGCTTTCCTTTTGAGAAGTCAAGAGTCGTATATATTGTATTTGTCAAGATTTAATTGAAATGCAGAAAACTGAAGTCTTATTTATTTACAGGCCACATACTGTGCAAACATCCTTATGCTGCTTCACCATAAAGTCAGCACAGTCTTTCAATTGACCACCCAGTCAAGGTGTGACAAGTCATTATGGCCCCAATTCTGTAGAAGCATCCACACAGCTAAAATTTTATGCATTTATGTCGAATCCCACTGACTTCCCTTTCAAGATTTTAAGTTGAAAGTAAAAACTGTTTTCTAAACCTTGAAGACTTTTTGAGTGCTAGAATGATGGATCTGTACTCAGGAGGAGGTGGTGTTTTTTATTGCCATGAGGAAGTTAGTAGAATGTTTGCAAAGTGAAACTTTAAGAAAAACTAAAGTTGTGGAATAAAGTGTTGTGCTGATACAAAATTGTACAAAACAATAAAGATATTTTTACTCACAGAGTGCAGCAGAGAAAAAGCAAATAGTATACAATTTATTTTTGTATACACTCTTTCATAGCAAAAGTATCACAACACATATCACAGCTGACTTGGATCTGTAAGTAAAAACACAAGTACAGAGGTTTTGCCTGGGAAAGAACTGTAGGACTGAGTCCTTAAAAAAAAAAAAAAACCCAAAAAAGTCCACACCAATAGATTTATTACAATGACTAACAATGTGCAAAACTGCTTTCACCATCCTATACGAGGAAAGGGATTTAGAAGGGAAGACCCCAAAAGCAAAAATACTCATATGCATTTATGCTAGATTGCTTCAGGAACTTTGGATAGGTTTCCGGTTCCGAAAAAACAGTGTCATAAATGTGGATCCTGCAAAGACTTATAGGCACGCTTAACTTTACGTACTGTGAAGATTCCCATTGGTAGAGTGGATAAGTTAAGTACATGTGTAGTTTTGCATGATCTGGGATTTTTTTTTTAAATGGTGCCAGAAAATGGGCTAAAACTTAATGGATCCGTAAAGCTCCATGAAAACAACAGACATTTTGAAACCGTGGAACATAAGGATTTATGTCAGTCTGATTAACTTTTTAACGAATTGGATACTATACCCACTCAATTTTAAATCAATAAAGCACTGATGAATTAAGATCAAAAGATAATACCAAGAATATAACTTGACATTAAAAGGTAGGTTAGATGCGTAGATGAAACACAGAGTTCAATGCACTAATCTTTCATGTCTAGAGGTTAAAATATTGTGCTGGTTACAAGTGGAAATAGTTTTGGCTGCATCCTAGTTCCCATTTATCTACATCACACATTTGTCTCCCCACCACACAATCTGATATAACTAGCAATATCTGCTTAAGACAGACACAAGACTATGATCAAGGGTGTTTAAAGTCAAGGTTAAGGTGCACTTGTCTATCTGTGGGCTTTAGTGCCACTCAGTAAATATGGTAAGTTAGAGATTTTAGTCCCTTACTTTTGGCCTGATCGTCAACACTGTCTTGCAGGAGTAAGTGCTACTCTGCAGAAGGCCTGCAGAACTGGTCCTTTTATAAGTACTAAATTCACCTTCAATGTTTAAAAGTAATGCCAGTGTGCTGTAAAACTTTTTGTTCTCTGTTTTGTTTTCAATTAATTGTATAGATCATAATATGGTCTGTGCAACTGTGAGATGCTCATGTTACTCAGTAGTTTGGAAGCAATGAGAGACTTGTGCAGGTCATTCCAAATGAGTGCCAAGAAAGAAGTTATACCACAACATCATGTCTTCTGTACATGACATATAATTAACAAACATTTCTTGACACTTTTTAAAATAGCAAGTGGCAGTTAAAATTAAAAAAAAAAATCTCAACCTTAACCACAGCATTCACAACCATGCAATCAATTTAGCTGCATGGGAGAATGTCCATATCTCCCAAAGTCCACACTGAATGAGGTGCACATTGTGTGGGACAAGCCCACTTCATTTACTGTGGATACTGTATTGTGTGTGGAACCATTGCCTTACTAATTGCATGTCTTGCTTATAAATGACTGGAATGTGTATTTAGCATACACACTGTACTAGAAGATTCTATGCATGCACTTAAGGTTCTAAAATATACATATATATTATTTGAGGAATAGCAAGTGATCATGCAATTAAAGAGGATATTGTAATGTACATGGATTGGTGAACAGAGTTAAGATTATATGAACATTATCTTTGGCATTCACAATAATTTGGGGAAACAATATACAGTAACTCCTCGCTTAACATTGTAGTTATGATCCTGAAAAATGTGACTTTAAGCGAAACAATGTTAAGCGAATCCAATATCCCCGTAAGAATTAATGTAAATAGGGGGGATTAGGTTCCAGGGAAATCTTTTTCACCAGACAAAACACTGTGTATATTTACACACACACACACACACACACACACACACACACACACACACTAAGTTTTAAACAAACAGTTTAATACTATACACCGCAATGATGATTGTAAAGCTTGGTTGAGGTGGTGGAGTCAGAGGGAGGGATATGTCCCAGGGAATGCCTTACTGCTAAATGATGAACTAGTACTCGGCTGAGCCCTCAAGGGTTAACACACTGTTGTTAATGTAGCCTCACACTCTACAAGGCAGCACAAATGGAGGGCGGCGAGACAGCATGGCAGAGAGAGAGAGAGACATACAGTGTATGTGTGAGAGAGAGAGAGAGAGAGAGAGAGAGAGAGAAAAAGATGTGCATTGCCCCTTTAAGTACATCGACTCCACTCTAAGTACATTGCCTTTTTAAGTAGATCAGCAAGTGGAGACAGCAGCTGCTACCAGCAAGCTCCCTCCATCCTCAGCCCTGTCATATCCCCCCCACCACCGCTCTACAGAGATGGGGTAAGCAGGGGAGGGGACACACACATCCTGACATTAGCTTCCCTCTCCCACTCCCGCACAGCAAGCAGGAGGCTCCCAGGAGCAGTTCCAAGGCAGAGGGTAGGAGCAGACACATGGCAGTGATGGGAGGGACAGTGAACTACCAGCAATTGTTAGCCTGCTGGGCAGTTGCCACACAGGGAACTTAGGGGAGTGGGGAGCTGATGGCGGGGCTGCTGGTCCACCCTGGTTCCAAGCCCCCACCAGCTAGCTCCAATGGCTGCTCTTTCTGCAAGCAGTGGACAAAGCAGGCGGCTGCCAAATGACATTATAAGGGAGCATTGTACAACTTTAAACGAGCATGTTCTCTAACTGATAAGCACCGTAACAACGAACCAATGTTAACTGGGACGACTTTACATGAGAAGTTACTGTACTTAGGTCTCAATTTACCAAGAGGAAAGCACACGTCAAGGTGTTCCCATTTAGGAGTATAAACCCTGTTAAAGGCAGAGAGACATACAGAGGATTGTAACCGAAGTTATCAGTTTATCATTTGTGTTGTTTCATGTTTTCTTTTTCTTTCTTTAATAATAAAATAGCCAGGCTTAATAATTGTGTTTATTTTTGCTTGGTCTTGATGACGATGTCCCCTAAGGCATGTAAAAATACCCTAAACAGTGACTAAACAGTGGGAGCCACATTTCCAAGTTGGCAGTAAGAGACACTGTTGGTAAGAGCTGGCCTACCATTTCTTGTTTCTCCAAACTAAATATTTTAAGTAACTTTTACAACAAAATTACTTGGCATCCAACAACTTAAAATTACCCCTTTCACCCCCATCAGGTTCAGGCAAAGAACACAAGTAAAATCTGGCAGCACAGCAGGCTGAGCCCAATGGCATAAGAGATATCTATGATGCCCTAATATAGTCTATACATAACGACAGGCAGAGCCCTCAGAATGAATTTTGCACTTCAACCCTGATAACAGCGAGATTGACTTTGAGAAATTAATCTCACATTCAAGGATGATCTGCGGCTTGAAGATGCCAAAGCTGCAAGGGATGAGGAAGCTGCACAGAAGATAGAGAAAAAACAACACCCATAGACACGCAATTAATTAGGGTTGTACAAAATCCTCTGTTTGAATCCATACAGGTTCCAAATGTGCTTTATGACATCTCCAATTCGGACTGCTGCTGGGGACCAAACCAGCTCCAGATCTGCTCTAACTTGAGCCAGTGGTTAGACAATTCCAAGGAGCTGTTGTGCTGGGCAAGCTCACCGGCTAGGCAAGCACTGTCCCTTCCATGCCCCAGCCCCCCACTGGGGTGGGGAACATAGAACTGTCTACAACGCGAATCCTCAGCAGCTCTAAGTCTCCTTAGTGCTGCTGCACAGACAGACTTCCAGACTCATCTTGGTGCAAACTCCTCCCTGAATTCATGCCTACTGTGAGTCTTCACATTTGAATGAGAATAGAAGGATTATTTGCATCAGCTGTGCTCTCTTTCTTCCCTTGATGCCATACAGCCTTCAGATCTTCCAAGCCCAGACAGTCAGCAACACCCTTTTCCATTTGCTTCTTCAATGCAGATTTCAGACCAGACCTTATGACAAATCTGAGCAACTTCCCTCAACGCCGCTGCGTGCAGAGGCTGATAAGGTCGCCGCTGGTGCTGAGGCAATCAGCTGGGACTGTCTAGAACAGGCCTGCACTTCTTAAATTTTGAGCAATTTAAGTCCACCAAAACTACAAGATAAACAACAGGTAAAGGGAGCTAATCAGATTGGAACCGGTGTTGGGAATGGAGCCAGCCAAGCTACACAGTGGAACTGAGCCTAATAAAATAAACAAACAAACAAACTACACTAAAATGCAAGAAATCCTAACTTGACAAAATGGTGCCATGCAATAGGGAGAAAGAGAAGATGTTTCTGATCTCACCGCTACAGTTATTTGGGTATTTATTATCACAATGGTATCTGAGTGCACAACTCCTTACATAACCACTCATCAAACCAAGGAGTATGCACACAACTCCAAGAGGGGCTGGTTTCTGGAGATTTTTTACTTGGCATAGAGGGTGCATGCACATCCCCTGAAGTAGGGGCCACATTGACAATACTCAGAGGAAAGATGTGTTAAAATAACAACATAATTTCAAAATTAACATCTGAAACAAATAACTAACTTCTTAACTGAAAACTTGTTAAAAATTGCTGTATATTATGCCGATTAAGAGGCTCTTTTTCATGTTATTGGAACAGTAGTTTTTGCATGGCAAACACATATATAGTCACAATACAATATTAAAGCAAATCTTACAAGTTGTTAAACAACATGAACTGCTGGATAAACAGTAGTTATGTGATGAGACATGGCTCATATAAAACTGATGAACTTTTTTAAAAGCTAGGCAAAGTCATAGGATTAATTGTCAGAGTGAAAGAGTACAATCCTGTGCTTAACTAGAATTACAGTGCACACTACCCCACAAAAAAATCCATGCTCTGTTGGATAAGATGTTAATTTGATCCAGACCCTCTTTAGCAAACACTAACCATTGTGCCAAAGCTATGCTGTCGTTGTGGGCTGTGTACTATAATATGTCCCCTATGAACAGATTTCAATGACCTTGGGCTTGAAATGAACCCATGTCTGGAGAAAATAATGGCTAACGCATTAACTAATTTCACAGTCCTCCACACAAGGATATTTCCTTACTTAAGGCAAACTACACAAAAATCTTCAGACTTCCAAAAGAATGAAGATAGTCGAGCTCTGGAATTGGTTATTTAGATAAGTCTAAACTGAAAACACTTAAGCACATGGATATGACATTCTGCAATGTCTTATCTTTAGTTTGTCAAGGTTTTTAAATCCCTCTTGAGCTGGAGTACCATTTTTAGCTTGGCTAGGTCAGAATGACACTGAACAATATGAATGATGACACACTAGACAGCTATATGGACAGAGTTGTCATCAGCAAACCAGCTGTGCTAACACCTGTATGTCCTGCACAACTGATCTTTAGGAACAAGGATCAAGAAAGACAGATTAGTGTGTGGAGGAGAAACAAAAGCTATTTACAAAATGTTAAAATTAAGGGGGAGAGGTGTTAATTTGAAGGAAGGGGAAAGAGAAGAAAATATTTTGTATTTAATATGATCAGATACAAAATATGATAGGTTGTTTCTTACTATAATTCCTTTCAAAAGCCATTTGGAAGCTTTAAAATTTAATCAATTCCTTTGTAATTTGTTTGTTTCACATGCACATGCACACTTCTTTGCAATAGGTGTCAGATTAACATTACTGGAGACTGAAGTAAAGAACAGACACTGCACCCACAGTTCCTATTTCCCCACATTTTCCTGCCAGTGTCTCTCAACCCTGTCCAGAAATAACTACCTTCCGGGGGGTGAAGTTAGTTAAGGCAAAAATTTTGAAACTTGAATTCCTAAAATTAGACACCTAAAATCAATACTTAGACTTCTAAATAATGTGGCTGATTTCCAAATGTGCTAAGCACCATGGATTTCATTTAAGTCAGAGGAAGATGGTGTGCTCAAGCTCTTCTGAACATCAGGCCACTTTTATTTAGAGGCCAAATATAGATTAGGGACCCTAGCTGTAGGCACTCAAGTTTGGAAATTTTGGCCTTTGCTTTCTGGCCCAGTCAATCTTTGGTCTAACTGTTGAGACTGACTGCACCGCATCTGAAGCGGGGCAAACGTTGTCTGGGCTTGCCAAAGGAGGGCAGCTGTGCTTTATGGCTGGGGGAATAAGGTCAGAGACTGCTGCAAAAGGTGAACAGTGGTCAGCTTTGCAGCGCTGACTCGCCCCCCAGTAATGTGAGGTCTGAGGGCTATATAAAGGTGCAAGCCCTGGGCATGGGAAGCCCCTTTGTTCCACGCACAGCAGACGCCTTGTCTCATTTCCAGTTTGCCAGATTTCATGAGCTTGCACCAGGAGCTAACAACGAACCCGAGCAGATACCGCTGGCTCTATGGAACCTCGGCATATGATGTAGTCGGTGGCATGGAGATTCTTGGCTTCAGGCACACAGCTGAGCTATGCAAGAAGTTGTTTTTTAATGAGTTCTTTCAATTTAAGGATCCAGAGAGCTGGTCACCTATACTTCCCATTGCAGAAGGCAGTTGTTGCGGTACCTGGTCCATGACAACCCAGCTGCTGGTGCCCCTTGACGATCCTGGCATGGCACAAGGGACAATGGGATCTTTCTGGAGAATGGGGCTTCACCTATTGGGGCTGCTATACAAGAGGCCATTGGGAGATGTTTGGGAACCCAACTGGGTGGGTGAGGAGGCAGCCAAGCAAATTGCTGGCACCTCCTTGTGGCTGATGTCCAGTGCAGGTACTCCATACGGAAGGCATCCAATGACCAGGTAAATGGCCTGGTAAAGGACTTAAAAGAAGGTGCTGGATAAAGGAACAGAATGAGGGAGGGGGTTGAGGACTCCTATGATTGGTACAGCAGGGAGCCAACCCCACCCCCCATTCTCACAGCCCACCTTAACTCTCCTATGAGGGGGGTGGATAATAAGGTCCAAGCCATGGGTTGGCTGGGGGGATCTGGATGGAAAATGAAGGGGGGATGGTGAAAGCCCCAGGTAATGATTTGAATAAACGTGGATTCTGCCTGCACTGTACACTTTATCTGCCAGGTAGTCTCAGGTATCTATATAATAAAGTTGTGGCCTGATTAAAATCCATATCAAGTGTCTCCTGTCCTTCTTTTGGTATACCCAGACAATACCAGTGACTGTCACTTGCAATGGGTGTTAGAGAAATGGACACTGGAAGCTGGATTGAAACCTTGCTGTAAACTGATTTCTTACAGGCCATAAAACAACCGCCATAAAGTAAATGAATTTTTCACTATAGACTACACTTGAGGTAGCAGCCTAGCATTGAGGGTGCAAGACTTGCTATCACATTAGTAATTCTTAAAGCTATCCACAGTCCCACCTCAACTCCTTCTATCCCGGTTTTCTCTATCAGTGGTTCCCCAACTTGTTCCACCGCTTGTGCAGGGAAAGCCCCTGGCGGGCCGGGCCAGTCTGTTTACCTGCCCCGTCCACAGGTTCGGCCAATCACGGCTCCCAGTGGCCGCAGTTCGCTGCTCCAGGCCAATGAGAGCTGCTGGAAGCGGCAGCCAGTACGTCCCAAGGCCCGTGCCACTTCCAGCAGCTCTCATTGGCCTGGAGCAGCGAACCACAGCCACTGGGAGCCGCGATTGGCCGAACCTGCAGACACGGCAGGTAAACAGACTGGCCCAGCCCGCCAGGGGCTTTCCCTGCACAAGCAGCGGAACAAGTTTGGGAACCACTGTTCTATATTCAAAAAAATAATTTAGCATTAAAACATATAGTAAAATCTCACCCCTACACACACATAGTTACATTGATTTTCTGAGGAGAAAAACAAAAAAGGGTTAATTCAAGCCTCCCAACTTTCACAGTGACTCTTTTTTTTTTTTTTTTAATTATTACAACCAAAGGATCAAATCTTGTTCTCAGTTACGCTCATGTGAAACAGCCCAGTAAGCCAATAAATTTGTCATTTAGTCTTCTCTGTAAGTTCTCATCTATAGACCTTTAATCTTTAGACAACAGTACACTTTTACACACTAAACCACAAATGTAAGGAATGAGAAGAAAAAATATCCTGTTAATAATCTAAAATAATCTACTTTCCATATACACAAAGATGCAGACCAGTTGTACAGAATAGCTGCTATATTTTTATTTTTTTTACCATTCTTTCAGACAAATTGTAACCCCCAAATGCATTATAAAAATAAATAATACAGTTAAAGTTAAAATTAAAAACCAGCAAAGAGAAATTGAAATTAGGAGTAAAGGACCAGGTGAGGAGAGATGTTTTCAAGAGAGATTTGAAAAAAGATAGTTGATGGGTATAGAGCAGGGGATTCCAACACTGGTCCTTTGGTCAGGGCCGGCTCCAGGCACCAGCTCAGCAAGCAGGTGCCTGGAGCGGCCCAGGGGAAGGAGCGGCACGTCGGGCTCTTCAGCGGCAATTCGGTGGCAGCTCCCTCGGTCCCTCTCAGAGGGAAGGACCTGCAGCTGAATTGCTGTCAAAGAAGAAAGTGGCATAGTGGAGCTGCCACCAATCACGCCTCCCCCCCCACACACACTTGGGGCAGCAAAAATCCTGGAGACAGCTCTGCCTTTGGTTCTTACACATGGCACTTGAGCGTGACTGTGTTAAGAAGAAATTTGTATGAATGTGATTATGAACTGAAAATGTAACGCAGAAAGGGATTTTGGGGTGGGAGGAGAATTGTTCCTGAGAGTTTCATTAGCACAGGGTGAAGCTGAATGCAGGTTAAGTTGAACAAGCAGAACTTTATTAAACCTGTGAACTGCTCTGTATATATGAATGAGTTGCTTACAACTAACTCCCTGTGTTCCCTTGTTCGCACTGGTGACCCGTGTTTGATCTCTGAACTGTTCTCAACATGACACTTTAGGAAGGGCAGCTGGGTTACTCGGTTCACAGGTGTTGGAACCTTGCTGGGAGATGCTAAATGATTTCTGCTAACTCACTGTGACAGGTGCAGCTCATTAACCCATCAGGACTAAAGGAGTGGCTTCTCTAGGCAGAGAAACGTAGGGTCTGGGCTTGAGCATGAGTTGTTTATTTTGTGTTAATTCATTAACAAAGATAAACATCAGGAAGAGGGCAAGTTTTTGAGCCTACGCTGCCAATAGCGAGTGGTGTTGGATGAGGGTCAGAACACCACCAACTTACAAGATGCATCTGGGTTAAAACAGTTAAGAGTATAAAGGGAGTGTAAACAATTTTATGGCCATGAATGGACTCATTGGGATGATTTGCCATGGCAGGATTGCGCATATGAAGAAGTGTGGAGAGCTGGGATTTACGGAAGCCTCAGACAAGGGAGCTACAACAGTCATGTTGAGAGGAAATGTGAAATCAAGGCTGAGGATTTCAGAAGAGTTGAAGCTCAGCTATGGCTTTGGCTGGCTATATGATTATAACTGGTAATTCACAAGTAACTGTGTTTATAAAGCTAGTCAGAAAAAAGAACAGATTTAGCATGTGCGGTAATGTGATAAACAAATATATTACTATTACTAGGAAATATATAAAGTATTAATGAAATATGGTTTGTCAACATAAATACAGCATGCATAATTATGTTCACATATTTATGATGTTTGAGAATTTTTCAAGTTTTTTATAATACAATTTTTAATATACTGTTAGATTTTTAAACAAACTTCTTAAAAAAGTTTTTGTCAAGAAAAGTATGAACAATTACATTTGAAGAGAAGAGCTAGTCCTAAGTATAACCTATGAAAAACTTGATTATTGTAGCGTACACTTCACTCTGGTATTTTAATATTTACAACAAAGAATTGAAGTTGAAATTAGAGTTCTAGGAGAATTTTGCTGATCAGTGCAGTTAAAGATTTTTCTTTAAAAACTGTGCTAGTCCCTTTTTTTCTATAGTTTATGTATTTAAATGAAAAATGGGTTAATTGAGCCCTGGTATAGATGACCACTGTAAATACAGTTGTGGTTAATGCTATTTTGTTCCCAGTATGGAATGGCTTACAGTATTTCCAATCCCAAGCATTCAAAAATTATGAGTAAGGTCTCAAAGTCATGTGATTGGCTTAAAATCACGAGATTTTAAAAAATAGCTTCCTTTTATTTGCTTTCTGCTTTTCATATGTTTGGGGTACACTCAGACCATGTTTTCAAACTTTTTTCCACATCCATGAGGGCTAAAAATATTGCCTTTTTTTATTAAACGAAACCCAAGATTATCATGTAACTCACTTATTTCCAGTCCACAAGTGGGAGTTTAAAGAAAAACAGCAAATATCAGGAGTCGCATGGTAAACTTATGAGAGATGGTAACATTGACTTTAGTGTAAATTCTCTGGATCTTCCACTTTGTTGTGACACTCCAGTCAAAAAGAATCAGTCCTCATTTTGGACTGAAAGCTTTTTTATGTAATTAAAAAGGTAAACAGTATAATATGTCATGAATATTTTACATTAAACAATGATGGTTCTGCTCTAATTTTCCAATTGACTGTGCAAGATAGCTGCTATCCAGTATAAATAAAAATAATCATTTCAACATATGAAACATAAAAGAACAGCTACCTCAGGCTCACGGTGCCCTTGACAAATAATTAAAAATGCAAACCAACACAAACACAAACAGTAGCCAACCAACCATAATCCACACAAAGAAACCAGTCCACAAAACTGAAATTTGCTCACCTCAGAGCTCATAAAACTCTAACCCATTTCTCTACCCTCCAAATAATTTACCTTCCACTGGGAGGATGAACAGACAACTGCACTCAGACCAAACACTAACCTAATAAAAGCAGCCTTATCCAGAGCCTCCAAAGATACCTTCTAACCTGAAGGAGGCGGCCAGGGGGCCTGATTATACAATTTTAGATTTTTTTTAAAAGGTAGATTTATCTAGTTAATAGTTCAGAAGGAACCAAAAAAATCTGTAAGCAGAATTTTCAAATGTGTTGACAGCAAAAATGACAAAGGTTCTTAACATCTAAAACCTAAGTAATCATTCAGAGTATATCACTTCAACAGAGCCCCCTCCTCACTGTTATATGGACTATGATACCATGAGTTCTGCAACCAACTTGATACATTTGGGTCTGATTTGCTGAGTATTCACAGCTGTAAATGGAGTCATATAGGAGCTACGCTTTGAACATATGAAGTGCTGTATAATGCTAAGCCCTGAAAAAATCAGGTCCTAGGTGTCTCAGATTGGGCATCCAAAATTAGTGGAAACTTTTAACTTTACTTTCTGTGCCTCAGCTCCTCATCTGTAAAATGGGGATACTACTACTGCCCCCTCACCTTAGGGGAGCATTGTAATAATGAATTAATGTTTTTTTTATAAACTATTTTGGTGAGTGCCACAGAAAAGCCCATAAGGAAATTTATAATTCTATCTTCAGAGCAGGGATTGAATACTGTGCAGAAAATAAGATATGGGGCCACACAGTGAACAATGAGGGTAATGCAAAACTGCATACTGATAGAGGCAGAAATCCTGTGAAAAATAATGTGTGACAATGTAAACAAAGACTGTCATAATGCTTATACACAGGGGGGCCAAAATGTAACCTTAATTCTGTTGTTTTCTAACTTTTGAGTGCTTGACTTTCCAATCATAATAATCTTCTCTTAACATAGGGATCTGTGCGTATAATTAGTAGGGTTGCCAACTTTCTAAGTACACAAAACCGAACACCCTTACCCCACACGCTTCCCCAAGGCTCCACCCCTGCCCCATCCCCTGCTCACGCCATTCCCCCTCCTCTGTTCCACCCTCACTTGCATGATCATTTTCACTGGGCTGGGGCAGGGGGTTAGGGCGAGGGAGGAGCTGAGGGCTCCGGCAGGGGGTGCAGGCTCCAAGGGTTCAGGTTGCGGGAGGGGGGTCTGGGCTGGGGCAGGGGTGTGGTGGGGGTGATGGCTCTGGATGGGAGTGTGGGTTCCAGGCTGGGGACGAATGGTTCAGAGTGTGGGAGAGGGTGCGGGGTGCAGGCTCCTGGAGGGAGTTTGAGTGTGGAAGGGAGCTCAGGACTGGGGCAGGGGGTTTGGGATGCAGGAGGAGGTTTGGAGTTCGGACTCTGGGCAGCGCTCACCTCAGGCAGCTCCCCAGAAGAGGTACTATGTCCCTCGGCACAGAGGCAGAGGCACAGCAAGGAGGCTCTGTGCGGTGCATGATGCCTCTGCTCGCAGGTACCGCCCCCGCAGCTCCCATTGGCTATGGTTCCCGGCCAATAGGAGCTGCGGAGCCAGCACTTGGGGTGGGGGCAGCACATGGAACCCCCCATGCCATGCCTCCACCTAGGAGCCGAGAGAGACATGTTGCTACTTCTGGGGAGCCACGTGGAGTCAGGTAGGGAGCCTGCCTTTTCCCCGCTGCACCACCGACCGAACTTTTAACAACCCAGTCAGCAATGCTGACCAGAGCCACCAGGGTCCCTTTTCGACTGGGTATTCCGGTTGAAAACCGGCACCTGGCAACCCTAATAATTAGATATAAGTTCAATTAGTGCCTACAGAACTATTAAGAGTTCCCATTTGAGAAAAATAAGCTCGCTCATCCAGAAATTAGACCTATGAGTTCGACTTTTGTGAGTGATCAATTAGTGACAATTTGGAGCCTGAATACTGAACACTTGATGGCTGAACCATGCATGCTTAAATCAACATTACTGGCCTCAAGTCCACACCTACTCCACCTTGCAGAAAAGCTTGGTGTCTGAAGCCTTGTCTACATTAAAGAGAAAAGTCAATCTAAGCTATGCAATTTGAGTTACGTGAATAGCGTAACTCAAATCGACATAGCTTAGATTTACTTACCACAGGATCCATGCTACGCAACGTATCTGGGAGACACTCTCCCATCGACTCCCCTTACTCTTCTCGATCAGGTGAGTACAGGGTCAACGGGAGAGTGATTGGCGGTTGATTTAGCGGTTCTTATCAGAGGATCGATGCTGCTAGTGAAGTGTAAACAAGCCCATAGATACATGGTTTTCTACAGATATGGCGTTCTACATGTTCAAAAAAAAAATTTTTTTGATGCATGGATCTGCAGCTGTTGCATAGGTGGGTGTCTGGAAACAATTAGTATCTCCCTGGCTCAGAAGGTCCTGCTTGATCAAGAGGTAAGATAATGGCGTACTGGTGTACTGAACAGAGAAACCAGGTCTGAAAACCCAGATCATTCCCTGTAGGAAAGATGGATGGAAATGTGTAGAGAAGAGAGACCACCTCTCCCTAGTGCTATTCCACATTCTTCCTCTACTTGTAGAAGAACGCCCTTTTGAGTGCCCTGATAATAGTAGGAATAAAAGGACTGCTTGCTTCTGTAGCTCGATTTGTATTCTGTCTTCCTCATTTCTTCATCTGCAAAATGGGGATAAACATTTATACACCTCATGGGTATGCTGTACAGATAGATTTATTAATGTTTGTGAGGTGTTCAGACACCACAAGTGATGAGGGCTACTACATTTCACAGATTTCCAGAGATAGGTCCAATACTTTGGCTTGGGTTTTCTGGAACAGGCCAAAGGACTTAAATTATGAATTATTTACAGCCATTACTATGATTTGCTGCTGTGACCGCTACATCGTAAACTGGTAATGTTCTCACTCATTCTCAATCTTCATTAGGACACACATGATTTCTTTCTACTCTATCAGGCAGGTGGCCCAGAAGGGGAAGAAACCTATTACTACTTGATAATTAGGAATTTAGGAGGTCAAGCAGCAGCAGAAGTTTGACTTCTTGTTCTCCTGTGGTGCAAAGCACAGTGTCCTGCCCGCTAAGTTGTATACAACTATAACTAACTTAACAGGAAAGAAATAAGAAAAGGTACTGCTACCTACTGCTACTTCTCTCCTGAATGGGAAGCCATGTTTCCAAGACCTGTTTTCTATAGCATCAGGAAAAGTACTGAAGGCATATGCGATCACTTATGTCACCCTGCACTAAACATTTGGAACAGTGAAAGAATGGGAACATTGCACGCTTCCTAGATTTTGGGACTTGTGGTGCAGAAACAAACTCCCAACACTGGAGATATTCAGAGGCAATTCTCTATGGAGAGAGTAATTTATTTTAAGTGAAAAATAAGTAAACAGCAGCTTTTGAATGTTGTTACAAAAAATAAAAATTTAAAAAATGTGTGTACATTGCTGCTTGGGATTTACAATTTGTGACGTGGAAAACTAACATCATAAGATAGTAGAAATATATCTGATTTTCACTGGGTCGTAAGGAAAAACACCTAGAAAATGTCAATGGCATTTGTAATTTTAAAAAATGAGATACACTTCATATATTCAGTCTTGCTGGTATTCAAGATGACACTGCAATGCAGCAAAATAATACAAGCCAAAGGGTCAATTTTAGATTGCTATTCAGTTTAAAAAATGGTTTAAAATCACTATGATGTTTTAGAGTGTGCATCAGAGTTTACCCATTTTTCTAATTCTATTTAATTATTACCAAGGATTAAAGTAGAGCATGAGAAGTCAAACGCTTTATGACCACTTGATATGGGCCCCTGTTGAATGACCTCTGCCTCACTCAGTGAATACACTGATCATTCAAGAGCAATTACACATACTTTGGGATGATCAGTAGCATCCTAATTTACTTTAGCAAGCCTAAAGAGTACTCAGGGGGAAGGGTTTGTAACAACTTTCATATTAAAAAAAAATAAAAGGAACATACCAGTCGACTACAATATTACAACGTTTGGCTTGCTGATCTGAATGCTTTCTGGAGGTGAAAGAAGTTGAAGGGGGAGATCTTTTGATACTTTAATTAAAATTATGAATAACCACTCCCACCATCAGCCTTCTTGAAAATAAATAATTCCAATTGGATACAATTGGTATGACTTGAAATACAAATGCAACTGAGATGAAAGTGCTAAATACATCACCTTCTGTAGGGTGGCTTCCACAGATTTCATATGACTGGCAATTAATTCTTTATCTCTATTAAAAGAAGGAAAAATTAAGCCTTAGTAAAACAGAGGTTTTAGTAAAGACAGGTTAATTTTCTGCCAATCCAAATATCTTATCAACAATTTCATATTATAAATGTTTTTAAACAATCCAGAAAGTATTATTCTTAGATTCCTCCCGACCTTTTAACCCCCAAAATAAAGTAACGGGGATTCTGGCTCATTGGAGACAAGGTGGTCTTTTGAGTGTCTAAACTCATGCAGTACTGGAAGTACATAGACTGGAGTTAGATGAGATCCTGTGAAGGCCAGATTCAGCACTGGTGCCACAGATACTGACCGCTCAATATGAGAATGTCCAAGGTCTGACTCTGTTGGTATCAATGCAGAGATAAGAGATGATAGTATAGGTAGGTACCAGGGATACAGCAGGGTCCAATGTCACAGACCGGTTTGAGGCAGAACCTTTACGACCAAAGTACCAAATCTTTTTTCAAAGTATGGGTTGTAGAGGACATTTTAGATACTCTGACAGTGCTGGAGCCACTCAGAGCCTCAGTGGAACTCTCTCTTGGACCTGAGGTCTCCAGAGCCTTCTTCTGACACAGTGACTGGGATTTCTTAGATCTAGTACACCTACTTTTCTTGTCAGTACCCCAAGACTCAGAGTGTGATTATCTCTTTACCACAGGCACTGATACAGAAGCTGCCTCTCCTGAGGCCTTCAATGACCAAGACCTGGAGGTGGATGGGGAAGCAGCACTTGTATCTCTCAAGACTCTTGATGACCGGGATCTTGAAGTGGACAGGGCATTAGCAGAACTCGACAGCTTGTTTACAGAGGGGTTCTCAGAGCCTGGGTCGGAAGCCAGTCTTAGGGCTTTCTCCATCATCAGTAATGCAAATTTGATCTCCTGTTTTTTCGAGATCTGCTTTTAAAGGAAGGGCAGCTCTTACACATATGGGGACATGAGTGTCTCCTAAACAGTGGCGATACTGAGAACGTCCACCATTGATGGGCGTAGCTTCCCAACAGGAAAGACACCTTTTAAAGCCTCAGGATCATGGCATACTCCAGAACAGAAGTCTAGAATAACCCCTCAATCAGGGAAAAATGAACAAGAAGGGAAAATAATGACCCTAACAAACTACTAATAAGCTAAACTAACACTAACTACACTAGGAGCTAGGCTTGAGTAAGGGAGCATGCTCAACATTTTACCTCAGGCCAAACGCAGTAGAGAAGGAACTGAGGGTAGGTCGCCCAAGCAGTTCTGTATATCCTCAGTACGGGGCATGAGGATGTATAGGGCACATTCACAGGCCAAATGGGCACTCCTACTGAAAATCTCCAATCAACGGTGCAGGGGTGCACATGCACTGAAGTGGAGCACCCATAGGGACACTACTTGAAGAAGAAGATACATTCTCCAACTTGTAACAGGCAAACAAAAATGCTCACACTATTACAGGACACAGATAGTGGAGCACTTGTCTGGGATTATTATATAAAATATACACTTAGTAGACTGAACTAAGTTTTCTTTTTAGAGGATATATCACTGAATTTCAAAGAGCGAGAGCACTGTACTTTTGTTTTCTACCACTGCTTTATCTAGGGCTAAAACCCTGTGCATGAAAGTAAGAATTGATCTTTTGTCTGTTTTAAGTGATCTCCCTAAGGTCCCAGTGCTCACTTTGCTGCCATGCGGAGGGCACTCTCTGCATCGTGGATGCTCTCTTCCAGTCGACGCTTGTCCTGCTCCAGCTGGGTAAGATGTCTATTGAGCTGACGCAGAGATTGATCTTTTCTTCTCAGCTCCATCTTTGCCTCGGAGAGACTCTGCCAGCAGACAGAAAGCAGAGTTACTTGTCAGCCCTGATAATTAACTTCAATTTATGCCATAGGCTATTAAACAAAGAGAAATACAGACTGACTGTGAAGTAGATTTGGGCCATTACAAACCAAGGTTTTACTATTTTTCTACCAAAAGTATTATTTATTTACTAACACTACAGAAATCTAATTTTTTTAGTGCATCATACATTTATAAATGTTTTATAAACAGTCAAAATGATCTGCTGAATGGAAGACTGATGCTACAGGTACAATACTTAAAAACCATATTCTGGGCACATGAAAATATTAGGAATATCATATATTTTTAAATACCCCAAATAAATATTAAGTAAAAATACTTCACAATAAAGCAACTTACAGATAAAAGAAAAAGAAAAATGCAAGGTATTGTTCATTTAAATACTGAGCAATACTACCCACCTTACAGATATCAACAGAAAGGAGAGAGTCCAATATAAAAATAAAGAACCAACCAACAGTTTTTCTTATGGGCAAAATCAGTGTTAACTACACAGCAAGTTATGTCTAACACATCACATTATAGTACATCAACTATTTTATGACTTTTCTGATCTCCAATATATTTTGCATGTTTCTGTTCCCTAATGTATACCCAACAATCTCATACTTAGCATTAAAGCTTAGTGTTTAAAATTAATTCAGATTAATTCAATAAATGTCAAATAACACTGTAAGCTGAACAATAAGAAACCTGACTAGCAAAACTTCAGTCAAGGTTTTTTCACTGTTTCTGCTATAATGTAATATAATGATCATAACATCTTTCAATTCATTGCTCCAATTCTCCTTCTCCCTTTTGTTTGGAGGGATCTTTAATGTTACAAACAGGAGTGTTAGTAACATGTTCATAATCTGGCAATATATTTTTTCTGTATTTTTGCTTATGACCATCTATTTTGTCTCTTCAGTATGTAAAATATAATTTAAAAAGGAGTTGGCTATAAGTTTACTTTTATGTTAAATAGAAAATTTACCATAAAATTTTCAAAACAATGTAGTGGGATTTAGCTGTGCAGTTGCAGGGCTAAGTCCTTGCATGCGGGCTTTGCAAATTTAGGGGATATATTCTCACATCTGGAGCCAGGAGTTTTTATATTTGTATAGTAAATTACATTTCTATAGTTACTTCTGTCTGAGGATTTCAATGTTCTAGAAACTTTAATGAGTTAAGGGTCTGCTTTTCAGAGTCACTGAGAACCCACAATTCCAGCTCAAGTTAGTGGGAACTGGGGACACTCAGCACCTCTGACAAATCAGGCCCCAGACATGTTGGAAAGTAGGCAACTTCCATCTTACAGATGGGAAGCTGATGATCAGAGAGGTTAAGGTTTTTGCCAAAGGTGACATAGCAAATCTGTAGCAGAGCTGGGAGCAGAACCTAGATCTTCTGATGCCTGTAAATAGTAAGATTCTGCTTCTCCTAAAAAAGAAAATCCGCTTCGTCAAATTGTTTGATCTTCAAGTTAGAAGAATATCTTCCTGAGCAATCAATCAATAAATAAATAAATAGACAGACAAATGTATTGCTCTAGAGTTCTATTTTTGAATTTCTGGAAGGTAATCAGACATTTGAAAAAGAAATGTTTTATAACTTTTGCCTCCATTATGGACTAATCCCTTTTGAAATTAAAAAAAGGAATCATGTATATTGGCCGAGATAAAGAGGTTTTAAAAATTGCTACTACAGATGTATAATATTTATCTTTCAAATATAATTTTAACTAAACATTTGATAATAATGATCCATACCTTGCAAACTTTTCAAAAGGGCTTCTAAGTGTATTTTGTAACTTCGTATTAAGAATGTTCTGTGTAGTTTATATTCTGTACCCATAATATTGAATGTGGAGTGCCACGAACATGCATTCATAAACATACTATGACTGTGTGTTAAGTATACACAAAAGTCTGGTAAACATTTACAGGGCACTGAGAATATAACTAATCTGAAGATATCTCAGGCTTGCTAAAAGTCAATAGCACTTATATCTTTCTAAATACAGCCAGACACAATTGTCCCAGAAAAAGGAAATTAAAGAATATAAAACTATATTGAAATAATGTCCATCTGCAAAAGAAATAAAATTCAGCATTTAAAACTAAAATGTCACACCAAATCCATTTAATTTTGTCAATGCCTAGGTACTGTAGAATCCCGCTACACTGTTTTATGAAACCTTCTCTCAAAGTCAGTACTACCAAGCCAATGTTTCAGTATTGAGCCAAAATGTATTGCATTGCCAGAGAAGCCCTCTTTTTCATAAGATCTAGATTCCAAGCTCAGATCACATGTGGTTATTAAAAATCCCAGGGAATTCTTTATAAGAGTAGGGAGTACTCCAACCTAAGTGGGAATGTCTACACTGCTATTTTTAGCTCAGTAATTTGAGTTTGAGTTAAGTGACCTTGGTGCTGCAGGTTTTTCTTTCCAGTGATGTCATACCCTCAGCCCCCTACAGGGCTTGTTAGGCATGTTTTCCACAGGAGGGCTCAGCCTTTGTGAGGGGGTGGAGAAGGTTGAAAAGCCTCAGAGGTGTTTAACGACACTGACTCTCTTGTGACAATGTTAGATAGTTAAAGGCGAAGCAGAGAACGACACTGTTGGGGAGCAGTCTGACCCCCCAGAGTTCAGAGGTTAGGGTGTTTTAGGTAAGATAGGCTTCAGTCTTTAGATAAGATATATGCACATAGACTGTTTTATTGTTTTAAAAATCCTTCTGTCTTGTTATGCTGGGCTCCTACTGTTAAGATTAAACAAGATTTTGTTTTAAAAAGGCTGTTTTGGGTAAATGTATTCACTGCTGGTCACAGCTCCCAAAGGGAAGAACTGCAAGTAGCCAAACCCAGTTAAACCTGCTGAGTAATCACAGCTGATACACAGGGTACCGTAGCCTTGGGTCCAGTCTAAGGGTATGTCTACACTATGAAATTAGGTCGATTTTATAGAAGTCAATTTTTAAAGATCGATTTTATACAGTCAATTGCGTATGTCCACACTAAGTGCATTAAGTCGGAGGAGTGCGTCCTCACTACCATGCCTACCATCGACTTACGGAGTGGTGCACTGTGGGTAGCTATCCCACAGTTTCCGCAGTCTCCGCCGCCCATTGGAATTATGGGTTAAGCTCCCAATGCCTGATAGGACAAAAAACATTGTGGCGGGTAGTTGGGGTACATTTCGTCAGTGGCCTCTCCTTCCGTGAAAGCAACGGCAGACAATCGTTTTGCGCCAGACACGAGGGCGATTAGAAGAGCACAGCAAGGCGTGCTCACATCAGAGAGGCTTTGAAAACCAGTTTCATGACTGGCCAGGCTTCGGTGTGACAATTGTGTGCGTTTCTCCTTGATGCAAACTCACCCCCTTTATTTTAATTCCCTGCAAGCCAATCACACTCCCCCCTTCGAAATAAAGTAACTATTATTTGGAAACCATGCATTCTTTCTTTATTAGTTTTAAAAAATGAGATAACGGACAAGGTAGCCCGGGTGGGGTGAGGGAGAAGGGAAGGACAAGGCCACATTGCTTATTGTAGCCACAATCAAATTGTTTGAATAACAGCCTTCTTTTGCTTTGGCCATCCTCTGCAGTGGAGTGGCTGGGTGCCTGGAGCATCTCCCTCCCCCCACCGGTGTTCTTAGGCATCTGGGTGAGGAGGCTATGGGACATGGGGATGCAGGTAGGCGGTTATACAGTAGATGCAGCGGGGGTCTGTGGTCTGGCTGGCTTTCCTGCAGCTCCAACAGATGCTTCATCATCATGTCCGTTTGCTCCCCGAACAGATGCTTCATCATGTCCTTTCCTGGCCTCTGCCACTGAATGCCTCCATGCATTAAGCTGTGCCCTATCAATGCGGGAGGACTGCATGAGCTTGGAAAACATGTCATCACAAGTGCGGGGTTTTTTTGCCTTCTAATCTGGGACAGAGATGATAGGGGGAGCGTAGAAACATTCTACGCTCAACGATTCTGGGGGGACTGCATGATCACCTGTGCTGCTGAGTTTGCCACGCTGACCAAACAGGAAATTAAATTCAAAAGTTCCCGGAGCTTTTCCTGTGTACCTGGCTAGTTCATCGGAATTCAAAGTGCTGTCCAGAGCAGTCACAATGGCACACTCTAGGATAGCTCCTGAAGGCCAATACTGTCGATTTGCATCCTCACTACCCCAAACTCGACCCAGCAAAGTTGATTTTAGCACTACTTCCCTCGCCAGGGAGGAGTACAGAAGTCGATTTTAAGAGCCCTTTAGGTCAACGGAACGGGGTTAGTTGTGTGGACACATTTCTTTTTAATCGACCTAATGTGGCTAAATTAGACCTAACCCCATAGTTTAGACCAGGCCTTAGTGGAGAGTGGCAGGATTCTTACTGGGAGAGGTGAAGGCTCAAGGGGTGCACTCAGAAGAGACCATAAGAGGGACAAAGGTGGAGCTAGTCCTGACCTGCGACAGGTGTTACAATCATGTACAATCTTTGCTAGCTGGTGACAATGTGAAAATTGAACATGGCAAAATGAAAGCTCTTAATGCACTGATGCTATATTATTTTAAACAGTTGGGGAACAATTTTCAGAGGTCTTCAAACATTCACCAATTGTATTTGCCACAAAAGCTCCCACGCTTAGGCACAATGAGTGATTTAAAGACAAAAGTTTCAGCCTTATGTTTGAAATTCCTTGCCACTGTGGCTTAAAGTCAAACCTTTTAAACTGTTTGAACACCATTTATACTGCTTTAAAGGAAGGGCTGCTAAGCCTTTTTTCCCCCCTTTCCTCAGATTGATCTAATTAAAACCCTTGATAAACTTTATGGACTCTAATATTTCCAGCTGAGTGACTGAAACCAAGAGGGTGTGCCTCAAGGCAGCAAGGCAACAATGATAAGCAGCAGGTTAGCCAGTAATTTCTCAACCAGGGTAGATTGTGAAAGTGTGATGTTCAGATAGCCAAGAAACTGTTCAGGAGAGAATAGGATAAATCAAGTTTAATAACTCTGCTCCTAATTGTTCCCCCAATGCTCAACTCTAATTACTTGGAGAACTCTCCTGACTGTCACCTGATATTAAGTTGTTGGAGGCTGAGTGTGGAACAGTGAGATAATCAATAAACATTTAGTGGGGAGAAGAATGAAGATCCCGTTAAGCAGTGGGAACCTGCAGCACCCAAAGCCCTTCTGCTCATGAGAAAACCTATGGGACAGCCATAGTGATTGCAAAGCAATAATCCAAGCGCTGTTTCTAGGCCTGGAGGCCTTTAGGCAACAGTACATTTGAGAAAAAAAGGTTAACACGGTCACCCTAATTACAGCCCACTTTCACATATTTCATATATAAGCTAAGACAAGCCAATTAGGTAGAAAGGAAGATAAGGGAAGTTTTATTTGTATACTAATTAAACCCCTGATGAAATTAAAGGAAAAACATACAGCTCTGTAATTGTGTCTGAGAAAGGTCACTTCAGGTTCAGTTATCAGAAAAGCACAGCCTTGAGATATTTCACTTAATCCACACTATAGCCCTTATTTTGTTCCCTGGGTCTTAATGTTTACAAAAATAAGAAAATTTCCAAGCCTGATACTGCATTTATCTTGAAATGTTGCTGTGGACAATTTCAATTTTTAGAAAGTTAAGGCTAAATATGATAAAAAGAAAGTAAGATAAAAAAAACCAAAAACACACTATTATGCCTGCATGTAGTTTTACAAAGATGCTGAGTTTTCAGTTTCAAGAACAAAGGAACACACCAACTTTTAAAAACTGAACTCCATTTTGTTTACATTTAATAAGCAGTCATTTGATCTAATTAGTTTAGATGTTTAGGTATTCTTATGCTCATTCACCAGACAATCATGTTCATTCATCTGTAGCCCACCAAAAATCTCATACATAAGCTGAGTTTCCATCAGATTCCTCAGAGGAAGGTACTTGAATCTAGCTGTTTTTTCCCCTAAGCTGAGCATGAACAGTAATTTGCTGGTGGAAACAGCAAAGTAACTAATAGCATAGGAGAAAAATCTCTCGGGCAGCACGTAGGTTGAGTTAGAAGATCTGTGCATAATTTTGTTCCTACACAGCTTAGGTTCTTTGTAGTTAGGAAACTTTTTTATAAGAAGTTGTTAACAGAAATCAAAGTTTAACTCTGCTATCCTACATGTGGGAAAGCACTTTATTCATCCTCAAAGCAAGCACCTTAACCACTAGGCTATAGAGTCACTCTCTCTTTTGCTCTCTGGCCCAATCAATATTTAATTATTCATACAAACAACAGGAGCTCCAACAAGAGAGTGTGAGAGAGGCCCAGAATAGCCAGAGCCTCCTGGCACAGGACTGAAGATTTACATCAACAAGCAGGGAGGGGCTGAAACATTGATGCAATGCTGTCACCTTGCCTGAGATCTGGGGAAGGAACACCTGGCAAGCCAACTGTACCGTACTGAGTTCCCTGATGTTTATATGCAGGGAGAGTTCTTCCTGGGACCAAAGGCCCTGAGTCTGTTGAAGGTGGCTCCCCAGATCTGACGCATCCAAGACTATGATTACCAATGGGTGAGGGGCAGCAAAGGGCACCCCTTTCATTACGGATCCTGGGTCTCTCCACCAGGTCAGCAAAGCGAGGACCCGAGGTGGAATCGTGAGTGTTGAGCTCAAACGGCGTCTGCTTGGGGAGTAGACTGACGCCAGCCACGCCTCTAGGGGTCTGAGACATAGCCTTGCATACAGCCCTATGTACATGTGCCATATGACCCAACATTTTGAGGCAGACCCAAGCAGTTGTTAGTGGATGGGTCGTGATCCTGGAGAATCGTGATCCTCAGAATCTGGTCTCCAGTAGGTAGGCCTTGGCCTGAGTTGAGTCGAGCACTGCCCCAGTGAATTCTATCCTCTGAACCTGGACCAGAGTTGACTTCTTCACATTTATCAACAGACCAAGTGCCTGAAAGGTGGCCCTTACTGTACCAATGCTGTGCTGGACCTGAGCCTGCAAGCAACCTTTGATCAGCTCATGGGGCTGCCGACAGACCAAAGGGAAGTGCAGTGAATTGGAAGTGGCAGTGAGACACCGCAAACATGAGAAATCTCCTGTGATTGTGGAAGATGGAGATGTGGAAATAAGTGTCCTTTAAATTGAGGGCAGCATATCAGTCTCCTGGATCTGGGAAGGGAATAATGAAGGCCAGGGAGACCACGCAGAACCTCAAGTTTCTATAGATATTTGTTTAGGTTATGCAGGTCCTGGATGGGCCGTAGACCCCCCCCTTTGGCCTTCGAGATTAGGAAATATTAAGAGTAAAACCCATTCCCTCTTGAGGAACCTCCTCTATGGCTCCCACCCAGAGGAAGGTTTGTACCTCCTGGATGAGAAGCTGCTTGTGAGAAGAGTCCCTGAAGATGAATGGGGAATGGAGATGAGAGTAAAGGATCGATGAAAATTGGAGGGTGTAACTGACTGTTACAGTGCTGAGTACCCACCAGTCCAATGCTACATATGGCCATGCTGAGCTGAAGGGCAACAGGAGGTCCAAAACAAAAGGCGGGGGGTGGATCTGGCATCAAGACTGATATTCTGTCCTTAGGCATACCCTCAAAAAGCCTGCCTGGCCCTGCTGGGATATCTATGTGAGCCCAACTGGGAGGATGAGGTAGAAAGTAGGGAAGGGGTAGGCAACCTATGGCACACGTGCCAAAGGCGGCATGTGAGCTGATTTTCAGTGGCACTCACACTGCCTGGGTCCTGGCCACTGGTCCTGGGGGCTCTGCATTTTAATTTAATTTTAAATGAAGCTTCTTAAACATTTAAAAAACCTTATTTACTTTACATATAATAGTTTAGTTATATATTATAGACATAGAAACAGACCTTCTAAAAACGTTAAAATGTATTACTGGCACGCGAAACCTTAAATTAGAGTGAATAAACGAAGACTCAGCACACCACTTCTGAAAAGTTGCCGACCCGAGGTAGGGGTTGGCAACACTTATAAGCCTTTCCCTTTCTCTTGTAGGGCTCCTGCCTGGGAGGTGCAGTGAACCTGGGAGGCTGCTGGGGCCTAAAATGATTCCTTGAGGCAGGAGGTGTAAAAAGTCTGAGGAGTGAAGGGTGGCCCTCGAGTCCTTGAGGCCATGAAGCTTGGAGAACAGCAAGGTACCCTCGAAGAAGAGGTCCTGGACGGACTGCTGCACTTTGTGAGGGAGACCTGATAAGTGGAGCCACGCACAGCGCCTCACAGTGACTGCTGGTGCCATAGTCCTGACTGCCGAATCAGCTGTATCCAGGGCTGCCTGGAGGGAGGTCATGGCCACTGCCTTGCCCTCCTCTAGGATGGCTGTGAATTCCTGCCTTGACTCCTGCAGCAGGGAATCCTTAAATTTAGGCAATGAGTCCCACAGATTAAAATCATACCTTCCCAGCAGAGCATGCTGGTTGGAGATACACAACTGGAGGCTGCCAGTCGAATAAAACTTGTGTCTGAGTAAGTCCAGTCTCTTGGACTCTTTATTTTTGGGGGTAGCACTCGACTGCCCCCATCTGTCCTGTTCATTCGGTGTCAACACTATCAGGGACCCCCGGTGGGAGGGTATGAGTAAAGGTACTCAAACCCCCTGGCTGGGACATAGTACTTCTCTGCCCTCTTGAGGTGGCGGGCAGAGAAGGAGGAGTCTGCCATATACTTCTTCCTTAGCACTAGGGATGGAGAACGGTGTTGAGCAGAGCATGGTACCAGTGGAACACTTCGCATGGAAGACAAAGCACTTGGCACTGAGACTGGTCTGAGGGCTGCCTCCATGAGTAAGGCCTCCAGACGAATGTCTCTCTCCTTTTGAGTGCGCGGTCTGAAGCGCTGCGGATCTGGCATGTCTCTTTAACATGAGTTTCCCTGAGGCAGTTATACAGCTAGCGTGCAGGTCACTCACTGGCACTGGCTTTCTGCAGGAGGTACACGGCTTGAAGCCCACGGACTGGGGCATGCCCAGCCCCTGGGGTGAAAGTCCCTTGATGACAGGGACACCTATTTACACTACTATATACACTTACATTGAGAACTACAATGACTATACAATATATGACAGAAAAGTCCAAAATGGGAAAGAAGCCTTGCAAGAGCAAGAAGGATTGTTCCAGGCAACCATCATGGGCGGTCAGAAGGAACTAAGAGGGAGCGGGGCTGGCAGCACCCCTTATACCAGTGCATATACATGCGGCTCCAGAGGGCACTAGAACCAGTCCTACAGATATCACTGAGGGGATGCACATAGTGTGCACACACCTAGCATGGAATGGACATGAGCAAGCACTTCAAAACGAAAAGAGGGTGTATTAGTCACTGTGTCATATGTAAGACACAGGAGGTAGTTGTTCTACACTATTCAGTACTGGTGAGGTCTCAGCTAGAGTATTATGTCCAGTTTTGGGTGCCACACTTTAAAAAAAGATGTTGACAAATTGGATAGTCCCAAAGAGAGCAACAAAAATAATAAAAGGTTTAGCAAATGTAACCTATGATGAAAGGTTAAAAAAACTGGGCATGTATAGTTTTGAGAAAAGAATACTCAGAGAAGACCTGGTAATCTTTAAATATGTTAAGGGCTTTTATAAAAAGAGGACAGTGATCAGTTTGTTCTCCATGTCAGGCCAAGTATAAGTAGTAACCAGCTTAATCTGAAGCCAGGGAGATTTATGTTAGATATGAGAAAACACTAACTATAAGGATAGGTAAGGACTGGAATAGGTTACCAAAAGAGGTTGTGAAATCCCCATCATTGGAGGTTTTTATGACTAGATTAGACAAACACATGTCAGGAATGGTCTAGTCTACTTGGTCCTACCTCTTCTACATTTCAAAAGTGATCTTAATTTCCCATGTCTTAACCTACTTCCCAGCAGAAAATCTAGTCTGATTAAAACAGAAGCAAAATGTCTGCATTATGGCCATCTTTTAATGAGCAAAAATTGGGTTAAGCTCAAATGAGTTAGCTTTACATGATTGAAAAACATTCTAAATGTTCCTTAAAACACAGACATGTTTAAGGGCAAGTTAGCTGGCAGTATTGTAGCACTGAAATGGATTTTTCAATAATGTTGAGCCAACTCAATTTTTGACTGTCAAGAACAGCCTTATTGAGTGAGATTCCAGTTATAAATGAGTGGCAGTATGTCTTGAAATTGTTCTGAAAAATCATTTTGCTATTATATACATAATGTGTAAAATACACACATTCACAGTACCCTAAAAGCTATTTGTCTTTGGTAAGTAGATAACATTAGTATTCATAACATAGGGAAAACTTGAGGAATATTAAATACTAGAGATAATATCACAGTAATATAAACTAGTCAAAGGCAAACTTAGGAAGTTTTTAGGAGCAATCACGGTGTGTAAATACATACACAAACTACTGGAATAATATGATAAATGTCATAGCTATATTATCGGTTTAGTTCTCATTCACCTTTGACTTCTTCCCACTAATCCATTTTTCATGGTTTATTCTAACATTTGATTTATGTGGAATGCAAACTGGTTGATGATGTTCTCCTTTCCTGGAAGATATATTAATCAAAAGGATTTCATTGGACTGGTCTAGCATTCTCAGTGACATCTCCAAGTCATAGGACAGACCAATTGTGACTCTTCACAGATGTTCTTCTGAGTCACTTGTTGATTTGGTTGGGTTACTTCTGAGATATGAGGGCTCATTCCAGTAATTCTGAGTTAAGGGCAAGGGAATGGTGATAATCCAGCATGAAAGAAAAATACCAAATAAATTCTACCTATTACTTTGAAACATGAAGCGGAAAAAGTAACAATTTTAGTCCTATCACTACTTCTTTAAAAGGAATACTAAATAAGGGCCTGATCTGTCTCATTTGAAGTTAGTGAGAGTTTGCCATATATTTCAATGGAAAGAGGAGCAGGTCCTAAAATAGAATACTGGGTGCTTAGGGAATCAGTATTAGAATAAGCAGGCTATTGCATAGAGTATTTTCACCTTTAAGTCATTGGTTCAAATCTGTCAAGGTTGATAAAGTCCTCACTTAAATCCTTACAAAGTTTTTAAGGAGTTGTCTCAATAGAAATAATGAAGATCCAATTCCAACTTTGTATGCGTGTTAGCATTCTTGTGTTAAATAGATTGAGTCTGTCTCAAATAATACAGTAAAAGCGGTGTTATCCAGCACTTTATCAACTGGAAGGCTCTATTAACTGGCATTTCTGATATCTCCCAATACAAATCTTCAATCTAGTAACCAGGCCTAGTACAGTATACTGCCCAAGAGGTTATGCAATTGCACATTCTGCATGTCACTTCTATGCAAAAGAGGCAGAAGACAAGTAAGCAAACTGATATCAGGTATTTATTCAAAAAAAGCAACTTCCAGGGTGTGTCATAGGGTCATTACAGATTCAGCCCAATCTCCTATACCTTCAATGATAATTGATGTTGATAATGATGATCCTGAGGCACTGCAAGATCCTGAAGTGCCTTCTGAATCAAAGATTAAATTATGTTCAGTATAGTTTTAGCGTTAAGTGTATTTTAGTTATCTGGGTGTACACCATGTGCTGCCCATAGTGATATGTAGTGTCATAAGATAACTTACTGTATAGAACTTTACCTGTATACACCTAAGTGCTTCAAGAAACCAACCATTCTGAAGTGCAGTACTAATACTGGATTGGTGAGTACCTGTATACTACTTTATACTTTATTCATTTTATCGTAGTCTAATTCTTTGAAAATTGGTATGCCATTGGAAAGTATAACTCTTAATTAACCAGAATATTTGATTAATCAGCACAACCATTTCCCCCAACATGCCAGATAACAAAGCTTTTACTGTACATCAATTTACTATTGAACAGTATGTTTAAAATGGAACTTTGAATAATGCTACTATTGAATTCCATTGATCTTTAGTGTAAAAATATACAGCTGTGATATTTGTGTTGCCATTTCTGAGCCTATTCCTGGCAGCCATCTTGCTGAACAGTGACACACTGTAATATGAGAAGCCGGTTGAAGTCAAGGACAGATCCAGCTACGTCAGTTCACATGAGTAGAGGATCTGGCCCAGAGTTTCCACCCTGCTTCAATATTAGCGTTATCAGTTTATCAATTTTATTGAATACAGAACATGAGAAATCTTCTGAATATTACTCTGTTTTAAAGCAAGCTTAGGTTGTTTTACCGGTTTACACTCTACATTCTAACACTGAGTTCTCCTACTTACAAGGAATAGTGCTGACCAAATCTGAAATTTGTATTCAGGTGCATGTGCTTCCAAAGTCTGCCCAAAATTCTGTTAAACTAAAATATGCATACACTAAATACTATGCCAACCACATCTTGCCGCATTAAATATCTGCAGGGGGTGAAATATTCATACATATTTTTATTCCCTCTTTTACTCTCTTTAAACCAAATAAAAGAATTATTTGATAAATGTTTTGTACTGTAAAGTTTCAGCCACTCTGCTTCTATGCAGGTTAATACTATTCCTCATATTAAATTAAGACTAGACAGTGTAATCTTTTTAGCACAAGGTGCAAACACAGTAAAACAAAATTTAACTAGTCTAAGAAGCAATGTCTAACTCATTCTGCAGAAGAATTTTCAGAGATACATTACATACCAGCATTCTACAAGGAGATCAAAAGGCTATAAAGGCATATTGACTGAGCATCTCCCTTCCCTCTGGATGTGCTTTGTGGCATACCAAATGCCAACACAGTACAATTCGTAGAGGCAAGCACATGTTCTGAGCACGGCACTACTTGGACCTGAAGCAGACATGTCAAAATCACTGAAAGCAATGAATCACTGCAACTGTTATACCTAAAGTGTAAAATGAGATTAGTGATTAAATAGGTTTCTCCTAGTACTGCAAGATAAATTGGCATTAAGTACATTGGGGTTTTATTTGGCTTTTTTACCCCAATGATGCTAACTCAACTATAGCAACAATAAGTGATCTACTACATTCAACAGACTTTGGTGAGGCCATAAAACCAATGATTCCTCCAATGAGCCAACATTAATTAAAAACTTCCAGCAAAGGAAGCTACATAGTTGTGTAATTTATTTTGGCAAGTGCATGAGTGCTCAAGAGTCTCAGTGAAAATATATTATTTACAAATGTAAAACCTTTAGAGATCGTAGAGCTTCAGAATCCCAAATATAACATTCTTCTGCTATACAGATTATAGGTACTACTTTATGTATGAATGCAAGTTAAAACTGATATGTTTTGGTAGGCAATTTTTTTAAAACGATTTCTTGTCTGTGTACCTCTATTTCCCCAAAACACAGGGCAATCTTGCTGTCAAAATTAGACAGACAGACTTGAGCCATTTTATCATAAGACTTATCAGGAAGTGTTCCTCATACAACCTGTCCTTGGGAAATTGAAATTTCTCTTTTCAGTGGTTATCCTGCATATGACCATATTATTATTTAATGGTAAAAAGGTGAAAATCCTGACATAGTTTCTGTAGGCTGGGAATGGTACAAGTTTGAAATACAATACGCTTGAAAACAACTAACATCAAGTAGAAAAAACAGCCAAGAACTTATCTGCAAGTAAGAAAAGTTATTGGAAAACCACAAACAAAGCTGGTCACAGATGCAAACGTTTGCTTAGTTGAGCAAGGTCAAACGAAGGTAGGATAGAATTTCTCTCTTACTTCATGCCAATGAGATATGAATTACGAATTCCATTGGAACAGACATTTTAGTGTTGGTTTATCTATGGGTTTCACAACCATAAGATAAAAAAAATCTTTATATCCTTAAACTTCACACAAAAGGAAAGGGGAGATCATGGGAAAAGTTGATTAAGGTGAAAAATAAAGACACCCTCAGGATATGTCCTATAAGCAGCATTCCTTAGTTTTAAAAAGAACCTACTAAGTATAAGAGGCTTGTATATCAGGAGCACCAGAAAAGTCCTATGCATTGATATTCAAGCTACTAGAAAAAATGGGGTTTAGAACATTAAAAAAAAAATCACATGCAGTTTTATAGGTCTATTGATTCCCTCTGCACATCTCAAGGTAACATGGTTACTTTGTAGTTGATTCAATAATATAACAAAGATCTCTCAGGACTTTGGATTTAACAAAAAGCCTTCCTGTATTTGTTGAATGAAAACTTAAAGATAGTCTAAAGCTTTAAACTAACTGGGATAAATGGTATGCAAGTATATGTGCTCAACAACTAGGCATTACACTTATGCAATAATCCCATTTTTCTTCCAAAGTACATGTCAATAAATCTTTCCCACTGCACTATAAATTCCAAGGTCATGGATAGAGGTGTTTATTAGTATAATTACAATGTACCAATAATACCATTAAGCCTTCGGTTCCAGATTTTTATTTTTTTAAGATCCTAGAAGCAGAAAATTAAGCAAGCATCCAATGTGATTTTTGTACTTTTTTTTTTTTAATACAAGAGACCATAAAACTCTCCCTGTTTTCATGTCATCTATTTGTTAAAGTGTTGTTCTTTTTAATTTTGTTTTTATTTAATCTTTGAATATAAAGTCAATGTATTTATTTAACAGTAGAGTGCAGTGAACAAAAACGTCCAAGCATTTTGTGAAGAAGGTAAGTAATATCACCCTATTTTAAAGACAGTAAAATCAGAATGCTTTATATGCATGTGCCAATCATTAACTGATGTAATAAGAAGTGCCATAGAGTTCTGACCTTTTAATCAGCTACTGAGAGATAAAATTGCAGCCTAAACTATTGACTCTCATGCAGCTGTTCTTTGCAAACATGTCCCAGACTTCCTAGGCACTCTCATGCTATACTTCTCTTAGTAGCCAATCTTCTTTAGGGTTCAATCCTTCAAAGTGCTGAAAGTTCAACCCCAATCCACCAAAGGATTTAAGCACATTTATAGATGTGAGTAGTAAGATTACGCATATGCTTAAAGTTAAGTGTGTACTTAAAGTACTTTGCTGGATAGGGCCAGAATGCTCAGCACTTTGCACGATCAAGCTCTTAATCCATTACCTCTGCTTTTCTTTGACAGAAACCCCTATTCTTAGTTGGGGCATCAGGATCTTATCCCATTAACGGCAGCTATTCAAAGACATTAGACCATGTTTACTCTCAATTACTCTGGGGTAATCATGAGCTATGAGTTCAATGTAGTTACTCCAGATTTGCACTGGTGTAAATAAAAGCAGAATTTGTTTCACTTGCCTTAAATCCTTTGACAAGCAGAACTTGACTTCTCTATTTTTAAAAAATTATTAACATATGCCATTTTTATTACATTTAAAGGACAGTTGATCAAATGGAAACCTCAGCTACCCAAGATAATGAAGTGGTACCCTGACCATTCTTTTTCTTTTTTTATAAAGTTGGATGTAATTTCAGTTAAACTGTTTCCCTTTTATCAAATTTTTTTTTTTTAAGAAATGAACATGGTATTAACTTGTCTAAAAAGGGCTTGAGTAACATTCCTACTCTTGGCCAATAAAACAATTACTTGTAGCACGCAGAAGAAAAAAATACAAATAGGACATTTACCTTGGAATTTGGGTAGTATTTTACTTAATGTGAAAAAAGTAAAAACTTTAACAATGCTTTGAACTTTACTAGCACTTCACATTGCACTTTTAGCAAATTACTACTATGGGATTAATTTACAAAACTGAAACCAAGGCCCACCACAAATACCCCAGTTATTTTACCTCTAGGAACAGTTCATTTTATTCTCTTAACCACACTGGAAACTGGCCCCAAGTTGTGACAAATAAACAACTCCACCCCAGTTAGGCACTAAGCACATTCCTACTTAACCCGATGTGACTTGCAGGTGCTGCAAGGAAGGCAAAAAACACTCTGGTCGTCTGCCAATTTGGTACATGGGAGAAAAAAATATTTCCTGAGCCCCTAAACAGGCAGTTCGCTAGACCCACAGCATCTGTCAGGTTGGGTTCCCATTCCTAGTTAGAGTGGATAGGGTGAGTTGCTGGAAAGGAGCTGAAAGACACTTCAAATGGCATCTGCGCTGAGCTACATCCTTGGAGCTGCGGAATGCTGGCCAATGAACACTGCAGCTGGCCAATGGGCGCCAGAGACTCCCGGGAAGGAGCATCTCCCTCCCTTGCCACTGGGACTGTTCCTGTTTCACCTGCACATTGATGCAGATGGGTGGCCTTTTAAGTACACAGTACCTCATTAACTTACCCTACACAATAATTAAAAAGACCAATTCTTGAAGATACATAAGGACTAGCAATTAAGGGGAACTAATTTTATGCAAACATACTGAAAGACATGTGGGGTATCTGAAGCTGGTACGTGGATAGTTCTTCCAGTAAATTTAAACGTTTTTAAGGCAATTTGTGAAACTGTGACCACACTGTGCATGAATAAAACCCCAGAAGAATGAAAAAACCACTAAAATTGCAAGTGATGCTACAACTCTTCAGATAATATCAAACTCAATTCTGCAATGCAAATTGTTATGATTTTACTTTTTGTAGGTTTAGAACAAAATCTGGGAATCAAAAACTACTGAATGTAAATATAGTCTGTCATTTAAAACAAAGAGTAAGAAATACTGTATTCCATAGCCCAGGAATATAATTTTTCTGCCTTTTCTCTTTTATTCTGCTCATTGCTAATATATGTCCAGAAGGGCTCATATGAAAGAGTATCTAGAAAGACCTTTAGCAACTTATTTGCTACTAGGAGACACCCTTTTTGTCAATAACTATGGTGTGACTCCATTATTTTCTGAAGGTCATGTGCTTCCCTCTATCCCAGCAACCAACTCCCATTGATATCAATAAGAATTCCATGCACAGAGTGAAGGAAATATATGGCCACAAAAATTTGACTATAAAGTAATTCAAGTGAGGGAGGTAAAAGCACTAGTTTTCTTTTTCAAATGATGGGATCACTAGAATGGAGAAAATCATTCTTAGATCCTCAATAACCAGTGAACTACTGCAATAATTACAGAACAGTATAATATAATTAACAGTTGTTTTTACAAATGCTGAATAGAGTTATATATAAAACTACAATTCTTGAAAAGAGAAACTTTATTGTTTGCATGTGTTTGTAATTTTCTAAAACATTAGTAACAATGCATATTTTATGGACAGCCTACAACAGTCCAAAGATGAAAGCTGAAACTTACATTTAAATTACTTTTTTAATTGATTCACATTCATGTTTTGAGAGACACTGTGTTGATACCGCTACAATGGCAAACAGAGATGGAGATGGAGTGCAATCCACTTCCTATCACAAATATTCAAGGAGGAAGGTGTGCAGCCCCACAGAACCACGTAAAATGCATGGATCTCCCCTGCCACATGGAAGGGAGGTCATCTGCCTCTGTGGCAGCATCCCTCTCTTCCTGTGGATCCCACGGAGGGTGTTCTATGGTGCAGAGACGTGGATGGGCTGAGGACAGAAGGGCCAGACTAGGGGGTGGGTCATTGGCTCACAAAAGCTTTTGAAGGAAGACCAGCTAGAAAACAGTCAGTTGTGGAGACTGGATGAGGGGGAAGGTGGAGGATCAGTGGAGATACCATGTGCTTTTTCTATAATTTACCTCCTTTATTTTACAGGTGAACAAAGGTAGTGATAATAATCAAGAATTTAAATACAGGACAGAGTGTCTAACCTGTGGCTCATTATGGCATGGGGGGGGGGAGAACCACGACTTTCCCTACTGAGAATACGGCAGGTGGAAATCCTAATTTAAAATCTATTCTTAGCTACTTTATAAATTATTTAGGTGCTGAGAACATACAATATATAGAAACTTTTAAACAACTAAAACATTTAACTAATTAATGAATTATGAATTTTAGTCTCCAACCAATTCAGAAGGGAACACGCTCTCTTTAACATGCTAAATTTGATTAATATAGTTTCCTATTAAGTTGTACACTAATGAATAATCAGCTACATTACATTCTTTAATGAACAGCTTTTAATTTAATAGAGACAATGTGTAGAACTGCCCCTTCTTGCCAATGTGACATACAAGTTACTGGGAATCAACTGCATCCCAGAGAACATCCTAAAGCTCGACTGTCACTCTAGTAACAAAGCTCATGGGAAGTGATTAAAAACAAAAACTCAAAAAATTAATTTTCTGTTTTTATAGTGAGAGTGTATCCTTAGTGATTCTCTTTGAGGAGGATGTCATCTACAAAGTCTCCTATTGAGTATGATGGGTGACTTTTTTTTCTATAAAAGTTAAAACACTGTATCATCTACAGAGACTGCCTTTGCCATGTATCAAAACGACTTGGTGGCATTCTCTAAGTCTGTGCAACGATGCAAATAAAAGAAAACAAATAATTAAAATATTTCTCTAATGAAAACATTTACACTATTAGTACAAAAACAACAAAGCCACCCAATCTAAGCAACAAATTCTGGACCATATTCTCCCTAAGGTGTGCACCACTAAAGGGCTCCAGCAGCAGGTACTATTTTAGAGTACAGGTACAATTGCAATGGCGCAAGGTACCTGCAACGTCCCCTCCAGCAGATGTAAATTTGGCTCTCTATGATCCAATTTAGTTAAAGAACATTATGCTTTTTAAAAGGAGGGTATAGTTATGGCTATCTATATATAATGATTTAGAAATATCTAAAAAACCCAAATGGCTCATCTCAACTCCAGTCTAGATGGGACTGCTACAGTAAATACGTTTTCAAAACTCCAGGATTGAACTCTGCTCTTGCACAGCTATAAATCAAGAGTAACGTCACTGAAATCAACAGAGCCACTCAGGGTTAATGACAGCATAAATGAGATCAGAGTCTAGCCCCGGATGTTATTCCCCTTTAAATAATGTTTAATTCTTTTGGACTAGATCAGTAATAAGTTACAGGACGCAACATGGCACTGAGAACTCAGAACCAAAGATGTATGCAAGATATTGCCCTGTTCATTATCAATTTACAAGGAATCCTTTCATAAATTACTGTGAAATAAAGTTCTTTATTCTTTTAATTATATTTTATAGTACTAACATCCATCTCTAAAATGAATTGGAGATATTATATATATAATATCTCCAATTCATTTTATATATATATATAGTGCCTGTAAGTAGGTAAAATGAGGATTTTACTGTTTGGAATTAACACATGCTTTCAGCAGAAGTAAAATTCTATACTTTGTGCTTTGGATACCTGGTAAGCAAGCATAAAAAGTCTTTCTTTTTCTACACAGACAGTTGGGATCAGAGCTAGTAATTTACCTAATCTTACACGACTTGTTTTATTAAAATTGTTGCTTAGTTCCATGTGACCTTGAAATGTAATTGGCTACCATATGTGTCTCAGTGGTAAATGCCTTTAGGAAGATAAAAATATATGGGATTAAAATCTAAACTGATAAGGCTAAGAAATTAAGCAACACTGCTTTAATAAACCTACTTTATGAAAGTAAGTGAAAGCTGAGATATCTTCTTACTGATTACTACTGAAGTGTGTATAAATTTCAAAGCAGGGAATCAAATTTCAAAATGCTGAACAATTTCTTCATTTTATTCTTTGTTAGAAAATTATGACAAATTGATATTTTAAGGTAATCACGTTTTTTAAAAAGATTTCAATGTATACTATTTTAGCGTCAGCTGTTAAAATTTCATCAAGATTATTCCTTTGTCAAATTCAGTTAAAAGTTTATTTTAAAATGTGTCACTTTTTATACAATGTACTACTCTCTCATTTTATACATGCTTTTGTGTTGCGTTCATTTATAAATTATATGTATTTAGAGAGTGTGACAGGACATGATTTTTCAGTTATATATCTTTAATGAAAAGAATGATCTTGCAGGTCACAAAAAAGGGATTGTCTGAATCTAAGCAGCTGAAGAGAGACTACCTGCCAGTTAAAATATGTGGGACACAAGTACAAATTATTCTTTTGCCTGTGACGTTAATCCTGAATAGATGTAAGATTCAGGCAACTAGCAACAAAAGCTTTTGATAAACAAAATAGATATTTAATTTTTAAAAATTTGAAAAGTAACGAGTTCTTAATACAAAATATTTCTATCACTTTTTACTGCAATAGTTCTGTATCATCCTGCATGAAAATTCTTACTCCCCAAATCCAAGAAATATTTAAATATGCAACTATTCTTTGGATTGTTTTATTGACTTTCAGAACAACAATAATCTGAAGAGGAGTGAACACTATTGGAAAGAAAAGAGCAAGGTGTAGAGTAGAGGATGATTTGTAAATAGAATATAATATTTTATAGATTCAAACAAAGCCAGAGGTTAAGAAAAAACTGGTGAACATTAATATCTATGCTAACCCACCACTTCGTTGATTTTTTAAATATTATCTTCCCTCAGTGGTTCTAAAATAATCTCAGTAGCCAATACTAAAAAGGACTAAATAGTTAAGGCTGGACACCTAGTTGGCCATATTCCCTTCAAAAAAGTTATCAGTGGAGGAGTTTTGAGCGCAGTAGTTGTCCTTGGGCCAAACAAGCCAAAGAAAATATCAACATTGTCAGAACTGAGGATGTTGTCCATTCTATTTTCTGCATAGTTTCTCAAAAGTGACTATTAATACAAATGTGAAATGTGGCATGCAATCTTTCAAAGATCCATTTCCTCCACATTCTTGGATTTCACCCTATCATGAGAGGGTAAAATCTCAGCCTGTTCCAGTGGATTATATTTATGCAATCTAGCCAGAATAAACCATAATCTCCCAATAGCCAACAACTGTTGGAGGTGTAAACAGCAAAAATATGACAATAAGGTATACTACAGTGGAAAGGGTTATCTGAATTTTTTCTCAATAAAAAAAAAACAAGCTTAGAAATAGGAAGTGGTATCCTCCAACTAATATAAGACATTATTCTAAAGGAAAGGGCCATCTTCATTTCTGAAGACTAGAAAACAAAATCCTCCATTGTAGTGAACAGATCTTAGAAAGAGGACATTTTAATTGCTTCCTTACTATAAAAAGCTAGGAAGTAATCTATTACGTTTGGTTACATACCATGTAGGAGTATATAAGGCAAATTGCAACTAATTCCAATGAAGACTTCAAATTATAACAACAACAACAACTATCTCCTGCTGTGAACTACTACTTCTCTTCTGGCCACTTCCGTAGCATCCACTACTCTAAAGAAAACCCGACATTCTTGACCTGACACCTCTCCCTAACTACCATCTCCATTCCCCCCTTTCACCTCTAAACTCTTGACTAGGCCATTTATAACTGCTGCTTTAAATGACATTATCTATTTATATTTGGTCCATTTTTTTAAAAAAGCCTTTATAAACCCCAAGAGTAATAGAACGGTTTTCATAGTGTATATAAATATATAAAAAAATCCAATGCCTTCTGTTCCATCTTCATCCTCTTTGACCCCCTTACTACCGCTGATATTGTTGATTTCTCTCTCATCAGCACCCTGTATTCTATTGGTTTTTGTAGCCTATATTATTGGTTTTCTTCCAACCTCTTGACTTCTCTTCTTTCACAGTTCATCTTCCTCCCCTCTTTGTTGGATTCTCACAATACTCTGTTGTTGGCCCCCTCCTTTTCACCCCATCACTGAGCAATCTCATGGTTAATCACATATGCATTATGCCAATGACTCTCAAATCTATATCTGCATACCTCAACTCTTTTTTTGTCCAGTTCCAAATACATAACCATCTCTTCAAAATATCCTGGCTTGTTTGCTGTCAGCTGAAGATTAACACATCCAACACTGAGCTCTATTTTTCTTCCTAAACCTCTCCCACTTCATCACTCTGTCACATGTGACACCCCTATTTTCCCTATCACTCACATTTGCAACATTGTATTACGTCTTTCTCCACAACGTATTGAGGAACCAACCTTTTCTTTCTGATCTGAAGGTATAATAGTTGTCCATGCTCTGCTACCTTTTGGCTTGTCCAAAATGTAATGGCAAAAATTAGATTATGACACTTCTCTGAATACCTCTACTAGCTTTTACTAGTTCACATCAAGTTTAAACTTCATCCCCTTATCTTAAAATACCTGTTCAGCTCCATTCTAGCCTATATACAATATATGGTAGTGGTAAATTCTCCATCACATTTAAATCAAGATTGGATCCCTTTCTAAAAAATATGCTCTAGTTTGACCACAAGCTATTTGGCTTGATGTAGGAATTATTTGGAGAAAGGTTATGTTTTGTGATATGCAGGAGGTCAGACTAGATCACCACAATGGTCTCTTCTGGCTTTAATCTATTATTCTGATTTCTGATCATATTCGTTCTCCACTCCTTCATTTTGGCAAAATTGTAGTCTTGACGTTCACTTCATTTCCTTTCCCCCTTGTTATTCCTTATGCAAGGGACAGCTTCTAAATCCTAATGAGACAGGGCCCCCTACTCCTTTTACTCACTCCAGCGTATGCTAAACTGAGTCAAATGCTTTCTCTGCCCAAAGTTACATTTGAGGAGAGAGTGAGATCAGAATAACTACTTTTTAAAAGTCTATACTGACTACCTGTCTGGGGGCATGGCTACACTTGCAGATGAAGAGTGCTGTAAGTTAAACCAGCCCTCAGAGAGTGCAGTAGGGAAAGCGCTGCCGTGTGTTCACACTGTCAGATTCAAGCACACTTGCATGGTCACATTAACAGCTCTTGCAATGCCACAGAGAGCAGAACATTGTGGTAGCTATCCCAGCATGCAAGTGGCTGCAACGTGCTTTTCAAATGGGGGGGGATGGGGTGGAGTGTGACAGAGAGTGTGTTGTGTGTATGTGCGGAGAGAGCGAGTGGGTTTTGGGGGGGGGATGAAAGCATGTCAGCATGCTGTCTTGTAAGTTCAGACAGCTCTCTCTCTCTCTCTCACACACACTCACAGCAAGCAACATTCCACACTAATGACAAATAAGCATGCCGGCTGTCAGAAATGAAGCTTCGAAAGGGCATAGCCGCATTCCTACAGATAAGTTAAAAAAACAAAAACAAAAACAAGAGTGGCCACTTGAATTAAGGGGATTATGGGACGTTTCCAGAGGCAGAGTAAAGCGCAGTAATGCAATACCCCGTTCATACTGACACCGGGGCGTTTCAGCCAAGGCGCAGCAAGCGTTATGCTTCTCGTGGAGGTGGATTACCAGGAGTGCTAGTGCTGCAGAGTCCAGTGTGGATGGGTCGTGAGTTAGGGCGCCTGGGGCTGCTTTAATGCGCTCTAACTTGCAAGTGTAGCCAAGCCCTCAGTGTCATCCTCTCTATCTTTTAGATTATAAATTCAAGACAGGGACTGTCTTGATTTGTATCTTGTACAGGAACAAATTAATTGTCAGTGCTTAACAAATAAATAGTGATCATATTTTCCAGCGCACATATGCCACTCCCAATATTAAAAATGGATGCTACACCCACAAGACCTCATCATAAAAGGAAATAAGTATCTCCTGATCACCCTCAACTCTCATTGGATTGAGTAATCCTTATTCCTGCAAACAGTCCCATTTTCATGAATAATCCCATGAAAGTGAGTACTTGTGAGGGCTGCCAGTATTGGCCCATGCACTTGAGAGGCAAACACAACTTCTGTTCTCTATTTAGAAGCAATATTGTCCTACCTTTACAGCTTCACTTAGGGTTTGGTTTTTGTCCGCTTCTTCACTTGAGTGCAATTCCAGTTTATAATTTAACTCCTGTAGCTGTTGTGCCTGCTCATTCAAAAGCATTTGTGCCTGCTGCTCTCGATGTAATGCATTATTCAGTTCTTCGCATGCACTTTCAAACCTCTCATGGGTGATCAATTTCTGATAAAGGAAATAAATTGTGTTCTATCATGGAATAACTCCATTGTTTATACACTTCACTTTTAGAATTCCACTTACTAATACACAACATTCTAATGCAAAAAGTTTTTAAAATGCTCAATATCTGCCCAAGAGACCTTTTTTCCCTAAAGTGAAGCTCATTGCAAAACATTGTTAAATTACTTTATTTGTTGTATTTTCTCAAGCAAATCTGTAGTGTATTTACAAAGTATACTGAAATTTTTTTTGTGTGATTCCAAAACAGATCAAAGAGGACATATATCAATTGTTAAAAAAAAAAGTGTTTACTAAATGCAGATAACTATTTCTGCATTTCAGTACACACCTTGTTAAACCCTTATAAATTCCTGTGTGGACCTGATTCTCACAGAGCGCTCCTGAAGACAAAGAAAGGAAATGTCTCCTGAGGGATAGCACTTAACTGACAATCTAAAAAGTGACAATTTAATCTAACAATTTTAAGAAGTGTAATGGAAAAAAGCCTGTTAAAAACAAAACTGAAGACATGAGATACACTTGTTCAGCTGTTCTACCTGCTGGAGACAATAAGCACAATGGACAGACCCTTGATGCGGGAAAATTAGGTTACAGAACACTTTGATCTCCTATCTCCACTGTTTGATGCAGCACAACATTAATACACAATAGGGAACTTTTAGTTCATGACAGCCTGGTCCACACAGCCCACTTAGTGCACAACACATTGGTGTGCTTAAGAAATCATACCCCTCTAGTGCACATGATTGTTAGGTGTCGACGAGTCCTCAGAAAATAAATCCATCACAATTTGTTGAAACTACTACACATCCCAAAAACAGGATGTTTCTAAACACACCAGGGAAGCTACAGAGCACTCATAACTGTTCATTCCCTTTTCCTGGAGGAAGATTGACTTGATCTGAACGCCCTCTATAGAAACGAGCTCAGAGTTTTGTTAGGGGAGGTGGTGAAGATGCCCAGTACATCTCCAACCTCCTAGAGGAGAATGAATTACCCCCTGACAGCTGTGGAGAGTCTGTCACGTGGTTACAATGGAGAACAGTCTCTGATCTGCAATGAGGACGCATCAGTCTGAAAAAACCTCCACTCCCTGCACAGTCAAGAGACGATGGAGGATACAGCCCTTGAAGTAATTCCACTGATCCTGTGCTAAACAGTTTGGATTTTTTTAAAAGATAAAGGGACCTGTTTTTAGTCCCTCCCTTTCATCCCTACCAGCTGTAGCTCCGCAGTGATCAACACAGCCTTATGGCTGTAGTAAATCCAGTGGCTCCAGGAAGAGGCACAGAGAGAGGGTTTGGCAAATACAGGCTGCTGGGGATGTGGTAAAATCATCTGCATAAATTCTCTCCCACAAGAGACAAACTATTCTCAAGATTGCACTTATTGACACAAACTAGCTTCAGGACTTGACCCATAAAAAAAGATACAGTAAAGAGGTGTGTCAGAATATGGAGCAAGAGTAAAACAGAGCTTAAAATATTGTGTTTATACTGTACAATGTTGTCATGAATGTACCGTACTTATTAAAAATTCATGACTGCCCTATTTGAGGGACTATATATGTTCTGTATGGTGTGTAAATCAGAAATGAACATTTTCAGCATGTGAAAGAAAAATTGGGTCTGTCAAAGAGCAAATTGTGTAATTCACCCAAAATATCTCATTCTGCAAAATAAAAAAACTCCTATGGAAAAGAGTCACTTTTTAATACATCTGGCTTGCAGCTTGGTGACATTCACGGAACAAGTTTTCTGGAAAATTCTGTTAATAATTGGATTTATACTTATTTTTCTAAAGAATACAAATCAAAAATATGTAAAAGGAGGCTTTCCTTTAAGCCAGTCTTTTCTAAATTAAATATACTTACAGATTGCTTAAATGCATTTAATTGCTCTTGCAGGCTCTGGGCTTTGTCAGCCTCTTTTTTCATCTCATTCAAATTCCGTTTGAATTCTGTGAGTTCTAAGCGTAGTGAACGGCGTTCCACTTCTGCTGTATGCAGCCTTTGTGTAAATTCAAATATTTGCTTCTGCAAGGACGCTATGCTTTTCTGTTAGTAAACGGAAATAATTTTATGTGCTATAAAATGTGCTATTTTAGCAATAAATCAATAGTATTTAATATCCAAGCAAATTAAATGAAGCTTTCATTCTGCACGCATCCACCAACACATACTAACACACAAAGAGCACTATTTCACCTGCTGTTGTAGGTCATTGAAAAATTCCTAAATACATACATACATACATACATACATACATAGAGTAGATATTTGGGGAGAAGAAGTTTAACTGAGTTTCTGCAAAAGCATAACATGTATTTTGCATTACCAAAGTACACTGGAAGAAGACAAGGCGAAATTTTTTTTTAACAAAATCATTAATCTTAACTTCAAAAGGGGTTACAAGATGTTCTTACAAAGAAAATTCAATTTTGACAGAATTTAGAAAAGAAAAATTATTTCAAGCTTAATACAACCAAATCTCATGCCTTATAATTCTTTAATTTTATATTGAAAGATGTAACCGATTCAGGGCCAAATCTTTTCAGGTGTAAATCGCCATTTACTTTTGTATATAAGTTAGTTAAATTAAAGTCAGCTGTGAAGCACAACCTGAAAATGAAATTAGCATCATAACTATTTTGAAAGCTCTACTATAATTATTCTGTGAAATTTTATATATATATAAATCAGCAAGAAATACACATACTGTAATGGGTGTTCTATCACCTAGTCCAGCTTTTAGTGCCTGTGCATTTATTTTATGAAGTCCACGAGCCAGTCTTTGAACCAAGGAGTCCTTCTCTACATATGTGATGGTCCTGCTGCTATCCACTGCTATAGTCTCCATTAGTACATTCAGTTTGTCCATGAGTTTAGAAAAAGAATTCCTGGCTGCACTTATGAGTAAGTGTCCGCAAAGCCAGGAATTTGGATCTTTAAGGAAAAAAAAAAAGAGAAATACATATTTAAAAAGTAAGTTCTTTCTTATTCTCATTTTATAAAAACATACATGTCTGAATAAGATTGTTGGGAATGTTGCCATTGAACTAAGGGAGGAAGACTCAACTCACTGGGCTTGAGCCTTAAATCTTTATTCTGACAATGCTCTTATTCCAATCAAAAGGAGTCTTCCCCAAGTAGAGAATTTGGGCCAAATTCTACCTTCAGATAGGAAGTGCTGCTTCTACTGACTACCACTGGAGTTATATATACAAACATGAGGGCAGAACTTGGCCCAACAAAAATAACTGTTTTGTCAATATATAACTTTTCAAATAATTCTATGTTCTCCTCCAATACTGTATTTTATGTCCTTTTTCTTGTATAGTCCAACCTTTGGAATAATAAAATGCAAACGTTTCTGATGCACACAAATTACATACTGTATGACAAATATCTTTGCATGTGTTCACACATTTGACAGCAGAAGGTAAATAACTTTATTGCAATATTTAAAATGCAAATGTATAACTGATTTTCTTCTTTTTTTTCCAGCAGAGTTGTCTAAATAATTTGCTGTTTAAAACTAGTGAGGCTTAGTACCTTAATGCCATACTATTTATATTCTGAGACAAGAGAATATAATTTACCTTATTCCAAGGCAATTAAAATTTTACAGCTACAATTACTTATTTTCCCACAGGATTTTGGTAATCATCCTTCTCATATAATGGACTTAAGGCCCCAGCACACCCAACATGTCCTGCTTACTGCTAGATTCGTCAGGTCTGTAATTAATAATTGTGTTTAATGTTGATAAATAAAATTGTCAGTGCTCCTTCTACTAATTGGTATTCCAGATAACGGTTAATAGGTTTATTTATGCCTTAATAAAAGTCTTGTAATTTAGTTTTCCCTCTGCTAGGCAGGTCTTAATCTGTCATTACTTGTCTTATGATACTATCAGTGTAAGATGACAAGCATGGAGGAACTTATTTACATTCAGTAGTACACCAGATCTCCTGTTGCTGTAGTAAATTAAAATATTTTCTTTAAAGCACAAGCAGAAAAAACAAGACAGCTTCTTTAAAACAAAGAATTCTTCTTTACACTATAAGGATCAAATCAAAAGGTTCAAACAAATAGAACATGAAGACTTATAGAGCATTCTTTACAATGGGTACCAGAGCATTATCGAAATTATACAGGTAGAATCAACCATAAGTGAACAAAGAATATTATAGCATGTGATCAAATCAAAACACTCTTTGCATGATAATGCATCTACATTGCACCATATTCTGTCATATGTATTGTAGCAATTTGAAATGATGGTTCCACTTAAAAAAAAAAAAAAAGAAGATTTTGTATGCCACCAGACTGAATATGTAGACACTTGATTTTGAAGATTAGCACAGAGATAAACTTTGCTTTTATGCTCCCCAAACTATCAAAGCATCACTGTGACATGTCATTCCATATTCTTTAGGCTTATGATATGAATATGACATACCTGAAATATATTTTATGCAAGATCGCTATGTGATATATCATTGGAAAGGTTATGATTTACTGAATGTGATTATCCAATTTGTATGCCAGTATCATTTCTGTATCTGAAGTTAGGAATATTGACTATGTATCTGTATTTCAATTATGCTACTTTGGGTGACACCCGCTGCTAACAACAATGGAAAAGCCAGACAGGGCGGACGGCCCATCAGCGAGGACAATAGACTGGGAAAAGCTTGGCTTTCCTGTGGTCGCTCCATACTGCCACTGACTCATGGACACTGTGATCCTACAGAGTCGGGTGGTTTTGTCACCTGATACTAAAACATTACCTAGGACTTCCTGTAACTGTCCAATGTAAGGGAAGGGGGGGCAAGTTTGGGAAACAAAGGATTCCCGCCTTATGTAAATCCTATTTAAGGGTGGGCAGGAAGGTAAACAGGACTACTCCTGTCCATGGCCTGTCTGCCCAAGAAGAAAGACTGCAAAAAGGAAGGCAAGGGGGGAGTCCAGACTGAAACAGGGGTCTAGTCTGAAAAGGAATATAACCGGAACTCTGAATCACAGAAACTTTGCAAACTGCCTGCAACAATATCTAGGGTGAGAAATACTATTTGTAACCAATTTCTTTAGTGAAACTAGCTTAGTTTGTGTGTTTGATTTCATTTGCTTAGTAATCTGCTTTGTTCTGTTTGTTACCCCTTTTTCCCCACTTAAAATCTGCCTTTTATAGTTAAAAACATTGTTTTGTTTATTATTAAAACCAGTTTCTGTAATTTCTAACTGGGGGGGGGGGCGGGAGGTAAGAAGTGTGCACACCTCTCTCCACATTGAGGGAGGGGGCAAATTTCATAATATATCTTTGGGTCTGCACTCCAAGGGAGGTGGACATCTGAGTGCTGGAGCAAATCCCTGAAGCTGAGTCTTCCCAGAGCTGATCCGCAGCTGGGTGTGGCCCTGCCTGTGTGTATGTTAGAGGAGGTTTTAAGAGCCTGGCTCAGCAAGACAAGTTAAAGAGGGCCTATGTTAGCAGATCAGGTAGACTCAGTGGTACCTCAGCACATCAGGTGACTTCCCAAGGAGTCCAACCCATCACAATCACCTCTAGTTAATTTTTAATGAATAATGGTTTTGACTAAAACACAGAAATTTGGCGTGATTTACTGACTGTTTTGCAAGGCGAAAAGAGAATACAGTGTAATTCCATAAGGTATTGTATTCTTCTATGTCTATAACAAGTGGAAAAAGAACATACACACTTTAAGTACCTGGCCACAGACTATCAGGGAATTACAGTAAAAGCAATAAATAATTTATGTTGTGATGAGCATGTAAGAAATGGCTTCCACAAATAAAGTTACAGTACAAAGAGCAATCAATTCTTTATTAAACAAATGAAGCAAAAGGCAATGAAAAGTGACAAACCTTCCTCTCGTGACAGGTGGAGGGAGAATTCTGTTTTGTTTTGAGTGAAATAGAATAAAGAGAAAGAATAAACTGATTAATACTATAGAGGAACTGAAATATTCATATTAAGCTTCAGAAATTCAGTTTATGTTACAGCAGACAATATCTGTATTTGTTGCTTGGTTCCTCTGAGTGCTAATGAAGTACAATTTGTATTAAAAAAACAAAAAAGAGAAAATGCACTTTACCGGCCTTTTTAAGTAAATCTAAAGATAAACCATTCCAACCCTATACTGTTAAGACTACATGACTAAATAAGGACAAATCTATTAGGAAAACAGGTTTTATAGGGAAATGTTTATAAAGGAGAAAAACTCCGAAATTCAAATTTAAAAATAAAACAAAAGCACTTAGTTTGCCTTCCTTTCCCACACACACAAAAACAAAACAAAACCAAAAACAAACTAAAAAGCACACCTCCAAAAAAATCTCAGTGTTGCCTGAAAGCTTTGGATTCAGTCCATTTCCTTTACCTCAACCCGTCCCAAATGACTGCAATTCCCAATGTTGCCGTCTTTTTGACTTGTCCATACTTACAAGTTTCCTAAAGAGACCCTGCACATTTCTCCTGTCTCCTGTGTATGTCTGGCTGCTTCAATGAAGTTTTGAATACTTCTGTGACTTTCCCCTTTGCAGTGTACCCTGAAGTATATTTGGAAGAGGAAACCCAGAAGTGCATAAAGATATCAAATGAGCCGCTGCTATAAATATAAATAGGTTGACCAACTAGATTCAAAGTTTCAAAAGTTCCTAAGTGACTTAAGAGTCTTAAGCAATTAGGAGCATAAATCCCTTTGACTGTTAATGAGAATTAGGCTCATAGATGCCTATGCTCTCTTTTCAAAATGAGAGATAGGCTCTTAAGCTGCATCATTTAGGTGCTTTTGAAATGTTACCTCTGATTTTAATTTATTTACTTTTTTTTTTTTTTTTTTACCATGCCAAAGTTTCTTGAAAGGTTTCTTTCACTTAGATAAGATCAAAAGTCTGAGTCACACATGAGCAGCTAGATGTCAGGATACTCTGAGGGCAAATTAAGTAGACACATGTGATGGGAATCAGAAAAGCTGTTGTGACCATGAGATCAAATATTTCCACATGGTTCTTTGCTGAGGTCTTCTCGTGCCTCTTTTATTCTGCCCATGAATTCTACAGTGTCTGACTCTTAAACAAAAAGGATTTTATCTAAACAATTGCTAGCAGGACTCCTATATATTCCAGGGATTTGAGTAGTATAAGAAAGTTAGTGATTTGAGCACCTCAATGCTGATACGATTTATCTTTGAAATCCTTTTTAAAGTGCAGTCATTGATCAGCCAATTGTCCAGATACAGGAATGCATGCACTCCTGTGTAAACGGCTCCTATGCATTTTGACATACAGTGCAATCCAAAAGGCTTGAACTGGCAGTGTTGGGATGTGAATTTGAATTACTGGATATCAGGATGATCAGGACAGGGCATAGAACTGGAAGTGAGGAGACATGGTTCTGTTCCTGGCTCTCTGGAGCCCATTTGCTGTTTGATCTTGGGCATATCATGCCTCTACTCCTCAATTTTCTTTACTTTCTTGCAGTCCTGCTTCCTCACTTCTGATATATTTAATTTCTGTCAGAAAACATTTATGACTATAGGACTACCAGGGAGCAAAGAGCAATGAAGGAGCATAAGAACATTGCAAAGAGTCTAATGTTTCCTTGCATAGCATATGCAAAACAATTAATTTGTGTAACTCCATGCCACAAAATATCAGTGAAGCCAAGAGTTCCCCAGGATTAAAAAAAAAATTAAACATTTATCTGATTAATGAGAACATACAGAGTACACTAAAAATGTTAAAATATAAGGGATACAGAAACCATCATGCTTTAGGTCATTAGCAAAATACTAACTTTCCAGGGTAAGTAAGAAACTTCCCTTGATGACAGGTTATTCCAAAATTGTTCAATTACAGGGATTTCTGTACCTTCCTCTAGAAGCAACTGGTGCTGTCCACTGTCAAAGACATGGCACGGGATTACACAAACCCTGGGCCAGACATGCTATGGCAATTTCTACGTTCCCATGCCGAACACATCAAATATTAAAGCCTCTGGTGATTAAGAACTTTCAGCTCATTGTTTGCAAAGCACAGCTGGGCACAGCGCCATGGGACCCAAGGTCCTCAGCTGTGGTTGGAAGGTACTAGGCACAACTCAGAAGTGGAAGTGGCCTTTGTATTCCTCTAATCTTGGCTGTGTTCTGCAGCAGTCCAGTGCCTGACAAATTTTAAGCAGCCTGAAGGCTGCTATTATAACAGTCAGTGCTCTACAGGATGTACGGACACTCTGACCATGACCTCTTTTCCTCTGATGGCAGGGAGGTAGGTAGCAGCCACCACGGTATCTCTATTCTTCTTGAGATTCCACCATTCAAGAGAGACCCTCCAAGGTTGGACGTGACTGGTTTAGGACTACTTTGCACTGGTGAAACAGTGTAGTGGCCAGAGAATGGCTTAGGCACATAGCTCATTTGGAAATGTAGCCTTTCAATCAGCATTGGTTAGAGCATTCAGGAAGAATTAGGTGTTCATTCAGGGTGTGCTCTGAACAAACAGGTCATTGTTTGCATGTCTCTTAGTTGTGTCCAGCTCTCAGCGTGATATTAATCTAAGTGAGACTTTGAATAAGTACACCTGCTCCGTAGTACCATGACCGATGATCAAATGCGACGGAACAATTATGTGCCACGTGAAAAGCTAATTTATGCACATCTTGTGTGGTCTTCTAAGCCAGCGCTGACTGACAATGTGACTGGTTTTTATACCAGCAGAGGCCTTTCAACATAGCAATCACAGATTGTATGTCTGAGGTACAAGCTTTCAACAAACCAAAAACTATCACTTGGCTGTACGCTTCATTATGAGGCTACAGAGAAAATAAATACTGGACCTATGATGAAGTCCACCTTGTGTTTGACATGTATGCACAGAAATCAATTAAAATATTACCAGAAGAAAAGACTCTATGGTATTGCACCTGTCCAATACAAAATCACCGATTCCACAAACATCCTCAATGTCACAATGTCTCATACTCACATGAAGGATGAGTTAACCACATACTTTGCAGGAAAAATGCTCCAGCATATGAACAACTCTAAAGAATTTCATTGTCGCACAGCTTAATAAAGCTGCTGCCTCACACTGTTCAGTGGAGTTTCTTAGTCATTTCCATGAGGAGACTGACACTAAAATTATTTTGCATGCTATCAATGCTACAGAGAGAGAGGGTCTATTAAACTCCAGATTTTTGCACAAAACACAGGTTCTAGTGTTCTCTGTGTGATGCTGCCCAAGACTTCTGCAAGATTCTGTTTTTGTGCCTGCTGCTGGGGAACAGAATGACTTGTATATCCTTCAGAGATGTATTCCTGTGACTCGGACCATGAAAAGCTATTAGGAATCCATGCCCTTTCAGGATCATAGGTGCTGGAACTAGAGATGCTGGGGGTACAGGAGCACCTCCTGGCTTGAGGTGGTTTCCATTATACACAGGGTTTTTTTTTTTTCAATCAATGGCAGCACTCACTACTATACAAACAACTCCAGCACCCCTGTTGTTCATGTGACTGCACTGCTCGAATGTTGGCTGAAAAGGCCAAATTACCTTACTGGAAGGCATTTGATTCAGCCTCTAAAGACTATTTCCTCACTCTGAAGCTGCTTGGAATGGCAGAGATAGTCACTGATGAGGTCACAAATGCACTGGAGACATTCATATGGAGAGTTCATCATTAGAAGACAACATTAAGATACTTGCAGAGCTATGCTGGTGGATATTTTCCAAGAAGCAGACAGAAAAAATTACCACCAACGAGGGCAGCATTTATACCTGCTATCAAGAGAGAAAAAAAAAAAAAATGGAATGGAATGGAATGGAATGATTTTGAGCAAGCTACCTTCCCCTGTTGAGCATGGATGGGGAGGGGGAGGAGGAAGGACCAGTTATGTGTGTGTGTGACCATGCCATGAGAGATTAATCCTTTAGCCAATCAAATGTTTCTGTGCAAAGACCAGAAGCTCATCACCCTGAAAATATTTGGCTAGCAACCTGCCTTGTACGAAGATGTGCTATTGGAGCACTGATGAGGATCAGTGTGACAGTATGTCTAGCAGTGGTTTGATGCCCTAAATAGAGACAACAGTTATGATGACTTTGATGAATAAATGTTTTCAGTCTTATATGTCAACAGTAACTTACCCAGGATTACCAAAGATCAATGTCTTTTTTTATTGTAAGCAATGCATCTCTGGGTTCAAGTATAATTTAAAAAAAAACTTTGATTTTTAAACATTTTCTCAAACACATATCTTCATAATTGTTTCAGGTTTGTCATGTTTGGTACCATTGTGGTCATGGGAGATGGGGCTTTTGGATAATACCTAACTTGACCCATTTCCAATGATGTATCATCAAAATGTCCACCAACCAGAAGACCCAGGGCTGGGTAGGCAGCAAGTCCCCTATTACCACACCACAGAGGGTGAACACCATTGGAATTATGATTCTGTAGATTTTTACAACACAAATGACCTTTCTATAGCTAGCTGTTCACGGAATGAGATTTGCTCCCAGACTATCAGGCTAGATCTACAACTTTTTAAAAGTAGTTTACATACAATCAAATTAATTTTCAGAACCTTCTTATGAGGCTGTGAAATGTTGTTATTCCCATATACACAGATAGAATCATAGACTTTAAGGTCAGAAGGGACCATTATAATCATCTAGTCTGACCTCCTGCACAATGCAGGCCACAGAATCTCACCCACCCACTCCTGTATCAAACCTGTGTCTGAGCCATTGAAAATAGATGAGGCACAGGAAGGAAGGTGAAGTAACTTGCCCAAAACCACACTCTGAGTCAGTAGGAGAGGTGGGATTGAACTCAGGAATTACTGGCTTTCTATACACAAGATTAGTTTCTCTGAATAGGCCAGTAGAAAACGTTGGCTGCTTTTGACCATTCTACAATTAATGAGATTTAAGGAGTTGTCTTACGATCATTTTTAATTAACAAATGTTTAGTGCAGTTGAGAGCATCTACTAAAGTAGCAAGCTACTATCTGAGAGTCTCATGCACTTGTACCTCACTAATATTAGGGAAAGTGGTCACTTTATCTCTTTAATATTACAGAAAGAATTTCAGAACTACTCCCTAATCTGAAACTGCATAACTTAGATCGATCCCCCCCCCCAGGGTAGACCAGGCCTAAGTAAGCAATTACTGCATTGTTAGGCAAACAAACAAAACATATAGAAGCCAGATTTAAACTAATGCTAAAATGACAGGAAACATTAAATATGCGTTATATATTAAAGTTAACCCTATCATATTCACAGCTTCATTTTGTGATACAATCTTAAATAAACTACTGCTTTTGCCATTAAGTATTCAGAAGTACTGACCACATGTGACATAGGGTTATTATTTACATACTACCACATGTGAGCATGCAGGGCCAGCTCCAGGGGTTTGGCCGCCCCAAGCGGCCAAAAAAAAAAAAAAGCCACTATCGCGATCTGCGGCAATTCAGCGGGAGGTCGGGACCCTCTGCCAAATTGCCGCCGAATACCTGAACGTGCCGCCCCGCTCAGGAGTGGCCGCCCCAAGCTCCTGCTTGCTAAGCTGGTGCCTGGAACCGGCCCTGTGAGCATGTATATGTGGTGTGGATATGTAGATGCAAAAGCATCCAAAAGGAAAAACACAAGCACAACTACCAATAAAGATGAAGAAAATTTGACTCCCCAAACAACTTTCTACCTCTAGAAATTTGAGCCAGAAGAGAAGACATCTGAAGATATAAAATCATCAATAGGAAATCACATAACATACCACTTTTTATATTCTCTACTACAACAATATATTTAACAATTACCTGTTTTGCTAACAACTTCCTGTAATTCAGCCACCGAACTGATTATTGCAGCAAGAAGGTCAGAACTAGTAAACCAGTTGAGTGCTTGAAGACAGTGGATTTGTTCCTTTTGGTGTTCTGTGAAACAAAATGTAATAAAAAGTAACATTGGATGAGTTAGATGGTACACTACAATCTTCAGTTGTTTAAGAAATGGATCAAAATAAAGTTTACACAAAATTCATGCCAGGATTCCACTTTTCTTTCAAGAAATTTTAGATGGTGTTCACATGCACTATGCCACCTTCAGCTGTTAAATAGGAAAATAATTATTTGTTCTTTTGTTTATCACTCCCTCTTACTCGGAGAAACCATAAAATGAGTAAATATGTTTTTGTTTACCTTCATACTACAGTAAATGTACAATGTCTTTACAGTTACTGTACTCTGCAAATGAAGATTTAATAATCCCATACTAATACTATTTTATTTTTAATATGAAATACACATAACGTAGATTAGCACTTTGGCTTTTTAATCAGGACCTTTTCTCTGGATCTCTATTTGTTTGGAGACTTCACAGGGCAGTGAACCAGGTAGCATAATACTGAAATGTTTGCAACTTCTTTTTCTGGAAAGGGAATATAAATCTATCACAGATCTCTGATATTATATATATATACACACACACACATATATATATATATATATATATACACACACACACACACACACACACGCAGCACCACCTTCTTTTTCAGCTATTCAATAAACAGAAAATATTTGTATTTGGGGGAGCCTCACATTCAATATGTGCATACAAATATTTTTTCAAGTCAAGTCAGCATTATATTTGTCTTTACACGTTATTATTAAACAGATAAACAAATAATACATAATAAGTTAAGCACCAACAGTGCAATCTGATATAACATTATAAAAGAACAAATCAATTATCTTACTTGATAGATTATGTTTCCTCTTGGCCTCTCCTATGCAAACTAGGATTCCTATGCCTTCTTTGAAACCATCTACCCAGGAGAAAAGAGAGCTACTTGACTGTCCCAAAATTTGAAGTCTGTGTGCTGCCAGAACTGCAATAACACCTTTCCGGAATACATGTATCATGCCTTTGAAATGCTTTTTCTTTATCTTCGCTTCATCCTGCCTCTTTTCCTCTGCATCAGACAAAGCATAGACCAGAGTCCTAATTTCCTGTTTGAGTACTTCATAGGTGTGGACCTGATCCTGGAGAAAGTCTCTTTGTGTAGACAAGGCACATAATCGGCTGTACAGAGGATATAAGGCACCACTCATGAGTGCACAGGCAGCCAGCAGAGACGTATGTTCCTTTTGTGTCTGTATTAATATACTTTTCAACTGTGAATTTTCATGGACCAACTGCTCTCGTGCTTTTTCAATGACAGAACATCTTTCCTTGGCTTTTTCTGCAGTTTCTTGATATTTCTGTAAAGATAAAAGTGGATTTAAACTAGAGCATAATTTTTAAAATAGAGAAATATCTACTGAACTCTGCACTAACTAAAGGTGAAAGAAAAGGCTTATTCCATTTTTTTCCTCTTCTGTTCAGATTGAATATGGCAGTGATTTAAATAAAAGAATCACAACAGAAATGATCATATTCAGGTATGTCAACAGAATTAGTTTAACTTTTCTCTATCTTTGGAGGACAATCATTCAGTAACTATGGAAGCACAACAGTGTTATAGCCATGATTTACCATGCTTTTCCAACAAGAATATGGACTCCAATTTTTAATTCTCATTATTGTGATAGAAGATAGCATAGTATCCTCAATCAGCTTATCTGCGAGCAACACTAGGTCCAATTTTTAGAAAGAACAACTATGTTGCTCTTCAAAGTAAAAGACAAGTTAAATGAGAAGAAACACTTATTTTAGTATTTCTACTCTGTAGAAATGCATTAACTGGATTAATTTTATAATTTAATTTACAGGATTTATTGCATCAGTATTCTACTTTAAAAGGAAGTTTGTTCATCTACAAAGTCTTTTGGGACTACTGCCTTATTTACAGGGCTTATTCTGCAAGAACCAAATACTAGCTGATAGTGTGTCAGGAAGGCACTAAAAAGGTAATTTGGATTTGGAAATCAATGTATGGTTCCTAACCCTCAGAGCTGACAGGCCAGCCTTTAAGTAAGCACATTTAAAGTGCAATCCCTATAGGTCTATGAAATACCAGCACTGGCATCGTGTACTCTGTTTAATGCTTATTTTTAAAAATTTTCAAGATGAGAAAATGAACAAAACCTAAAATCTTTCAAATATATTGTAGAAGTATAGAAAATATTCTTTAACCATAAACACTGGTTTAAAAAATGAAGCTACGTCTGTTTTCACTTTTACAATGATTTTTAATTGTTTCTCTCTTACTCTACATTGTTTCTAATATCTTCTTAGAAACTTAAAAGTACATTTTTTTGAGAGAAATAGCAGGGTTAGCTCCTTTAAGAGCAGCGGGCTGACTTCCTGGAGCGTATGAGCTTTGAGGGATGCCTTACTGGGTTAAAGAACTCTGTGAACTTCAAATTCATTAACAAAAATTAGACACTCCCCCGGAGAGTAGAACTCTATTTTATCCTATTTCTTGCTGGGTCCTTATCCTTTATGTTGGCAAGAAGACAGATTGCAAACTAGAGACTTAATGACACTTGGACTTCAAAAGGTTTCATTGTATTTCAACTATTTTATTTTTATATCTTACAGAAGTGACTTTTGATACAATTGCAATATAGCAAAGTCCTCAGCTAGTTCACCTGCTACTTCTGTAAAAATCACGCTTCTTAATAAAACATGCCAAACCAACAAGGAAATATTTTCTCTCCCTAGAGGATTTTTTTCCTTTCTTATTTTGCAAACCTTGTTATATTTCTAATAGAGCTGAAATTAAGATTCCTCTTTTTGTTAATAGCTTTAGGTTTTTGTTTCTATCCCAATATCTTCGCAGATATCAATGCATCTAAAGCCATAACATATATTAGTTGTAGTGGAGCCCACTAAAATGGTGGGGGGAAAACAAAAGCAAACAGTTAATTACTCACAGTAATGGATATTAGGAAATCACAGGATATTTCTTACAAGTCTGCACACATTCTGAAGAAATGACATGTCTGAGACAAGGGAGTACATTCCACATATTCATTAGGTTTCTCAAAACAGACATTTCCAAATGTATATTTTAATTTCAGATTGAAGGAATTTATTGGCAGACCCTGCTCAAGGTCAGAGGTGACCCTATGAACATCAAAATGGAGGACCTTACTCTTCCCACAAAAGCACTGGAAGTTACATTCATTTTAAGTCCAGCTGCCAATGAGGAGCCCAAGGCATCCTCTAACACATCTACAGCCATCCCTGTTTGCTAGTACTCTGTGACAAGGCCACTTCGAGAGGTTCTGCTCCGCAGAAGAACACTGACCCTTCTTTAGGGTTGCCAGGTGTCCGTTTTTTATCGGAACGCTTGGTTGAAAAGGGACCCTGGTGGGTCCAGTCAGAACCACTCACCGGGCCATTAAAAGTCCGGTCCATGGTACAGTGGGGCTAAGGCTGCCTGTCGTGGCTCCGTGCGGCTCCCGGAAGCAGTGGCATGTCCCTGCTCCAGCTCCTACACCTTGTGGCAGCCAGGGGGCCCCAGCCCGGAGCACCCCTCCTGCACCCCAAAGCCCTCATCCCTGGCCCCACCCCAGAGCCCTCACCCCCTCCCACACACCAACCCCCTGCCCCAGCCCAGTGAAAATGAGCAAGTAAGTGAGGGTGGGGAGAGTGAGCAACGGAGGGAGGGGTGATGGAGTGGGGGTGGGGCCTCAGAAAAGGGGCGGGGCAGGAGCGGGGCTTTGGAGGAGGAGTGGGGCAGGCCAGGGGGCAAGGCAAGGGTGTTCAGTTTTGTGTGAGTAGAAAGTTGGCAACCCTAACCTGCTTTCTAATTACATCATCTAATTAACTGAGAGCAACAGTTGTAGAGTATTATCTAGCAGCATCCAAAGACCCCAGTTGGGATCAGGGGCCCTGAATGCTACAGGATGAGGACAGCAGCACTGCCAGGTGTTATTACAATACTGGCACAAAGCTTCCAAATTGCACTGTTGTATTTTAAAAAGCCAGTTCTTGAAATCTTACATTGCACTTTGAAAGGCTTCCTGCACCAATGCAATACTAACCATCCAAAAGTCTCAAAGTAGCATTACTCATGTTGCTATACAGCCACAGCTGTCAATTAATCTGATGACCTCATCAAAAGATTTCCAAGGTGTACCTCTGTGCAGAGACAGTTCACAATGTTATATACTAATACTGATACTGCCTGCAAAATTAAACACAGCTTGTAAGTCCCTTATTTAAACTTTTAAATAATCTTCAGCAGTGAATGTCTGGAAGGAAGCAGGGTGAATATCAAATGAGCTTAATGATAATTTCCTATCTCAAAGCGGTCTTGCAAGGCTTAATTCATTAATGTTTGTAAGGCACTTTAAGATCCTGGGGTGGAAGACACTATACAAGAGCAAAATATTATAATATTTTTCTGCTGGTGTCAGCAGTATTCTCATTTTGTGCCATTACTACACTTAACAGTGTTTATTTCTTTACTTGAAAAAAATAAATAAAAAACAGTCATTTTTCTCCATGCAAAAGAAAATGTTAAGAGTCTAGCATTCATCACTGAGATACACAGGAGAATATATACAAAAATCATATTTTAAAAAGGCCTGATTCCCAAACATGTTGGGTCAAATTCAGGTCCAGCACCAATTTCCCTAAAAATGCAAAAGCAATGGTGCAAAAACAGGGCTAAGAGCAACCCTGCATTGTCAATGTCCAAGGATACAGTCATGGAGAACCCTGAGAACTGTAGACCATGGTCTGGTTCTCTGCTGCCTTGCACCTTGTAGTCATTTATATCTGCACAAAGTGTGTGTAAAATAAGCAACCATTCTGCTATGATAGAGGTTTAAACCCACTCCAGACAGGTGTGACTACACAGGATGGAGAAGAAGGAAAAACAGGGCTCAGGAACAAGAATTCACACGCTGCATTTACCTCTTGTCCTGCTCATTCACAAACAGGGCCTTACCAAATTCACAATCCATTTTGGTCAATTTCATGGTCATAGGAGTTTTAAAATAGTAAATTTCATTATTTCAGCTATTTAAACCTGAAATTTCACAGTGTTGTAATTGTAGGGGTCCTGACCCAAAGAGGAGTTGGGGGGGGGACAAGGTTATTGTGGAAGGGCTTGTGGTACTGCTACCCTTACTTCTGCGCTGCTGGTGGTGGCGCTGCCTTCAGAGCTGGGCAGCTGGAGAGTGGCGGCTGCTGGCCAGGAGACTAGCTCTGAAGGCAGAGCCACCACCAGCAGCAACGCAGAATTAAGGATGGCAAGTATGGTATTGTCACCCTTATTTCTGTGCTGCTGCCTGCAGAGCTGGGCCGTCAGTCAGCAGCCACCATTCTCTGGCCACCCAGCTCTGAAGGCAGCAGTGTTGAAGTAATGGCGACATGGTATGGTATTGCCACCCTTACTTCTGCGCTTCTGCTGGTGGGGCATTGCCTTTAGAGCTGGGCACCTGGCCAACAGCTGCTGCTCTCCAGCCACCCAGCTCTAAAGGCAGTGTAGAAGTAAGGGTGGCAATATCCCGATCCCCCTAAAATAACCTTGCAACCCTCCTGCAACTCCCTTTGGGTCAGGACTCCCAATTTGAGAAACCCTGGGCTCCCCCATGAAATCTGTGTAGTGCAGGGTAAAAGCACATAAAAGACCAGATTTCATAGGGGAGACCAGATTTTATGGTCCATGATGCGTTTTTCATTGCTATGAATTTGGTAGGGTCCTATTCATAAATTGAAGACGTCATCCTGAATTTGGCATAACACAGCATTTCCCAAACTTTTGAAAGCTGAACTCCCTCTCAGGAAAGTTCAATTAATCAGGTCCCCTTTCAATCATACCACATCAGCAGGACAGTTGAGAGTGGGAGTCAGGGACTGCATTGGCACTGAGATATAGGAACCTCTAACCTATAAGTAATTGACTTGAGTCCCATCCAAGTTGGTAAAGAAAAGAGGAAAAAAACCCTAACACTTCAGTCTCAATAGACAAGTAAAAAGCTAAAAGAGCAAAGAACCATCTTCTCAACACAAAGTGGACCATCCTGGTGAGGGTTGAGGCACACTGGCAGGTCAGCGTGTGTAGCTTTCATCTGCCCAGAGAGAACTTGAGTTTCCAGAGCTGACCATCTTCAACCTTTCATAAAAACACTAAACTTCAAGCTCAGTGAACATAACTAAAGTCACAGTTATTTGTTTCACTGTAGTGCCTGAAACAAAGGGGACTATTTCACTGTTTAACATTGTAACTGCTACTACTAATTTGCTCCTGGGTTCAGAATTTATATACTTAATTTCATTCCACAGTGAATTCAAATCACTATTATTCTACAAACTCTCAGAAGGGGGGGGTCATATTGGAAAAAGCAACTGGGGCTCTATGTAATTCTACAAAGAAATCTATCTTTTCACGGTATAGCTTTAATCTCTTCCAAAAAAAAAAAAAAAGGAAATCCAACTGCAGGATCTAATTAAGCAATGCATTTCAGGAATGTTTTAACAGAAAGTCATTCATTTCCTAAAGTAAGTAAAAGTTAATAGTAAAAGAATACTTAAAATAAAAAATATATATACCAAATTCCTAAGCAACTTTAAATATTTAGTACAATATTTCTGTATTTAGAGTTCCAAACCAGTTTAAAGAAAAAATGTAGACGTTTAGAGCTTTCTGGAACAAGTACAGTACCTGTGCCCTTGCATGAACTTCCCCAAGGATTCCTGAGTACTGCTGCTCCAACTCCTTTTTCTGTTTCTGCCAACAGCTTTCCTGTGCTTTCATCTGCTCAGCCACTTTGTTAAAAGTGTCTTCCTGGGTCTGTTGAAGTTCCCTCATGGTATCAGACTTGTTCTTGCAAATATATTCTAGATGAGATATCTGCATCATAGGAATTTTAAAAAAGATTTATTAAACAAAAATGCCCCTTTGTGTTTGATTTAAATCCTACTTTAATGAAAGATTCTTTTGGCAGAAGACCTTGATTGCATTTTCTTCAGACAGCACAGAAGTAAAAAGCTAAGCATGTCATAGATCTCCTGCTTCATATCTGTCTTTAAAACCCACTTCTTCCAAAAAAATCCAACCTACGGTGATCTCATCAACGTTGTCATCTCTATACACTCCTGTAGCTGAACAGATGCCCAGGTTTCATTTGGGTCTGTGTCAGAATTCTTCTGGACAGGAACCTTATCTTATTTGTTTTGAAATGTGCAGAGAACATTTACGGTGCTATATAATTAATAATCTTAGCACAATAATCATACAGCAAGTTAAGTGATAATGAAAAATCAGAGGTTGCATTTTTATGTAATGTTTTATTTGAAAACCAAAGCATTACTTGTATTTTCTGAGTATTAAAACAATGTAAGAGAGCTTTACTGTACACATGATGCCTCTTTTCACAGGCAAGCTTGTTAATTTTATGATGCATTTCCATGAGCAGATTATGGGGTATAACTTAGCGATCGATGCTTTAGCTGTGCAACTTCTATTAAAGCTAAATGGAACTGTGTTTTCATTCAAGAATGTATCTCAAATAGGCATGCCTGCATTTTTCAATACTGAATCTAAACGTATGGTCAATATTCTTTTCTATACATTGTACAGAATTGCAGGTGAAAAATCTCTGCTAAGAGATGCAGCAGACAACACTGCCTGTTAAATTCTAAGAAGCTGATGTGCCTGAAATATCACTGAAAACACTTGCTGGCCCATCTCAGCTACTGTACAGACACTCCCCGATTTATGCAAGCATTCCGTTGTGGAACGCCTTGCGTAACTTGAATTTTGCGTAAGTCAGAAACGTATACCTAAGAATTATGCAAACAAATAAAAAACCCTCCTATTTCTAGCTTATGAAACTTTTTCCATAAGTGCGGATTTGCGTAAGACGGGTTTGCGTAACCCGGGGGGCATCTGTACTTAAAAACTACCAGTAATTTTGTTGTTGTTCTGTTTTCTCTAAAAGGACAAAGGAGGTGTTTCCTCCACATCTAATCTGCATGATCCACATCTTTGTCTAACCAAACCCTGTTTATGTTTTCCATTGACTGCTGGGATATTTACTAATAGTGGTGGAGTCAAAATGATTAACTGTAAGCAACCCTGTTCTTGAACTTGAGCCAAGAGAGAGTGTTCATAAGTCCAACAGATGAAAAACTCATGAAAGTTTTTCCCTCCTTGTCCCTCAAGAGCAAATGTCAGCATAGCCAAGATCTGGAATCTTTCTTCTAGACCACAGAAACATAGTGCTGACCCGATTAATGGAGCCAGAACATGAATGGAAATCCTTAGGAGCAGCATATGTTAGTCTGCTGAGCCAGTTTAATTTATTGTAACAAAACAGATTTCTGAAAAATATGTTTCTTTTGAACAGACAGCCTTATGAAATATGAAATCACCCATAAAAGTATTGTGTCCCCCCCAAAACAATTTTTTATAGTTTTTAAATTCATAATGCTGGTTCTAAATGGATTATATTTCAGACTATAAATGCCATAACCAAATAATTATATTTTTTAAAAACAGGATTTTGATTCAGAAGCAAATGGTTTTAAGATGCTCCTGTATTTTGTTTCTCTTTTATGCTAAGATAAAGAGTTGGTTTATTAGTATAAATGACTAAGTTCTTTGAATTGCTTCATCAGTAAGATTAATTTATTTTCTTTTAATTAGGTCCCTGTGGCTAATACTGGCTAGTAGTATTAGCATGTCCTGCACAGAAAGTGGAGCTTAGAGACTTCATACAGACTTCAGTCACATTTACATGCCCACAGCAATGGCATCAAACTGAGTTGTAGACAAGCCATAATTACTGGTATTGAATTATTAACATCCAAATTCTTTTTGAAATAAGATGAATGTCAGTCCCTTTTAATGATACTGTGATATGGACAAATGTCACTGAATTTAATAGAGGTATCTGGCGCCTGAGGACAGTTACCTTCTCATTAGCCCTGCTGAGGTCTAAGATCAGGGCATCAACATTCTCCTGCAAGATTGCACAAAGCTCAGGCCAGGAGAATTTATCCAGGATGCCTTCTGGTTGTTTTATAAGCACACAGCCTGCTACCAAATGCTGATATAAAGTATGGAGGAAAGTTAGCTTCTCCTGTGAGACACAAAAAGAAAAAATAACTGTTGTATATAAATATTAGACTAGCTTTTGACTCTAATATTAGACTCTACAGAGATACACCATGCACACAAGTCTTGTGTGTTCTGTACACATCTGAAAAGACAGAATTACTCATATTCTGAAATTCTATTTCAATTTCAAGAGAACCATTCTTAATGTGTGTCCAAATTCATTAACAAAAACAGAAGAGAAAAAGATTTTGTAAACTGAGTTTAAATAGATATAATGTATAAATACGTATTTCCCTACAATCCTCATGATATTAAATACCATGCCTGTAATAAATATTTACAGAATTGATTCCTTCATTTCTTTAACTAAGTATATGAAATTATTGTGTCATTTTAGAGGTAACTAATGTTTAAAATCTCTCCCCACCACCACACACACTTATTCCACTGGACTGAAGTTCTATACAAATTATACCTGCTTCCAGTATATAGCATAACATAACATGTACAGTATATATTAACAAAAAAAGTTAATTAGCATGGCAGCACAAAATTTGACTATACAAACACCAAATTAGATTATTTTTAAAACAGAAGCACATTTTTTAAATAATTTGATTTGATGTTTGTTCTTTTCATGGATTATATGTGAACACCTAACTGTACAAAACAGGTTTTTATGAGCATCAGTTAAACTCTACAAGCCTGATCCTGATCTCATTTACATTGGATTTTACACTACAGCATACTGAATGGACTTCAGTAGTGTTAGTACTTATTCACTCCAGAGTGAGATCAGAATCTGTTTATGCATCTATTTAGTCCATCTGTGAAGTCTAGCAACTTAAAATTAAGACAAATCAAAGATGATTCCAACACCACAACTAGGGCTCTGATCCAAAGCCCATTTAATCAATGGAACAATGCCCACTGAAAGCAATGGGTATTGGATCAGGTACTAAGTCAAGAAATCATGAGACTTCATGAAGGTATTAAAGACTCTCCCCATATCCCCCCAACCCCACTTCCAGTGCAACTGCAATTAATACTGTGTCTTCTCCAACTACATTTGGGTACATTTTGTTGTTTCTAATTCATAATATTTTAAGCAATAAAACATTTTATAAACTGTTACAACCTAATCTTCTACTGCCCTGGGAACAGTTTAACCATGTCACCATTGTTTCCTTTTTGCTTCGGCTGTGATAAACCAAGCATGATAATCAGCCCTTTGGTGAGAAAAAGAAATCCCAAGTCCCAGAATCAACTCACACATGTTGATCTCAACCACAAGTAGACATGCTGACTTTACAATACAGTCAGGCTTCTAGTTTCCTTTCCTTTAATCACTATCTGATGTGTAGAACAATTCCAACTGCTTCATGTGGACACAATTTAAATCCCAGACTGTAAGAAGAGTGGAAAGAATGTTTCCTTTTTACTCAGTTTGGCATTTGTGACCATAGTTGCTGGAGTAATGAGCTCAATATGTAGAACAATTGAGATAAAGAATATGATTGATATAGCTAATGCAGAACTATTTTATGTGGAGGAAATTAAAAGGAAGCAATTATTAAGATCAGTAAACCACCAAAAGAGGAAATCTAGTTTTGAAGTAAAGCTTCATGAAGCAATTACCACATATAGCATACCACAATCAGCTAATACACAAGGTACTAACCTGTTCTGTAACTGTTGTTCTTTGAGATACGTTGCACATGTCCATTCTACTTCAGATGCTTGCGTGCCCAGTGAACCAGAATCAGAGATTTTCCCCTTAGTGATACCTATTGGGGCAGCACATGAGCCCTTAGGGCTTTCACGCTGCTGCATGATGGTAAAAAAGGGACAAGGCCACCCCCAACCCTCCTTAATTCCATCTGCCCACATAGAAACTCCAATATAGAGGGAAAGGAGGGTGAGTCGCAGAATGGATGCGTGCAACACATCTCAAAGAACAACCGTTACAGGAGAGATTAATAACTCTTTTTCTTCAACTGATTGCACACAGGGTCGGCTCCAGGCACCAGCCCAGCAAGCAGGTGCTTAGGGCGGCCAAGGGGAAGGGGCGGCACATCGGACTCTTCGGCGGCAGGTCCCTCAGTCCCTCTCAGAGGGAAGGACCTGCCGCCGAATTGCCCCTGAAGAAGAAAGCGGCGCGGTGGAGCTGCTGCCAATTCCCCAGCAAAAACCCTGGAGCCGGCCCTGATTGCACGTGGCCATTCCATGCCATGTGACTCACAAGCAGTTCAAACTGGAGGTGAGTTTCAGAACAAGGACTGAAGAACTACTAGTTCAGTGTGACAGGATGCTGGGCAAAGGCTTGCTGATTCAGCCCCGTCACCCAGCTCCAATTTAGGGCAATAAATTAGAGCTGGCTAGATGTAACCTGGCCCTAATTGGGAAGCAGAAACAGCTGCCGCCTAATTAGCCTGAGGCTGTATAAAAGCCTCAGAGAAAGGAAACCAGGAGAGTGGAGAGTAGAAAGAAAGTGAAAAGGCAGGGAGTGGAAGCAGGGAGGTAGCTCTTCCCTCCCTCTCTCCCTGCTGCCTGCAGACAGTGAAGGGACAATTGTACATGGTGAAACAGTGGTGGGAACAAGTCTGTGAATAACCTGCACCAGTTGTTGCTAACCCCAAGGTCTCAGAGTGACTTTGTGGCAGTAGGGACTTGCCACACTCTGCTACATGTGGGGGCTTGTCCGGGATCCTGTGCCAGAGCAAGTGTTTGGCAGCCTGGAGACGGAGGAGACCCTGCAATGGCTGGTCAAGCAGCAGGAGGAGGTGCAGAAGGCAATGCAGAGTTTTCAGCAAGCCCACCAGCTGGAGAGAGAGGCCTCGCTCACCTGGCAGGCAAAACAGCAGAAGAGCCTGCAAGACTTCATTCGGGAGCAGGACGGCACCCAACAACAGCTCTTGCAGAAAATGGTGAGTGCCGCGGGAGGGGATGGCGTTTGGGCGCCGGGCTTAGGACTGTGTAAAATGGGCCCGACAGATGACCCCGACGCCTTCCTAAGCACATTTGAGAGGGTAGCCTCTGGGGCTGGATGGGACAAGGTAACCTTGGCTCTGCGACTAGCTCCCTACCTAGCCAGCAAAGCCTAGGCAGCCTACATGGCCCTAAGTTAAAAGCAAGCCAGGAGTTATAAGGCAGTAAAGGCAGCTGTCCTGTATTGGGTGGGGCCGTCTGCAGAGAAGTACCACCAAAAGTTCCAGTCAGTGAGGTGGATGGGGAGGTGGGGGAGGAGTTGCGGCTTCAGGCATTTGCCCAAAAGTTAATGGACTGGGCCACCCACTGGCTGAGGCCGGATGCCCAGACAGCGGGGGAGATTATGGACATGCTTGTCCTAAAGCAGTTTTAACAGTCTCCCTGAGAACATAAAGGTGTGGGTGAGGAGGCACCAAGAGATTACGGTCGAGTCAGCTATAAAGCTTACGGGTACACAGAGGCGGACTTCCCCAGGAAGCAGGAATGGCTGAGCAGGGACATGGAGAAGGCCCAGGGAAGGGCCAGGAGAACAAACGGGAGGACACCCAAGGGGCTCCCACAGGGTCCAGACCAGTTATCTGCTGGCGGTGTGGATGACAGGGACACAAGAAGGGGGACTGCCCACACATGGATTGTGGGGTGGAATAGAAGGGTAGGCACATACAGCAGTTTATCAATCAGAGAGCCCTGCCCGTGACCTGCCCTTGAACAAAAAGAATTAGCACTTTCTGTTGAGACAAGCAGCAAACAGGTCTCTGTGAGGGACCCCTCCACACGCATTTGAAAAACGAATCTGACAATATCCAACCTGAGAGATAACTTGTGATCTCTGATGAATGAACTGCTCAGGTGATCTGCCAGACTGTTCTGAACACCAGGAAGATGGGAAGCATAGAGATGTATTGCACTGGTGCCACAAACTCCCCCAGATACATCACCTCTTGACAGAGACGGTCTGATCTGGCCCCTCCCTGTTGCACAGTACATCGCCAATATTGTCCAGGAGGTCTTGGGTCTCTCCCTTGACATTAGGGAGGAAAAGCTCAACAGACCAGATGAATAGCCCACAATTCCCACATGTTTATGTGGTCAGCCAAATCTTGATGAGACCACAGACGTTGAGTTTGTAAGTTTCCTAAGTGAGCTCCCCAGCTTACAGAAGAAGCATCTGTAACCAAAGTCAATGTGGGTAAGGGAGGGGCCTATCTACCAGACCAATGAGGCTTGTACTCCTGCAGGTACTCAAATCAGCATGTCCAACAGGTGACGAGCCAGAGAGTACACTGACTTTAATCAGTTCTGCATCTTTCTGAGATAATGTCTGGCATGCTGAAACACATACATGCAGGTGGCCATGTGTCCCAGTAGTCTGAGGCAGTTTCTTACTGTTGTGACTGTATGGACTTTGAGATCTGAGGAAAAGTTTAATATTGTGTGGAAATGTCTTGAGGTAGGAACATCCAGGCTACTGTAGAATCCAGGATTGCTCTGAACTGGGAAGTAGACGGACTTGTCCTCATTGATCAACAGACTCAGAATACTGAAACGGGATTGGATCCTGTATAGACTGGAGCTTGGCTCAACCTCTTGCCAGCAAGTTGTCCAAGTAAGGAAATATTTGCATCCCTGCTTTCCTTAAGAATGAAGCCACCACTACCATGCATTTTGTAAATACTCGTGAGGCAGCAGCCAGGCCAAAGGGCAGGACCATAAACTGGTAATGGGTGTTGTTGATCAGAAGTCTTAGGAGTCTCCTGTGGCTTTAATGGATAGCCACATGGAAATGCATCCTTCAAACTGAGAGCAGTGTACCAGTTGTCAGGATCCAGGGTGGATGGAGGTTAGGTTAGGTTGACCATGTAAAAATTATTTTCTGTATATATTTGTTTAAAATTTGCAAGTCTAGGATAGTTCTGAGACCTCCTAGTGAACAGAAACCTTTCCCTCCATGGAAAGGGGGAATCTTTTCCATAGACTATAGAATTTGCTTTCTTTTAAGGAAAGGAATGTAAATTCCCAATGATTTCAGCATGGCCCTCAAATCCTAGAGACTGTGGGGCTTATCATCTGTCTTCTATGAGAACAGGGTAGGACCTTCAAAAGGGAGATGCTGGATAGTCTGCTGGACCTCCTGCGGGAGCACAGACAATTGAAACATTTGTACATGGTTACTATAGATGCCATGCTCTGGCTGCTGAATCTGCCCCCATCAAAGGCAGCTTGCAGGGAGGTCCTAGCCACCAGTTTGCCCTCTTCTAAAATAACCTAGAATTCCTGCCTGACATAATCTGGCAATTTGTCTCAGAACTTCATTACATTGTCTCAGAAGGAGAAGTTGTATCTGGCCAGTAAGGCTTGCTAGTTAGCATTAAAAAACTGTAGGCCAGCTGTGGAATAAATCTTTCTACTGAAAAGGTCTAGTCTCTTTGCAACTTTGTCCTTTGGGATAGAAGGTCATTACTGACACACACTTTCATTCACTGCCAAGACAACTAAGGAGCCTGGAGAAGGTTGGGTGTAAAAATGTTCATAGCCTGAGAAGGGATATAGTACTTTCTCTCTGTCCTCTTAGCTGTCTGAGGAAGAAAGGATTGCATTTGCTACAAATATTTTGTAGCTTCTAGAATGGCTCTGTTTATAGGTAGAGCCAACCCTGTATGTCCACCAGCCTATGGGAACTTTCCTGAGTATCGAAGCTGCTACTCTCGTTAGTAACCCCTGGTAGTGATCCTGAACAGGTGAAGAAACCTCAGACACTTCTAGAGAATCCAGCATCAAGAGGAAGAACAGGTCCCATGGTGCTATATATAATTCCAGTGCCTTCCATATCAAGATATTTCCATGATGCTGCTGTTATTGCATCAAAGGGGTCAGAACTGCAGTGGGGGTTGACAATCCTCAATGAGCTGGAGTTGACAATTCTTGATGAGAAGAAATCAATATCAGGGAGTACCTCTTTCCAGATAATACTCTATCTCCCAGTGGCTTATTAGTGGACAGTACAGGGAACCTCAAACTTCTAGAGGAACTTGGTTTCTTTGGGGAATGCTATTCTGATGTTCTGTGCGTCTTCTTCTGGACCAGAGAAAGGGAATGGTGCCTACTATAAGATGCAATGTCCAGAGGAACACTCCTAACTGAGGTAGAAATACTCAGGGCCTGCCCCAAGAGGGAAGGTTCAGCAGGTGGATGCAGGTGGCCTCCATAAGGAGGTAATGCAGTCTCATCTCTGTCCTTTTTTGTCTGGGATCTGAAGTCCCTGCAGATCTTGCAATGATCTCAAATGTGACCGTCTCTGAGGCACCTTAGGTACCTGGAATGAGAGTCACTCACCAGCACAGATTTTTTGAAGCTGCACAAGACTTATAGCCCAGAGACCAAAAAATATCCCGGTACCAATTCCCTTTGTATACTAGGAATCAGATGCTCAAAGCTGTAACAGAAAATAAAGAAAACGTACACTAACAAGTACTACTATTTGCAGGAGGAAGATAAAAATCCATGAAGTAGGAGAAACCTCGGACTGCAACCTGACACACTCCAACTACAGATCATGGGTGATAAGAAGGAATTAAGGGAGGGACTAAGCAGCTTCCCTTTATACCCTTGTGCAGTGGTGCAAGAGTGCTAAGGATGTATGTGCCTCCCTAATGGGTACTGCTAAGAGAGAGTCTCCAGCCCTGCTGCACTGGGCACACACATACCTGAAATGGAATGGACAGATGCAATCACTCCAAAGAAGCACAGGAAACACTAGTTCGGTAGTGGGTGAGCAAAATGACATCAATTCCATGTTTGCTATTTTTGGAGGGGGGAGGAGTTGCTATTTGAATCAGTAATTAACACCAAGAGATTCTAAATACAAAATGTACATATTTACTTTCAACTAAGTAACAAAAAAAACCCAACCAAACAAAAAAAAAACCCAGTACTCCAGGCATAATTCTTTAAATAAATGCATTTGCCCTAAACAATACTTGCTAAGAGACAGATATTTTAAAATGGAAATGCCCAGAAAGGTTAAACTGCTAACTCATTTTATAAAATGGAATGAAAGAGAATTAAGACACTTGAAAATTTTGTAGATACTAAATACACATTTCAAAATACGTATCTTAAAATCATATTTTGCAGATAAATCTGTTAAAACATAAAGCAACCATCTGATGTATGTAAATGTACAAAGCTAAGATTAAATAAAGGCTCTTTTTGACAGTCATCTGGTCTCTGGTAATACCTCAGTATCCTTCTGGTAAGCCCTGGTAAGCTTCTGGATTTCATTTTCTGATTCTGTGGCACGGACTTTCTCTTTCTCCCAGCAGTGAAGTACATTCTGCAGTTCCATTTTTAAAGTGCCTATTAAAGCCTCTCTGTCTGCACACTTAGTGCGTAGATGATTTAACTCTTCATTGGCATCAGCCAGGTTATCCTGAGCTTCCTACAGAACAGACACACAAACTGAAAGGTTAGCAATAGTTTTACACCATACAGCATTACCTCAGCCAATGTTCGGTATCCTTGGAAGCAAAGAGCTATATAGAGAGATATTTTCAAAACAACCTAAAAGAATCTATCTGCTTACTTCTAATGATAGACTGAAATTAAAACTTGACACTGTTTTCCTCTGTTTTCTCCCTTTTTAATCCATCTCCAAGGTCAAAGTCTCCATAATACAACTGCCTTCCTTTTAGGGCTGGGTTTGTCTCCTTACAGAGAGAGTATACAGTGTTACTTCAGTTGAAAAATCTGACAATATAAAGATACAGCCTCCTATAGATATAAGGAACTGGGTGGCTCTGGTAAAAGGATACAGTACTTTTCTTCTGTAGATCACTGGTTCCAATGCAGCCTTGACTGGTAGCAACCAAAGACTGTTATCATCTTGTTTCATATTTAGTGGTCAACGTGAAATCAGAAATGGTACAAATGGTACAAATGTACCAACCAGCACTAAAACTCAGAAGACTTTTACAGCAAGAGGTTGCCTGCTAGGCAAGAAAAGACACATATGCTCTACCTCTTCTGCGAGCAGAGAACTTCTACTTCCAGGGCTGGTAATCTGACACCTTTCATGACCACCAAGTTCATACGCCCAAATCAACTTAATACTGAATATTGAAAGCATTTAGTTGAAATGTTTGCCTATAGATTTTTAGATCATAAAATCACGTTTGTCTAATTGTGAAGTGTAGTATCAGTTGTTTACTAAAGGTACTCATCACAATTGTATTTTCATATAATTTCTTAATAAAAATATTCAAATCCAAGATTAGGGCAACTTTCTTTAAGCAAGCTCTACCATGAAGAAATACTGGGCCAGGTTCTGTGCTGAGTTACACATTAAATTGAGTTTCTACAGATTTACACCAGTGTAACTCTGATCAGAAACTGGTTCACTATCTCAAAAGAGTGCCTATTTAAATATATATATATATATATATATAGTTGGTAGAATAGGTCTCATATAGAGTAGACATTTGCATTATAAAAAAAACTGCAAAATCCTTTAGGATGCTTTAAAAAAAAAAAGCATTGGGGCTGAAGCAAGAGTCTAGGAGGCAGAAATCAGGGCTCTATTGTCAGGTCTGCCACCAATTTCCTGTATATTCCAGGGCAAGTCATTTGGGCCCTAATCCTCTAGGGTACTGAGCAGTCTCAACTTCTAATGACTTCAAGGGGAGAAGTTGGTACTCAACACCTCACAGAATCTTATTGTTCATTAGTATCCTCCTCTACTCAAATCAGGAAAGTAGTACTTTACTTCACAGGGATGTTCTGAATCAAAATTAATTAACGTTAGACAAGTTCAGTGGAAGGCCACTGTGTTAGTACCAATGAATGCTAACAGTCTCTCAATAATAAATTGAAACAATGAAACACAGTGTATCTCCAGTAAAAGAATTTGAGAAACCTTGGGAGTGGCCACACTCAAATTTGTCAGTAATACAAAATGCTGCCAGTTGGAAGACAGAGTTTAACAGTGACCTTGGGACTTCTCTCGGTCCCTGATGTACCCAGACATGACACATTACAAAAGAGAGACAAAAACAAACTCTAATTTGAAAAATGCTATAAAATCAGAACTCCAGCTATCCATGAGAAGTGCTTGGCTTAGAGATCAGCAATTTCTTACTAGCAGTAATTTAGGCCTATAGATTTCTCCAAATGTCAGGACTACCTAATATTTGGCAGGATTATACACAAAATTTGGCCATAATATCCATAATAATTTCACTGATATCTGTCTTTACTGTAAGTTTTGCACATTTCATACCATGACTTTAAACTTTACAGTTCTGTAACTGAAACCTTCCAAATGCTTTCAGATGAGATCCATATACATAATCTAAATGTATGTGATCAAATTTCCCACAGATGCAGCCACTGAGATGAACAGAGGTCCAGCCTCAGCTTTCTATTGATCTGTTTATATCCCCCTCAGTAAGGTTGTGGAATTAATATATTCTCATTCCTGTTTGTCTGTTAAAAAACGAACATGTGGCTGAAACACTGTATTTTCCCTAGTAATACTAGAAAACTTTATTCTGAAACAAATCTGACCATTACAAGAAAAAGAAAAGTGAATATTTTAAAACAGAATTGTATTTTCATAAATAAGTGAATGAGTAATTAAGTGACAAATGTGAAAAATTGACAGTTGAACCAAAAAATATTTGAGGATAAATTTCATATGCACATTTTATGCATATAGAACAAAATATGAAAAACTAAAAGCTAGCAGAAAAAAATGTTGAGGATGACTTCAACACAGAAGAGCTACCCTTGCCAAACAAGCAAGCACGAAATGATGAAGTAAGAGGACTACTCAAGGATCAGATCATCTGTTTAAACAGATATTACTTCACTAATGCAACCTTTGAAATGTTCACATAGGTAGGCTTATAACATCTGTAGGCTACAACCACTATAAGGAAATATGACCTTGCACAAACTTGAGGTTTGACATTCTACTCAGTAAAGAGAAGTGATACAAACACTTATTTTGAGATAACATATTATCATGCAGATACAATCTAAGTGAGACATACCAGAAATATATGTAGTATGTTAAGAAGTTACAGTTCATAAAAATATACCTTAAGGTCTTGACTTTGAGACCATATTTTTTGTTTGGATGAATCAACCTCTTTTGTCATCTTCTCACGTGAAGCTTTCATTTTCTTTAGCTGAGAAAAAAGAAAAAAGAAAAACAGTTGGGAGTTGCAGAGGCTATGTAGGTACTTAAACATAAAATAATATTGCCTATACAAATGTAAAACCAGAATGTATTAGAAAACTCCTCAGACATCAATTGTAAACAATGTAACAGATTACCACTAAACAAGTTTGATATATTAAATATTAATAATGATATTACAAATAAATAATAGAAGCAATAACGCCAAACCAAATTCACTATTGCTTTTGTCCATGAACTCGCAAATATCTGGGGGGGGGGGGGGGGAAGTCTTTGAAGTGTGCCAGAAAATTTAAGAAATCCAGCTCCTAATGACTTTCAGGAAGCAAGTTTCGAAGTCAATGGCCCCTCCCAGAAAATGCCCTAAATGCAGCATCCTCCCTCTTAAACTGAGGGGACTCCAGCTCATGAATTTTTGCTGATTGCAACAACAGGAGCATAACTCAAGGAGAGGCATAGTCTCTCAAGTCACCTAATCCCAAACTATTCAGGGTATTACAAGCAACTACAGATGATCTTGGAGCACTGGAGTTATGTGCCCTCTTCCAGATGCACTTTTCTGATAAACTGGTGGCCACAATATGCGCTAGCTTCATTTTCCAGTGTCACTGTAGAGACCAACATAGCAGTTTAACGGTAATCTAATCCTGAGTGTCAAAAGGCACAAATAGTAGTAGCCACGTTTGTATGCGAAAGATACAAAGAGATAGGCAGAAAACAACAATCTTGGTCATTGCTGCTACCTAACCAGCCAGGAGTTGCTCAGAACTCTATAGTACATCTAAATTGTAAACACTTCACAAAAGGCCACTGCATGTCTCCCTCAATCAGGGGTGCTAATATAATCCTTGCCTACTCTATTAGTTGCTTTCCCCAATTTATCAGAATTATTTCTATCTTTTCCATATTGTGTTTCAGCCAGCCAGACCTCATCTACTCATCCCCCGAACTCATATAGACACGTGAAAGTGAATGCTCTAATTTTAATATTTACTAGCTCTACAGAAATTGAGTTATTAGCTCTTATGTTTATTTAGTAAATTAGAGCTAATATAATGTCACAAGTTCAAACAGGTCCAGACATATATGTAAAGCCAAATAATTAGTTACATCCATCTGTGTGTGGGGTCCTGTCATAAGTCTATATCCTACAAAACTTAACAGAATTAAACAAGCCTAAAACCATAGCGCTGCATACAAGAACAAGTTATTTTTATTGGATGGTGTTCTTGATAATCCCTGAGAGTTTTATTCTAATATTAAAAGAGTTTTATTACAAAACACGTCTAAGGACAAAATGCACAAAAAGCCAGAAGCAGCGGCATCTATGGGGAAAATCAAGAAGGAGAGAACACTGCCCTTTCTGTGTACCACGAGGGCATTCCGTGGTCTCTGGCTCCGCATGACAACTTCAGGGTCTGTCACATGCAGTCCTACTGGGAAGTCTTGTGGCAGGTCATCAGCTTGCGATTTATTTTCCTTGACAGTTCATTCTTCTTTCTGTCAGAGTACTCTCTTTGCTTTCTTAGCAGCCACCCCGTTGGCCTCCCCACTGCTGTCTCTGGCACTGTTTCACAACAAAGCACATTACTAAGCCAAAGCCTGCTGAGTAGACTTTTCAACTGTGCTGAGAATCATGTGACATTCATCCTCCCAAGTAACAATTCACTGCGGGTAATGTGCTCCTAGTTATTCTTCAGCTTCCAGACCTGGGCCTCATAAGAGATTCATAAACTACTAAACACACTGGTTATCTTATCTCACTGCAGAGACTTAACAGTGCTTGCTGTTTACAGAAGTATAATTGTTTCTGTGGTCACTTATTCTTGTGCCCCTTGAACAAATCTCAGAGGACTTGAAGGAGATTATTTTTCCCCATAAAAACAGTAGAGTGAATACGATTTATTTCAAATGTAATGAGTGACTGGATAAACAATATGTTTATCAAACAAAAGAAAGCTTAGGAATAGAAAAAAAAATAAAATACTGACACATTTCAGTGCTTTGCCAATTTTATGTACAATTAAAGGACTTTGAGAAGATCTAGTTAACTGCTCTCTTCTGGGTTTAAACCTACAAATTCATAAAACATTTTAAACCCAAGAGGATTAACCAAATCACATTAGCAATATAAATAAGAAAAACAAATACAAGACAGACTTTGCAACCAGTGGCTAAAAGCCTCTAGGACTGCATGAAAAATATATTTTTTTTAAAAATAGAAATATTTGTTACTGTTCTTTTTTACCTTCAGAAAAGTATAATGCAGATATCTCTTCCTCTGTATGACATTAAAAAAAACCCAAACCATGAAATTTAACAAATCTTCATCAATAACACAACTGATCTCTAAAAATAATGTCACTTTTCTTGTGGGGGTACTCACATTTACACAACTGATACCAATGCATGTTAAAATTCAAGTACTACATTGCATTTTTTAAATACTTACGTCATCTTTTACCTAAAGCCCTGGATGGAGGATGGAAAGTGTCATATTTCTGTGTAAGTTTACTGAAAACAGTTCAAAATAAATATAAAAAATAGTTTATATATTTTTAAGTGGAACATTACTGTAGGGCAAACTTAGGAAGAGTAGTGACAGAGATTATTTCTTTTTAGTATCCCTGTAGCTGTCAACTCAACATTCCCAATCTTTTGACCTTTGTAACAAGTGAGGAATACGTACTGTTGCAGGCCGAAGGCTATATTTATGGAGCCAAACAGTGCAAATGTTACCTCATTAGATGTATCTTCCAGCTTGTTCTGGTAATCTGTCAAGGTATTCCTCAAAGTCTCAAGGACAACAGAGAGGCTTGGAGGTTTAACTTTGTCCTTGTGACTGCCTGAAGAAAAATTACAGAATGAAAATAAAGCCCTTAAAGTCACAGAGAGACAGAGAACTGCTCAAACTGGAACAGAGATATTAAAATTAGTTAAGGCTGCTACAGTGACAATACAGAACACTGAACAGCAGCCTTGTTCTCCCTACGGCATACAGTTTCATGTCAAATATAGCTAAATAACTGCTTGTATGAGAGCTGTTGTACAACAAAGTTGCAATCTCCAGTTAATACTTGCAGTTATCATCCAACTAATGAACTCTATATCCAGTTTGAGGTATGTTGCTTAGCGATTATTAGGTCTATATGTCATTCAGTCAGATCACCAACCATTTACACTGCACAGGGACACACTTTGCAAAAACATCTTGTATTAAGTTAAGCAGATTGCACTTTTCCTGCATTATTTTGGTATCTTCTGACCAAGCGTGCATTTTGTAATGTAGTAATACATCACTTACTCAACAAACCTTTGCTGAGCCAAAGATCACATGACGTTGTTATGCTTGGAAAGGTCTTAAAACTCTTTAAATGTTCTTGAATTCCAGTCCAAAAGGAAACACAGATTTTTTATTATCTGTCTATGCATTCCTACATAATGTTTCAATTACAAATCTTAAAGCTGATATATCCATTATATGTACATCATATGTATTTATTAAACCCTTAAGCTACAACTTCTGCTCTAGTTGACTTAACTGGGGTCATATGCACAAGAGTAGATTACACTGTTGCCTTCAAAATGATTTCTGAAAACAAAGAACAATTTTATATTGATCACGTATTCATAAGTTGCCAACTGAATAACAGCAACAATAACAATAATTATATCATTTGCATATCACCTCTTTCCAGAGATCTAAACTCCCTTTATAAACATGAAAAAGCCCTCAATCCCTAGTATTGCCCTTATTTTACAGGAGACACTGAGAAACAAAGAGGTTAAAGAACATGATTTTCAGAGATGCTAAGCACCAACACCCACTGCAGTCAATAGAAGCTACAGTTGCTCAGCATGTCTGAAAAAAAATCAGACCCTGAGCAACTTTGCCAGCATAACACAGCAAGTCAGGACACAGACTGTATCTTGTATTCTAAAGCTATCCATCAGACCAGGCACAACTTTCTATAAAACTATAGTTGCAGGAGCACCCTATCTATCTTTTGACTATTTTAAAATCTTAGTTTATTTTTTTCTAATAAAAAATGGAAAGGTAAGTATCACCTAACCAACTGTGAAGCATTAAACAAAGCCTGGCTTTGGATACTCACATGGAGCACCAATTGCAGTCAATGGAAACATCACACATGCATGCAAAATCAGAATATTGCCGACAACCATTTTAAAATTGAAATTTGAAGAGTAATTTCCCTCTTTTAATCACTTCAGGAAGTACAGAATAGGGCTTAAGAGGTATTTCACTGTTGGACACACTAACTTTTCACTTTTATTTCTTAGTCCATCTTTATTACCATAGTCACACTTTGTGTTAAAACACATGCTGATTTGCGTTAGGGCTTAGAGTGCAAATTGCTTTATCCTCTGTTTCCGGAAGTTGGTGAGAATGCTATTCTAGGGCCAAATTCTGCACTATGATCAACACAAAATTTTCCAGTTAATTCAATGGGATGGGAACTGTTCATGCATATCCCAGGGCATAATTCTGTTCTAAGGTTATTGTTATCACAGTCTATTTTGGTCACTTTCAACATTAAGAAAAAAATACACTAAAAATAAATTATGGACTAGATATGCCATCCTTGCTCCATTATTTGTATTACTGTAACACCTAGAGGCCACCTCAACTTAAATAAGACCTAACTCTGATTCCCTGCTGTCTGGTTCCATGGAACAGTGCAGGGAGCACACAACATAAACCAATTATCACCCCTTTGTGGGGAAAGCTGCAGGCAGGTCCCAGTTGGGCCATGAGACAGAAAACAAAATCAGGTGCTTGACTGTAGCAATGTGCGGAATACTATGACATCTTAGAAAAATGCCAAATTCTACAGTGCTCTTATTGAGATGAATGGGTCAGTTCACACTGTGTAAAGCTATTGTTTCAGGCTCTCTGCTGACTCAGGTGGGCAATACTCCATGAGTTTACACTTGTTCATGCCAACCCTCAAAATGATAACTGGGAATTTTTAATCAATCAATATAATTAATACATAATCTATAGATCAGTCTACACAGGTTCATCTCTAAAACCTTATGGGCTAGAAATTATCTTTTAAATGAAAGCTAATATTCTGGAGTACAATTCTGTGACTGAAATCACAGACTATATCCCCTCCAAAGTATCCCACAGATGGTACAAGAACTATAACAAGATGAACTGATGAAAAATTATCAGCTAAATTTCATGGCTTTAAAAGTGACTGCGCGCGTATGTGTGTGAGACTGACTTTTTTTGCTTTATGAAAAATTGTTTACGTTTCCCTGCTTGTTTTTACTTTAGAAATATCAGGAGTGTCAAATCTTCTCTTGTTTTGCTAGAGAAGTCACATGAAGAACCCAAAGAGACTGGAAGATCTCTCCTCTCAGCCCTTAAGTGAAAGGACAGGACTGATGAACCTTTAACAAAACAGCATTTCTTTCAACTAGTTGACAGATGTTTGAATTAAACAGATGTTTAAAAGCAAAACAGAAAAGACATTTTAAAACAGTTTGTCATCACAGGAAAGTTATACTAGTATAAGGTAAGGTCTTAATTTAAATTGATATTATATTATTGTTATTATTAATAATATTACAGTTATGTTGCTTGGGAAGGGGGTTAAGTTAAACAAAAAAAAATTACTCTTATAGTGGAGTAAGTGTCCACCTGGGTGGTTATACTGGGATAACGATACCTGTATAACTGGTAAAACTTTGCCAGGTAGACAAAGCCTAAGGGTATGGCTACACTTACAAATCTGCAGCACTGGTAGTTGCAGCGCTGGTCGTCCAGCTGTGCAGGGCCAGCGCTGGTGTGTGGCCACACTCACAGCTACCAGCGCTGCAGTGTGGCCACATTTGCAGCATTTGCAGCGCTGTTTGGAGTGATGAATGCTGGGATAGCTGCCCATAATTCAAGTGGCAGCAACGTGCTTTTCAAAAGAGGGGGGTGTGGGGCAGTGTGACAGGGACCGGGGGGCGGGGGGAAAGAGAGAGTGGATTTTTGGAACTGACACTGTGCAAAATCAGAAAATTTTCCCACCCCCTTACTGTTAACTGCAAACAGCCTGCATCCAACATACTCTCTTTCCCCCCTCTGCACCCTCCCCCCCGTTTCTCTCAAGCAAAGCAAACACTCAACCCCTGTGAATGACTCCTTTTCTTGCTGCTGGTCAAGCAAAATGCAAACACTCAACCCCTGTGAATCACTCAGGGAGGAGGATCTCATTTGATTGTTCACAGATTGATCACAGCAAACAGGAGCTGATAAGCAGCTCCGGTAGAGCAGCTCCGGTAGCAACGGAGCTCCGGAGGTTCACAACAAAACAAAGAGAGGCTGCATAACAAAACAAAGGGAGTAATTTAGTTAAAAGCATTCTGGGATACACCCTTATACCCTGGAGGCCAATAACAGCGCTGGTGTGTGGCCACACTGGATGACCAGCGCTGCATCACCAGCGCTGCAATCCTTACACCCCAAGCAGACCCAGGTGTACGGCCAGCGCTGCAGCCAGGGAGTTGCAGCGCTGGATGTGCTCTGCAGGTGTGGCCACTTACTAATTGCAGCGCTGGAAAGCCTCCACCAGCGCTGCAACTCGCAAGTGTAGCCATACCCTTAGACTCTCTTCTCTTCTGTTCAGGTTTCAATATGTCAGAACCCCACTGCTTCTCAAGTTCTCCAACACAAAGAGAGAACTCAATGTTTGACACTTTTATATTGTTAAAAAGTGGTCTTTAAAATACCCTTTAGAAACCAAAATTCCTTGAGGCCTTTCTTTTTACATCATAAAGAAACAGAAACAACACATTCTTTTCCCCTTCACAGGTCATCTTTAAAAGAGCAAGCACCCATTCCAGCAACATTTTTCTCTCATGTTCTGACACAGAACAGTCATAGCTGGTGCAGAAATGTGATAAATCAGTCTCTCTCGGGTATGGTCCACGTGAGGAAGTTCTGATGCACCACTTCCAGGAGTCAACCATTGGGAGTTTATCATCAACTGAGTAGGTCTGCAGCTGATTCTCCTTCCCTGCTATGTAACTGGCCACTAGGAACATCTAGTAGGACTATGCCAACTCTCAATCCTTGAGCAGGGGTGCTGAAACAATTTTTACAGTGGGGATGCTGGGAGCCTTGAACCAAACTGTAAGCCCTGTATATAATGGGAACCACTTCAAGCAGGGGGTGTGATAGACCCCGAACACCCTTAGTTCCAGCACCTATGTCCCTGAGGACTTTGTTCTTCCATACTTGTTGATGTTATGCTGCAGTTCCCAAAATATGATCCATGGATCACTGGTGGCCCATGAAGCCCTTGCTGTTGATTTGTGCAGAGTAGTCAGATAACATCATGCTAGCTCTCCTAATTTCCAGTTGGTTTCTACGTTAGACCATAAGGAAGTATTAAAAGCTCCAACTTTTTATTTTTATTGGTCCTAGATTTTCTGCAAGTCCACTTCACAGAGCAATAGTCTCTCTTTGTGGGCATGAAAGAAATAATAGAAGCAGCAATATTAGACAAACATATACAAGAAGAAGCACATAAGAAGAAAACAAACCATCTTTGAAAATACTACAACACGATCAATTGAAAAGTGCAGCGAACCTGGAAGACAAACTGTAGAATTTTACTGTTTGTCTCCCCTCAAACTGGAGCAGCGCTTTTGAGGTTTCAGTGTTTGCTATGAGGACCCACTTGCAGCAGCAAATCAGACATTCTGCAGAGGAGCAACTCTCTACATCTGCTTTTGAAGCTTTAAATATTTTTATTTTTAGATGTCTTATTTTTAAAAGGTGGTAGTAAATAAAGTGCATTAAAAACATAAACTACTGAATTCCTACTAAGAGGGAAACATGGGATCAGATCACTCCTTGTGATACTTACCATCAAGGGGATGAGAAGAATGGAAAACCTGTTCAAAGTACTATAAATTACTTAGGAATTGCCCCTTAGTAGCAGCAGCAGACCGCCCCCTCTCTTTAACCCTGCAAAAGCTCCTTTGTGCAAGAGAGGCGCCATAGGCTTGAGAGGAGACTGGGAAAGGCTGCTCTAAATGGCACAAAATCCCAGTGAACCTATGGGGAAATACCCATAGGAGTTAATGTTGACGCTTTCGGCATTAGTTCTCACGGTTCCCACTATGCACCTGGAAACTGACTGTGAGGATTTATCTGGCCCAAGTGCAGGTGAGGAGGTCATAGTATCACAGTTTCAGATGAAGCCATGCTTTCATCGGAAACAGGGGAATCCCCAGAAATATCAGAAAGGGGTCTAGTGCTCTTCCACTCAACTTTACCTGTCCAAAGCTTTTTATCTGGAATGACATTTGTCACAGTTCAGGGCAACTGCACTTGTATTTCCCCATAGTGGTTCAGCAAGGGTGCTCACTCTCAGGGATTCCAGCTCCCCAGCCATTGCCTTTCTGGGTAGAAATACATGTTTCTCTCCTTTCTGACTCGTGTATTTCTAGGCTGCACAGTTCCCTGTCTTCACTGTGTATTTCCCAGCACAGACAGGTTGCCCAAGGATACCTGCTTGCTTTCTCTTTAGAGAGGGATACAAGTGTAACTATTACAGATATAAACTACTTTACAGATTTCTATGCAATCCTACTTAATTCTTCAGGTAAAAAGCACTACAGAGAAAGCACTAAAAACAATAAAAGAACCTACACTCATGCTAATAAGATTACTAGAATTAATCACAACCATAACATGGATTCTGGCTGGCCCGGTCCTTCCGGCCTTACCCTAAGGATTGGGGCCCTCTGTGGACCAGGGATTTGCGGATCAGGAAGAAGGCCATACGCTAGTTTGGAGCCAGGCTATTTATCTAAAACCCCTTTCTTAAATCGGTGGTTCCTGGAGAATCCACTTTGAAATAGTATATGCACACCTTTCCATGGGAGGTGGCTTCTTTGAAGATGTTACAGCCTGAGTCAATTTGCCTAATCACCCCCTATTGTCCTTCAGATGGAAATACATACAATTCCACAATACAATACACAATTGCATTTTTAATATAATGAACTCCAAAGATGTTAAAACTAATTCATTAAGGTTTAAGTTAATTCAGTAAAGTTCATTCAGGATATTTCAGGAAATTATCAGTCTGTCACAACATTATTTGGCCAAAAATGCAGAGAAAGTAAAAAGGGGGGGGGAATCAATGAAAGGCTGCCACATCATCCCTCAATGTATCTTGTTGCTAGATATTGCAGAAATGCAGATATAATTTATATAGCACCACATAGCACATTAGGTTTAACATGAACTTAAAAACAAATAAACCCCTTTTCTGAACATGTTTTACCTATTTTTATAAAAAGTAATTCCTAAATTTATTATAACAAAGATTAGAGAAAAATATTCTTTATGTATTCAGTTCATTTCCTGTGTGTGTTGACAGCACTTTGTGAATACTTTGTTTGATTGGTTCTCTTGTATAGGTATGTGCATGTTCCATGCACCAAAGAGAAATTTAAAAAAAAAAAAAAAGAGTTTTTCTAAGAACATAAGATTGTAAAAATCACAAAAACTGACCAGGGAAATTAACGGTCAGCTGTAGTACCTAAAACTACTTTTACTCCCTTTTTTAAAATAAATTTACTAGATTTCAGATTAATGGTGTCTTGATAATTACTGTTTATCTCAGTCCCCATCTCAATTGTAGAGCAGTATGTTACAGATAATACCATATAATGTATATGGTAGAGTGACACTAAATCTTCAATTTCAGATTTATATACTAATCGGAAAAATATTTACCAGTATGCTGTTTGAAATTAAATAAATGCAACTGAGTTAGAGTACAAAGTACTGCTATAAAGAGAACTGTGTAACATCCTGTGTCCTACATAACCTTTGTGAATATGTGACCTTTAAGTTGCTGAAGGTTGCCTCAGAATTTGGCTCAGTTCAGTCAAAACATCTGTTCCCTTTGCAGGTAGGCTGTAAGGACTTTTTTCTCAGTTGGATTTAGAGCACAGCAAGTGAGCCCTTTTCTGACCGACCAGATAGATCCCAGCACTTGTAAATCAAGTTCTGGGCTGACAACAGTAGGTCCACATTCCGTCACCCTTTCTCAGCTAGCGAGGCCACTTGACTGCTGTGAGAACTGCTCTTATCATGTCATCAAATCAAAACATGTTGAGAAGAGGGAATGCGAGAGGCATCTGCAGAATTCCCACAATGTAGTGACTTTGGAACATTGACAGATGCATCTGTCATTTTATACCTTCAACTAACCTGCTGTCCGCTGGCTTGACATAGTAAAGCTGTCCAAGAGTAACTCCAGTTCTCTCACGTTGTTTTCACACATCTCTGTTAGGAAGGCCTGGCGTTTCTTGGCCTTTATTTGACAGGGGGATGGGTGAAGGAAAAAAAATATTAAAGTGGTAAACAAAACAAAAAAAAGACTTGTGTTACAATTAACATTTTTACTGTAGGACAAATTATATAAAAAAAGACACATTGCACATCATTACATTTTCCTGAAACCAAGCGGGTACAACATGACAGTACAAACAGCTAAAACAGTGTTTCAGTGTGGACTTAACAGTCATTTGGGATAAAAAAACGGGGGAGAGTGTGTGGGGGCCCTTCAAGCAGTCAGAATTAGTAAATGTTCTAAGAGTATTGTAATTTTCTCTTCTTGCCATAAAAATAGTCATCTGCTGCCTATGTATACAAACAACAAAGTTAATTGTTGCACCCTGCAAGGACATCTGGAAAGGCACAATGCTTCTGACAAGATGGGATGGAAATCAAGGATCTGCTGCTCTGGAAAAGCCCATACCTACTGTAGTTGCAACCTGCCAAGTGCAATTGGTAGCTATATTTTCCATGCTAGATAGTGGTTTCTTCAATCTCAAAAACTCTGCTTTCTAGTTAATGTCCCAGAAGCAACAGAATAATGGAGAACACTTCAACTCCCAGCACTGGATTTTCTTTCAATAAGCTTTTCACTAGGGGACCTTGTGTGTAGGCTGTTGTTCAAACTACAGGGCTGGTCCTATTTCGAGGGACAGCTTAATATTAAAGTGTCTGAAAAGATTTGGAATGAAATAAAATTTCAAATAATAGTTATGTCACATCGATTATTGTTTCTTCTTCAAAGGGCAGCCCTGCATCCAACTTGAGTAGACAGGCTGGGCAGTGGGCAGATCAATGGGAGAGGCACCCTTCCCACAAGACAGTCTAATAGTTGCACAGACAATCCACAAAGGCTGCTTCAGCCCATCAGCTGATTTAGCTCCATTCTCCACTATCATTGGGGTAGAGTAGGAGGATCAGCACAGCAGTAGGTCCTGTGGCCACACACTCCATCCACACCTCACATCACACTTCTCCCTCCTCTGTGCAGCAGACCCTGCAGTCATGAAGGAGGGGCTAAATTTGTAATTGCAAGAGTGTAGATAAGTAAACTTAGTATGTAGTTACAAATATTGAGGTAGCATATGACATGTTTTCTTTTCATATGAAAAATATTTTAAAGAATATTAATAAAATGTGAGCTTAATATTTCACTCTTAGTTCAGGAGCACATTAAGCACTTGACACTGGCCAAATATGCACTCAGTAATGTCAGGAATGATTCAGAGCCCGCAGCACAGCAAGTCTCTGGGCAGCTTAACAAGTGTAGCTGGCCTGTCCTAGGCTGCTTGCTTGGCTGCACCACCTCATTGGCGGGAAGAGTCAGCTGACTAGCTCTTAAGCCCAGCAGCAGCAGTTCTGCAGCTGCTCAAAGCATTTGCATATGGCTGTGATAGCTCCTGAGCCTGATTGCCCCAGCCTTGCTCTGACCTTGTTCCAGTCCTGCTCCAATCCTACTTTTAATTCTGACCCAGCCCTGCCCTTGCCTCGGACCTTATCCTACCCCTGCTTTGTCTCACTCAAGGTAACCCAGGTCTGATTCTCAACTCCAATTTCTGAATTCTGACTTTGGCTCTGACCCTCGGCTCTGGTATTTGGACTCTGACTCCGGCTCTGATCCTGGATACCCATTACTGGCTATCGACTCCTGCTCCAACCACTAGGCATGACCACCCATGTCCCGATCTCTGACAATTAAGCTTAAATTTGTTAATACTGTACAAGTTAAGCAAGAGCCATGGCCACTCACTGTCATTAGGCTATATTGGGATATTCACAGGAATACTAAGGCCTCAATCCAGCAAAGCATTTGAGGATGCACTTAACTTTAAGCACATCTCACGTACTTCACTCTGGTACATCCAGATTGAGTAGAATATAAGGCCTGGCTTATACTACAAAGTTTTGCTGGCCCAGCTATGTAAGCTAGGAGAGCTGAGGGGGTGGGGTGGAGGGGAAAAAATCACACTGCTACCTGACACAGCTATGCTGACAAAAACCCCATAGATGCAACTATGACAACATAAAAGTGCTTCTGTTGACGTAGCTAGTGTCATTTGGAGAGGTGGTTTAGCTTTGCTGGCAGAAGAACGCCTGTTTTCCACATTAGGGGGCTCTTGTCAGCACTGCTATATCAGCATAACTATACCAGTCAAGGCTCTGTAATGTAGACATTCCCTGAGTATATTATATTAGTATTCTGTTAAATATTAATCTGCCAAAGGAACCCTCTAGCTTTAGTTACTTAATTTTTAAAACATATGCTACATATGCATATAGTAGCATTTAAGAGCTCAGTCTGACATGAGAAACAATGGGTATTTCTACACTGCGATTAAAAAACCTGGGCCACCAAGTCTCAGAGCCTGGGTCAGCTGACACAGGTGCTGGGTCAGCATCTGGACTTCAGCCCAAGCCCAGGCTCTGAGACTTCACAAGGGAGGAGGGTCTCAGAGCTGTGGCTATGCTGCGGGTCTTTTACTGCAGTGTAGCTGTATCCAATGGGAGTTTCAGGTGCCCAGGAATAGTTCTGAAAGCTACTGAAGCTTCCAGATTACTATAATCAAATATTTATATTATGGTAGCACCCAGAGACCTCATCAGGGGTGGGACCATTGTGCTAGTCCCTGTCCAAATGAATATGTAGACATCAGGGGCGGCTCTACAAAGTAGGCTGCCCCAAGCAGCGCGGAGCGCTGCGCCGCCCCCCCCCCTTCCCCCGCGGTCGGGTCCCCTCCTCCTGGCATCCTGGGGGGAGCGGGGCTTTTTGGAGAGCTCCCGCGGGCATGCCGCGGCGGTCCGCACCAGCCCGGACGGCGCGGACGAGCGCCAGTGCCTGCGCTGCGGGGAGCTCAACCGGGAGCTGAAGAGCGGGGACCCCGCGAGGGCAGGCAGGGCAGGCGGCAGGTCCCCGGGCTCCGGCCGAGGACCTGCCGCAGGGGGCGCGGAGCGAGCTCAAAACAAATGACGCCCCCCTCCCCAGGAGCCCCGGGCGCGGGCGCTGGCTGCTGGTAGACATGGTCTCTGCCAAAGAGTTTACAATTAAAGAAGTCCATAGTCAAAAAATGACATCTGTCTAGACAACAAGTGGGAAAGGATTAGGTCAGAAGTAAGCAATAATTAAAAGTACCCTTTTCGTAACATCAATGTAATGGAGGGGTGGTGAAGAAAGAAGGTCCATATCTCCTATTTCTGATCCTGACTTGTTGCTCATTATTTATCTTCTGATCTAAAATTATAATTCGCTATTTGAATACATTTTCCTTCCTATTTGATCATAGCACAGGAAATTTACTCTCCATAGCCCCAAGAAAATTCTACTATATTGTCTATTACATACAGACCAATACACCACTACTTATCCAAGGATCCAATCAGTTTTTCCAAAGTGGGAAATGTCATCCCCCAAAAACTCTCTTATGAGCTGATAGCATATCATTGGCAAACAAGGACAAATATATGCGATTTTCTGCTGTGTTCTCCGCTATTCAGTTTAATTATTTTATAAAATGTGTTTTACTGTTTCAATTTTAATTATATGTGCTGTATATCTACTAATATATAATTCATGTGTGTTTCAGTGTTAGGTCCCCTGTAGCATTTACATGGGTTTCCCTATGTGATAGTTTGTACTACACTTCACAAGGAATTTCCAACACAACTGAAATCCATATATACACACAAGTGCTTGTATTTGCAGAACACCAATACAAATATATTGTAAAGGATTATTTTTTCCACAGGATGCAAATACATTAGAAGGATTTACCTTACAGTGCATACTATCAATCGGAAAATATAACAGTATGGTCAATATCACAGTAAGAGAAAGGCTTTCTTTTTAATGTAAGCCACTCTAGTACAGACAAGGTCATACCGAATATATCCCACAGAAAAGTCTTTTTATAAGCACGCCTAAACAAATGTACTTTTTTCCCCCCTCAGCCTTCCATTTTTTTTAATTCACCACATTTTAGTCAGTACATTCTAGTTTATTTGGCCTTCGTTTCTCTGTACTCACATTTGCTAACTGTGTCCATAAGTCTCCAGGCCAATTTCAGTATCTATTTTTCAATTGCAGTAAAGATCAAAAGGAAATTCCTTAAACTAGCCAGATCTTCTATATTTTACCCACAAACAATTTAGTTTCCTTCCTTTCTAACTCCTGTTACAGTTCCCTCTCCCCCATCATTGCAGCCTATGATTTTTTCCTTAAATTTGCAAAGTGGAAAACCTAAGCATAGATGTGAATGTGCACTGCAGAGAATATACCAAAGGGTTTCTCAGTTTCCTAATGCATGTACTTAATGAGAATGAGTAAGTTTCTACACTAGAGGACAGGCCGGGTGTATTCATGGTGCCGCCACCAGTTTTTGCAAGATCTAAGCTTTCATTTACATTCTTTAGAATGTTTCTAGTCCTTATGCTTGTAAAGATATTTTTCTGAGTACTGAGTCTGAAAGTAGGGTTGCCAGGTGTCCAGTTTTCGACTGGAATGCCTGGTCAAAAAGGCACGGTTGCGGCTCTGGTTGGCACCGCTGACTGGGCCGTCAAAACTCTGGTCGGTGGTGTATTGGGGACCCGGGACTAAGACAGGCTCCCTACCTGCCTTGGTTCCGTGTGGGTCCCTCTGTGGCCCGTAGGCGCATGAGTGGCCAAGGAGGCTCTGCACAATGCTCCCACCCCCAGTGTCGGCTCTGAAGCTCTCATTTGTCAGGAACTGTAACCAATGGGAGCTGTGTCTGCAGCATGAAGATAGCGTGTGGAGCCTCCCTGGCTGCCCACGAGCTTAGGGGATGCAGGGACCTGGTGGCTGCTCCCTGGGAGCTGCAGTAAGTGCTGCCGGGACC